>NW_026694856.1:600000-1198532 GCF_021218885.2 Marmota monax
ATTGAGCCACATCCCCAGTTCTTTTTTATTTTTTAATTCAGTGACAGGGTCTCACTGAGTTGCTTAGGGCTTCATACGTTGCTGAGGCTGGCTTTGAACTCATGATCCTCCTGCCTCAGCCTCCCAAACCACTGGGATTACAGGCTGCACCACTATGCCTGGCTAGGCTGGATAATATTTTATTGTACGTATATTCCACATTTGTTTATAAGCCAGTCCATTGATGGATACCTGGGTTGTTTTTACCTTTACATTATTGTAAATACTGCTGCTTTGAACATGGGTATACAAAAATACTCTTTGAGGCCTGCTTTTAATTTGTTTGGAAGTGGAATTGCTGGATCATCTGATAATTCTAAGTTTAATTATTCTGAGTAACCACTGTACTAGTTTCCATGACAGCTGCACCATTTTATATTTGTACCAACAATGCACAAAAATTCCAATTTCTGCATGTCCTTGTCAACACTGGTTTATCTTATAATATTTTTTTTAAAAAATAATGGCCATTCTAATGCTTGTGAAGTGGTATGTCATTGTGGTTTTTGACTTGCATTTCCCTAATAGTGATATTGAGCCTCTTTTCATTGTTCATTTGTATATATCACTTAGACAAATATGCCTATTCAAGTCCTTTGTCTGCTCATTATTCAGGTTTTATTTTTGTTACTGATTGCAGGAGTTCTTTATAAATTGCATACTAACCCCTCACCAGATAGATGAAGTGTAAATATTTTCTCCCCTTCCCCTGGTTATCTTTTCATTCTGATAGTGTACTTTGATGCACATTTTTAAATTTTGATCTAGTTTAGCCTATCTACTTTTTTCTTATTGCCTGTGCTTTCAGTGTCAATCCCAAAAAAAATCAAAGGCCAAATGATTTCTCTGATAAGTGGATGCTAATCCATAATAGGGTGGGGGATGAATAGGGGAACTTTGGATGGGGCAAAGGTGGGGGGAAGGGGACATGGGCTTCACTAAGTTGCTGAGACTGGCTTTGAAGGAAAGATGGTGAAATGAGATGGACAGCATTACCCTAGGTATCTGTATGATTGCACGAATGGTGTGACTCTACTTTGGGTACAACCAGAGGAGTCAAAAATTTGCTCCATTTGTGTACAGTGAATGGAACAGCATTCTCCTGTCATGTATAACTGATTAGAACAAATAAATAAATTTCAAAAAAACTTCTGAGCTTGTACATTTTATAAAATGGGTTGACAGCTCCAGAGATTTGTTAATACACTTACTGTCCACAATATGATCCTAACCAAGGAAAAACACTGATGGAATTCTTACAAAATGGTAATGTAGCATAGCCCAAAGGAGAAGTTTATTCTTCTTGATTTCTATGTTGTTAATTACTGTGATAAATCAATTTCATCCACTTAGTCTATGAAGCAGACAGTTCTGCTGTTTTCATGGTTATAATACAACACTATTCTTCACCAATGATCAGAGATCATTTTAAAGAGTTCTTTTAAAAAAGACAAAACAAAACAATGTGCAAACAAAAAAAAACCCAGCAAAAATTTGATTTTACATAGCAACAATTTTTAAAAAAAAAATTGGCTGAAATTTTAAAGAATATGGTAAAATTTGAAGATTTTGAAAGGTTTTTTTTCTTTTTTTCTTTTTGGTGGTAGGTACTACAAATTGAACGGAGTTACATTTCTAGCCCTTTTTTGATTTTGAGACAGAATCTTGTCCAGGCTGGTCATGAATTGTCAGTCCTCCTATCTCATCCTCCAAAGTAGCTTGGATTAGAGGTGTGCATCATGGTGCCTGGCTTTCAATATATTTTTAGCATAAATTGTCTCAAAATAAAACATTTCATTTTAAAATATGATAAAGCAAGGCAGGCTTTGTCTTACATAATTTAAAGGAAATTAAGTGGCATTATTTTTTATTATTTTATTTATTTATTTATTAAATATCTTTATTTTGTTTATTTATTTTTATGTGGCCCTGAGGATCAAACCCAGTGCTTCACACGTGCAAGGCAAGTGCTCTGCCACTGAGCCACAACCTCAGCCCGGCATGATTTTTAAGTGAATAGGAAGAAATCTGAATTTGTCATTAAGATTTAAAATTTATTAGATATTAAAATTCTAAATATTTAAAGTACTAAAATGCTATTTTAGATAAACATTATTTATATTATTATGGGTATGTTAATGTGAAGTAATCATTTCTCTTATTCACTATACAAAAATGAATACAATGAATTTAAGAAACTTGAAGGTGAGTTCATAAATCAAAGAAAGCTTTGAAAAATAGCTGGGTAGTACAATTATTAATTAGTTTATGAATAGCTTGCTTAATAAAAGTTAGTGACCATTCAGGTTTATTTATTATTTTGTGAGTGTGATAAGAGGATAGGATTTGATTGGTAAAATGTTGTTAATTTGAACTTTCATATAGTATAAACTTTAGGTGATGAACTATTTATTCAGTGTCACTGAGTAATATCTAAAGACAGGGAAGATAAGGAAGGAGAGATATGACTAGGCATCAAGCCACTGCAGAGCCAATTGAATTTCGAGTGCAGACCAATTATTGCTAAAGTAAGGAATGTATTATTGCACCGAGATATTTTATCAGAAAAAGAAGAATCACTGAAACTATTTCAGAAATAGTTTTGAAATGACACCCATCAAAGACTGTTATTTAAATCACTAATTAATGAGGAAGCCATAAATATCATAAGTGATTGAAATGTAAGTTCACCAGTCACACATAAATAAGCAGTAAATATGCTGGAATTTAAGTACTTGTAAAGCACTCCCATTCCTTGGGAGTTAGAGAGAAATCAATTAAATTTCCTCTACACACAATTCATCCATGAATTGCTCTTGGTCACTTACAACTTACAAGAATTATTAGATAGCTCAAAGACAGATTTTACAGAGAACCTACAGAATCAAGTAATGACGATGGTGTGGCTAAACAAGCGCCTTGCTTTCCATTGAAGATATTCATAATCTTTTTGTCCCGTTCAAATGACAGATGATAAAAACTCCATTTTTTAAATGTTTGAATTTAAGTTTCTTCAGAGAAGAGACTCTAAATATTGATAAATGTTCTTTATGCTTGACATTTGGTAACAGTAGTTTTTGCAGAAGACTGAGGACAAGAATCGAAGTTGTCAGAAGGTTTATTGATCTGATTCTACCAGATGGGACCCATGATTAAAAACAGGAGCTCTCAAGCCAGATTGCTGTCGTTCAAATTCTGACTTTATTACTAACAAGCTATTGACTTTGGGCAAGTTATTTACTTTTTCTGTAACCTGGTTTCTTCATTGCTAAAATGAGGAAAATAACTACTTAGTTTATTGGACTGTTGAGAGGATTTCATGAGATAATAAATGTCATAAACCTGACATACCACAGTCAGTAAATAAATAAATACTATGTATTAGTATCCTGAGAAAAAGGCTGTTATCGTTGATAGTCTTTATATGAAGAGTACATTTTGGTGGAAGCTTATAGAAGTCAATAATCTTTTCTCTGATTATGGCATTTCCCAGGCTTCTGTCATTCTCAGTTGCACACATCCTCCACCCCATCTCTTTAAGAGCCAATCACAACTCAGGGTGGTATCAAAAGAAACACTGAAAAGGGAGTGCAGAATATGCTACCCTAATGTGTGCCTCTTTGGCATACAGATTATTTTGAGCTGAAGACAATGAAGAAACGGATCCAAGAAAAGCTGTCTGCTGTCCTATTTGACATAAATTTATCTTCACCGGGAAGTAATTGCAGGAGAGAACTCTAAACCGTAATTAGCCTAGCAACAGCACCAGGGAATGGGTCAACCCTACTAACTTCACCCTTTTTTTTTTTTAATATTTATTGTTTAGTTATTGGCAGACACAACATCTTCGTTTGTATGTGGTGCTGAGGATCGAACCCGGGCTGCACGCATGCCAGTCGAGCGCGCTACCGCTTGAGCCACATCCCCAGCCCCTAACTTCACCCTTAACTTCCATCAGTCCCCTCACATATTTACTTTCCCACAATTTGCTGCTAGGAACCCAAAAGTCCTTTTTGTTTGTCTGGTCACACCTCTAAATTGATCATCCTAAAATTGATTAAGATCCTATAATTGCCCTCTGGGTTACTCATCACTGAGTGCTCCTGTATGTATGCTACTCAGGTTAATAAACTTTCTTCATTTTTCTCTTGTTAGTTTGTCTTTTGTCGTTCTAACTTACAAAATCCTAGCCAATGAAGCCAATACAGAAGTAGGAAAAAAGAAAATCTTCCCTCCCTCAGAGAAGGTACAACCACAGAACTTGCATCTCCTCATCATGTTATTTTGACATCTTAAGTACCACAACCTTTACCTGAGTACTTTTCAGATAGATCCAAACTTCTACACTGTGGGCCCAAACCTATTTCTTAGTTTCCTCCCATATGGTTGGTATTTATTCATCCAATAAATTCCAGAGTTACAAAAGACCTATGTGTCAAACAGGGAAAATAAACATTCTAAGGCAAAAGTGAGAGCAACAGGCTGGTGGCTCAGCTAAACTCTATTGCTGAAGAATAAAGGTAAAGAAAAACTAAACAAAGCAGCTTTATACATGTTTCCAAACCATTTAAGCAGGGAGTGTGCAATTCCTTTTACAACTGCCATGAAAACCACCAACAATCATGGCTATGTTAAAATATATATATATATATATATATATATATATATATATATATATATGGGAAAAAACACTAAGAAAAAACATAGGTCCAATTATTAACCAAAATTGATAGTGAAGATAATGAGTTTATGGCTTTTTTTTTCTTATTTACATTTTATTGTGCTCCCCAAATTTTGTATAATGGATTACTTCAATGTTTAATTACAAATAAAAGGATGCCCTTCTAAAGCCTTACACAGAAGAGACAGAAAAGACGTAGACACAGAAGTTAATATAAGTCTTGTCTTAATTTAATTTTTCCCCCACCAATTCTCATACTGCAATGTAAATACAACACACATTTTCCACTGTCAATAACACAGAAACTATTGTTCCCACACTGGGAATGTACTTGAAGGGTTATGGAGCACCTGGTAACAAAAAGTAGCCAATTGCACAATAAGAAGTCCTGTATTCTCCTGGTAAATGTAAGATTGTTATTCCAGCTTTGGCAGTAGCAAGTAAGCATTTCTGTTAAAGTTACCACCTTCCTTACTCCCCAGTTTCCATGGTAATCACTTTTTTTTTTCATACATATGTAAAAAGTCAAAGTTAAGAAGAGGGTTTCTACCAGAAATAAGTTCCACAGCACAAGATCTGTGATTTGATCATGATGGATTGGCACTTCTGGCTCCTTTGTAATAATCATAACATAATGTTTCTCCACTGAATTAAAAGAAGATGTGCAAATGAGAAGAAATAGTCAATCAGGGGTTTAACTTGGAGAAAGGGAAAAATGCTGCTTAAAACTGAGCCTGCTGAGGGACAGAGCTAAAGGGCTGTGAAAGTAATTCACTCACAATGTTTCTTTTGTCTGCCCCTAGAAAGGAATGCATAGGTTACACACACAGAATCCCTTTTCTATGGCAACAGCAACTTTCCCCAGGGCAACAGGAAATAGGAAGAGAAAATATTTTTGCAGGCCTGGTGTGGAGTTAAGTAGTAGTAGGTTTTTGGGAAATAACCAGGCTCCATGAAACTCCTGCTATTTCTTCACCAAAGATCCTGGGCCCTCCTGCTCCTTTCCTTTCTGTGTTCTAGCAAGGCTCACTTTTGATAATCTGTCATGAGTGTTCTTAAAAATGTGAATTCTTGATTATGGGTTCTGTTAGGTATTTATTCACAATAGGGAATATGCTCCTAACCACAGGAATGATGCCCCCAAGGTGCATTTAAGACCGAAACAGGCTAAAAAAGGAGACACAATGAGCAGGGGATCCTATGGTGAGCCTGAGCTCATGCTCCAGTGGCTGCCTTTTTATAAAGCCATAAAATTAATTCTATCCAGAAAGACGGATGCATTTTTTTTCTACTTTGAATTGTGTTTAAAAAAAATGACAGAAATTACTATATTAACTGCTTTTCAGTGTATAGCTCAGAAGTTTCAAGTATACTCACATTGTTATGCAGTACATATTAGAATGTTTTTATAGTGCAAAACCCATTCTATACCTATTAAGCAAAACTCCTCATTTCCCCCTATTCCCAGTCCCTGGCAACCAGGATTTTACTGAATTTGACTACTTTAAATATCTCATACACACAGAACCACATAGTATGTGCCTTTTTGTGATTGACTTATTTTTCTTTTTTGCATAATGTCCTCAAGGTTCATCCATGTTGTAGCATGTGAAGCAATTTCCTTTCTTTTCAAGGCTAAATAATAATCCATTGTATATATAAACCACATTTTGTTTATTCATTTATCTGTTGATAGCCACTTCTTAATTATTTTGAATAACACTGCCATGAACACAAGTGTGCAGATATTTCTTAGAGATCCTACTCCAGTTCTTTCAGATATACATTCAGAAGTGGGAATTCTGGATCCTGTAGTAATTATGTTTAGTTTTTTTGAGGAACCTTCATATTGTTTCCCACAGTAGCTATGCTGGTTTTCACTCCTACCAACTATGTATAAGGGTTCTAATTTCCCTACATCCTTGCCAACACTTTAATTTTTTAAAAAAATAATTATCCTAACATGTGGAATAATATCATTATGATTTAGAAGATTTACATATTTTTTAAAAAATATATTATTTTAGTTGTCAATAGACCTTTATTTTATTTATTTAGATGCGGTGCTGAGACTGAAACCCATCGCCTCACACATGTAAAGCAAGCACTCTACCACTGAGCCACAACCCCAGCCCTAGAAGATTTATATTTTTAACAGTACTTTTTTTCACTAGGCCATCTAATTTATTAACATTGCCTACATCTTTAATAAATTACTATATCATAGCCCTATAGATATTACAATACTTGGCAAATAATGCAAAAGAATGAATAAGCTTAGTGTTTCCCCAAGACTCACAGGAAATCATTAATAAGTTGGGAATGGAACTAGTCACTATAAATCCCCCATCTGTTTATGTAATTCCTGGAAGCACAGATAAACTCCTGACTTCCATGTTCTGTTATTATTTCTCTGTGCTAAAATATGTTCGTTTTATCTACCTAAAATGGATGCCACCTTATTTTTATGATGAACATACATAGTCATTTGTATATTTCCATGGATCATGGAAAGGATTATAAGTTTCATCAGAGAAAATGAGAGAAAATGATTTCTAGTTAAAATTATAGAAATATAACTTCTTGATAATGTTTTAAGAAAATGAAAAAAAAAACATATAAATTGAGGCCAGAAGTTTGTTAAAATACCAAAAGAAATTTCAAAGTAATTTAATGAGATACTTAAAATATATGTTATCAAAAGATGTTATCTGGATGCTCTGTGATTAAAATTATATAATATCCAGAAGAGCACCAAAATTGAGTCAAAATGAATCACTCAAATATGTTACAGTATAATTTTTACAAACTACAATCATGACTGTTATAACATGAACATGGGGAAAAAAGTGGTATCAAACTCACTTATTTGCGAGAGAATCAGTAGAATATGAAAAACCAACTCAAGGAGCACTTGTGAATTCATTATACGTGCATGCATGTGAACACACACACACAGACACACACACACACACCAATGTTTTGATATGATGGTTAGGTCAGATACAAAACTGGTAGTGACTGATGGGACAGTTATCTGAGTTATCTGTTTGTCTGGAAGGAATCACTCCAATTGTTGCTAAATGAAAGCCTGTAAATTAATGCCTGGGAACTTTACTTTACAATGTCTACTAAGTCTAGGTAGATATTTTCTCCTATCAGCAGCTTTGAAATTGTGATTCCTAAGTCACCAGAATCTGTATCACCTCGGAATTTGTTAGAAATGAACATTCTCAGGCTGCGTGCCAGATGTACAGAATCAGTAACCCTGAATGAGTCCAACAAATCTGTGATCTAACAAGTCCTTCAGATGATTCTGAATGCACCTTGAAGTTTGAGAATCATTTCCTTAGAATCATACTTGGGTGACTGTGACCTGAGAGTGACACTAAAGGAACAAGATATTAAACTTTTGTCTTACTTTAAAATTTTGCCTGCTTTTAGGTAGCAAATAAAAATGTTAATTCTTTGTAATCTTCATTTTTTCCCCATATTTGGAAAATATATCTGATATTATTTTCAAATTTTGGTCCATTTTATGTCCCTGACAAATAAGCAATTTTATAGAAGTTCCAAATATTAAAAAAGGTCAATATTATTATTGTAATATTTTCATAAAATAATCTTTGTGCATATAATTTCATATTATAGAAAATTTAAAGGGGGGATTATTAGCCCAATTATATTGGAGTCCACAGAGCTCTGTATTTGCCACAGTAGGCCTTGGAAGACTAAAAAACATTTCAGGTTTTACTGTTCGTGATGTACTATTTCTTCAGCATAATAAATGTTATTGTTAAATGAATAGTTAACATTGATTCTTTTATTGCACAGTCATAACAAATTTATAGTTCTTTTAAGTGTGCTGACAGGATGAGTTTCTAATAGTTTTTATAACTTTGTTCTGCTTTTGTAAACTATTGCCAAGTAGTACTAAGCTATCTAAGGAGGGAAAAACTTCTAGTGGTAATGTTTTATTTCACACAGATTCTTATGAGTCATCTCAATAATATGTTGTTTTTAAGCCAGCAGGAAAAGTAGAGAATAAATAATACATGAAATTTTAAACTTGCCTGTTCTACTATAGTACACATGAAAAAAAAAGCTGTATATGATCAGTATATATGTGTTAATCAGCTTTCCATTGCTGTGACAAAATAACTGAGAAAAACAACTTAGAGGAGGATTTCTGTCACAGTTTTAGAGGTTTTCACCCATAGTTGCTTGGTCCCATTGCTGTGGGCTGGGGGTGAGGCAGAATATCATGTCAGAGAAAGGAAGGGGCCAAGGACAAGATATAGTCCCAAAGTGCATGTCCCCAAGTACCCACTCCCTTTAACTAGGTCTCACCTACAGTTTCCACCACCTCCCAATAGTCCATTATGCCATGAATACATCGATGAATTAATCCATTTATGAGGTTAGAGCTCTCATGATCTAATTGCTTCTGAACAGTCCTGTCTCTAAACATTGCTGCATTTGGATCAAACCTTTAAACATGAGCAATGAGCCTTTGGGGAACATTGACAATATATAAGGCTATTTATGCTTTTAAATTTTCTGTATCTTAAATTTGCTACTTGAAAATGTGATTACTTCTCTGTGTAACCACAGGCATAACATTTATTCAGCAAACTTAAATGAAAGCAGCTTCATTTATTTTTAAATTTCTCCTTCTAATTACATACATGTTTATTATAGAATATTTATAAAATACACAAATATAAACATTACTTAATATTTACTTCAAGAATAAACATAATATTTTATTTTTCAATGAAAAAATATACTTTTAGGCTAATGGACTTTTTTTGTAAAAGAGTTAAGAAAATAACATTTCAGCTTATATATGGAAATGAATGGTACAAATATTAAATGGTAACTTACATTTTTAAAATATCATGGTAAAGATGCTCATGCCTAAGACTCTGTTGGCATAAACACAAATTCCAAATACACCAATGAAAAAGCTGCATTTTAAATCAGACCAGTGCATTTTTGTTCATTTTATCCAGTCTAAACTAACTTGATAGTTCTAATTTTACCCATTGATTTCTTCACCCATTGTGTGATAGAAAGACAAAATGCTCCTCACATCAAGGTGATGAACATGAGTTCTCTTCATCCATAAAATCACTTTAGAAAACAGGGATGATAGAAGAAAAAGAACAAATCTAGAGCAGGGCTAGACACAAAACAAGAGTGTAATTGTCATACTTAGAATTTGAGGAATTTCTTGAAAATATACAGTGGATAGCAGGATGAGTGCTAGAAATCTCAGAGGAATGCAAAGCATTGGGTCAGCAGCTTGGTGTTGGGAGTTGGCCATCAGCCAAACAGGGAATCAGTCCATTGAAGAATTGTGCAACAGTTAGGACAGTCCCAACCTGAATGTTCTGCAGCACACTGGCTAAATCCCGCTAGGAGAATTAAAGTGGAATTTTTGACTCATGGAAAAAGAAGACTCTCCATGAGCTCCTGAGAAAAGTAAGGTACAAA
The DNA here is from genome assembly GCF_021218885.2 of Marmota monax. Classification (NCBI taxonomy): domain Eukaryota; kingdom Metazoa; phylum Chordata; class Mammalia; order Rodentia; family Sciuridae; genus Marmota; species Marmota monax. The sequence goes on from NW_026694856.1 coordinate 610,220, forward strand.
GGTAAAATGTGACCCTCAGAATGGAATGAAGACGATATTAAGGCCACGCAGCTGTGTGCTGAGACAAATTGGACCACAGTGATCCTTTCCTTATTTTACTGTGGGCAGTGTATTGTTTATCTGCTTCTCACCTATGGGCCCTTCAGAACTGCTTCCTTTACCTCCTGGTGAGAAACATTCCTGTAAACTTTTCCCCACCTCATTGATGGAGCCCATAAATTACTGCTTCCCTCTGAAGGGTAGTTAACCCTAGAAGAAAATGCCCAAAGAGATCAGGACACCTGCATTTATGAATCAAGGCCTTCATTGATGAATACAAAAAAATAAACTTCCTGGCATTTTGAGAAAAACAAATAGCAAGAAAGAGAGATACTTAAAATGGATATGCAAATATAGAGAATAATAAATATGATCTTTAAAAAGTTTAATGTATTCCTTCAAATAGATTTGAGATGTTATTGCATGCTGAAAAACGAAGCTATTGGATAAGAGGGGATTGTTAGAAATCAAAATCATGGCATCATGATATTTTTGAAAAAGAACCAAAAAGTGGAATTAAAGAAGAATGAAGTGTTTGTAGAATGACCTAATGACTAGAAAATAAAGTAGAAAGAAATTCACTGTTTCAGGTACTAAGCAAAGAGGTGGGGAAAACATAGAATATTGAGGGCAGTAACTACCAAGACTTGTGGTGCTTTGAGGAAACTTCAGAGGTGGAGGCCTTCTGGTAAAGTGTCTATGATTTCATTTGTTGTGCCCGGGGTCACAGCCCTCTGTAAGTTTGCTGTGGCTGAACCAGAAAAAAAGGCATATGCAGATTTCTACAGAAATAATGATTGCAGGAAAGATTTTGAGGAGATGAAGAAGACTGGTATCTTTTAGAGTACAAAGTGATTTGGGAATATAAAGAATTCCTTTGGGTTAAGTTCCATAGAAAGAAGTCTGTTACTGAACTATGTTGCTGAATTATGAAACATGGAAAGGAATAGTTTTTCTGGATAAACAAACATTGACAAATCTTTTCAAATGATAAATATATAATAGGAATCTGTAATTCCTTTAGGCTTTTCAGAATATTGTTTACTGGGAATGCAACCCAGGGCGTCACATATAGCGAGGCAAGTGCTTTACCCCTGAGCTATACCTCCAACTTTTGCTCAGCAATTTTAAACATCCTTCTAAAATTTTAGGAATTTCTTACCTTTTGAGCCTCACCCAAACTAGAAGCTTGTTTTCTCCTTTCTCTTGTTATTTGTAGGTGAAAATTTCACTAGTTAAAAATTAGTAATGTAATCTCCAGGGAGTCTCTACTAAATTATTTCTACAAAAGTATATTTATCTTGCTAAAAGATGAGATAAAGCAGAATCATAAAATGTTCAATTAAAACCAGAAAAAAAGGAAGAAGAAAAAACAAAGCAGAGGGGGAAACAAGGGCATTAAATAGAAAAGTTATAAACAAGGTAGATATTAACCAAAATATATTAATAACCACTTTAAATGTGGAAGGTTTAAATACAGTAACTAATACATTGTAAGAGTGGCCAAAACCCAAGCCCATCCATACGTGGCTTACAAGAAGGTTGTTTTTAATATAAAGACACAGAAGTAAAGGAATGGAGAAAGTTTATTAACACTAAAAAAAAGAAAGCTACAGTAGCAATATTAATTTCAAGAAAAAAAGACTAACTTCAGAAAAGAAATTATTAGGAATAAAGATATTCATTACGGGGCCGGGGTTGTGGCTCAGTGGTAGAGCACTTGCCTTGCATGTGTGAGGCACTGGGTTTGATTCTCAGCACCACATATAAATAAATTAAAAATAAATAAAGGTCCATCAACAGCTAAAAGAAAAAGATATTCATTACACAATGGTGCAGGTGTCAATTCCCTAAGAAGACCTAATAATCAATGTGTGTGCAGCAACAACAGGTCATCAAAATGCAGGAGGAAACAAAAACTGATAGAACTGTAAAGAGAAAAAGAAATATCCACTATTTTACTGCAAACTTCATTATGAACAGAAAGTTGGTATTATGTAAATTAAGAAGGCTGAAAGTCCATAAGAATATAATTGATCAGAGCAGCACCATAAATCAACCTGATATGACTGACATTTATAGAACACTCTTGTCTAATAGCAGATAAATACACATTCTTCCCGAGCTCATATAAAATATTAACCAAAGTGGACCACAATCTGGGTCATAAAACATACTTTAATTTTTTTTTAAAGAATAGAAATCACATAAAGCATACTCTTACACTGCAATAGAATTCAATTAAATCAATAGGATAAAGATAGCTAGAAAATCCTCCCAAATTCGGAAGTTAAACAACATACATACATAACATGGATTAATAAAGATGTTTCATAAAAAGTTATAAAAATATTTTAAATAAACAAAAATAAAAATAGAACTTTTTAACATTTGTGGAATGCAGCAAAAGCAGTGCTCAGAAGGAAATTTAAAGGACTAAAGGCCTATAGTATAAAAGAAAAAAAAATGTAATGATCCAAGTCCAAGAAAACTGGAATTATCATTGAATGCCCAAAGCAATAAAAAATGAAATATATAAAAATGAGACACAGCAAAGGAAAGAAAGAGTAAAGAGACAACCAATAGAATTGTAGAACATATTTGCAAATTATGCACCTGACAAGGAATTGATATCTAGAATATACAAAGAACTAAAAACTCTATAGTAAAACCCCAAAGAACAAAACAAAACAATCAACAACCCCCGCTTACCCCCGCAAAACAAATAACCTGGAAAACACATTCTTACCTCACTTCAGTAAGAATGGTATTATCAAAAGGACTCAAGATAACAAGTATTTACAAGGATATGGAGGAAGGGGAACACCTGCATACTGTTGATGGGTATATAAACTAGTAGAGCCATTATAGCAGTTCCTCAAAAACTTAAAACACAAATGACCATATGATCCAGTTATTCTACTTCTTTGTATATATACAAAGAAAATGAAATTTGTATGTCAAAGAGACATGTACACACCCACGTTCATTGTAGCACTATTCACAAAAATCAAGAAAGGTGAATAACCTAACCAACAATTGATGATTGTAAGAAATGTAGTATGTATACCCAATGGAATCCTATTCAATAAGAAAAAGAATGATCCTGTCATTTGCAACAATATTGCTGAAACTGGAGATCATTATGTTAAGTGAAATAAGCCAAACCTAGTAAGATAAGTACAGCATGATGTCACTTATATGTGGAATCTGAAAAAGCTGCTCTTGTTGAAATTGAGAATGATGGTTACCAAGGCTAGGGAGAGTAAAGGGAAGGAAAAGATAGCGGGAGTTGATCAGTGGGTACAAAGTTATAGTAAGATAGAAGTAAGAACTTCTATTATACAACAGGGTAACTATAGATAATGGTAATGATAATGTACTATATAGTTTAAAAAGTTAAAAGAAAGGATTTTGAATGTTTTTGCCACAAATAAATGATAAATATTAAGGAAATATACTTGTTTAACATGATTTAAATATTACATTATATATATATATATCAAAATACCAATGGTACCCCATAAATATTTAAAATATTTGTTATGTATCACTTACAAAAATTGATTTGATTTTTAAAAACATTAAAAACTAAAAATGAGAGCAGAAATTAAAGACACTGAAAAGAAGAAAACAATACAGAAAATCAGCAAAACCAAAGATTTTTTTTTTTTTTTAATAAAATAAGTACATTTGATAAATCTCTGGCCAGGGTAACTGAGAAAAGATACAAATCACCAACATTGGAAATAAAAACAGTCATCACTTATTGATAATTATCAGGACTGGATCAATAGCTGAAGAATACATACCACCCAAACTCACATGAATAGAAATAGATAATCCAAGTGGGTCTTTATTTATTAAGGCACTTGATCAATAATTAATAAGCTTCCAAAAGAGAAAGCAATAAGTCCAGATATAACGTACTTAACAGTAAATAGAGAAATGATACCAATTCCATACAAAGTCTTCCAGAAAAAAGAACTAGAAAAAACACAATGTAACTCATTTTATGAAGTCAACATTACCCTAATCCAAAAACCAAATAAAAACATAAAAAGGGAAACTACAGATTAAGATTTGTGAAGACATAGATGCAAAAATCCTTAAAAATATGTCAGCAAATTAAAAAATAGTAAGATGAAAAGAATTATACGATAATTAATAAATAATCAAAAGGGATATTTTCCAGTTATGCATACTAACTCAGCCTTCAAAAATTTGACCAATGTAATCATCCATCAGCAAGATAAAAAAAAATTCTGATCATACCAGTTGATGCAGAAAATCATTTGACAAAATTTATTACCCATCCATGATAAAAGCTCTCAGTAAGTAAGAATTGAGGAGAACTTTTTAAATTTGTTGTAGTAAATCTACAGAAACCTATACCTGATACCTACCTAACAGTGAGAAACTGGATGCCAAAGATTCATAACAAGGCTAAGATGTTCCCTCAACAATCCTATTTAACATCATTCTGTAATTTCTAGTTACTGCAATAAGACAAGAAAATGAAACAAACAGTATATAGAATGGGAAGAAAAAAAGAAAGCTCTATTTGCAGATAACTCAATTTTCTAGATATAGAAAATCCCAAAGAATCAACACAAAGTATCTGAAATAAATAAGAAAATATGGCAAGGTTATAGGATACAAGGTTAACATACAATTAATCTTGTAGCTTTGATTTTATAAATACCAGCAATGAAAAATTGATATTTTAAAAATAAAACAATTTAAAATAGCACCCCCAAATAAAATACTTAAGTACTATAAATCTAATAAAAAATGTACAGACAAAAAATACATATCTGGGTACAGAAAAATTCTGATGAACAAGTTCAAACAAGAGTTAAGTGAGTGAAGAAATATTCCATGTTCATGGATGGAAAGATTCAATATTGCTAAGGTATCAATTCTTCCCAACTTAATCTGTAGATTCAACACAATCCAAGTCTAATGCTCACAACTTATTTTCTAGATAATGACAAATTGATTCTAAAGTTTTTATGAAAAGGTAAGAGAACTTTAACAGTCAACATAGTATTGAACAAAAAGAACAAAGTTGGAGGACAGATTCTGTCTGATTTCAGGACTCAGTATAAATTTCAGACATCAAGACGTTGTGATATTATTTAAAAAAAAAAAAGACACACAGTTCAATGAAACAGACTAGAGAACCCAGAAATAGATCCACAAAAATATTGTCAACTGTTTTTTGACACAGTGGCAAAGGAACAAATGCAAATCAATGTATCGATTATAGTTTTTTCATGAAATGATAGAACAACTGGATGTCCACATGTGAAAAAAAAAAAAAGAAAAGAAAGAAATCTAGACATTTACCTTTCACCAAAAGCTTTGAAGTTTTCAAAAAATTAAAAATAGTTTGTAGAACTAAAGGTAAAAATCAAAATTATGAAACGTCTAGGACAATGTAGCTCTATAAAACTTCTATAAAAAAGCATAATTGAGCTTCTGTCTTGTGATAAACTTTTAGAGAATTCATCAAAAGTAACTGGAAGTTGGGGCTGGGGTTGTGGCTCAGTGGTAAAGTGTTTGCCTAGCATGTGTGAGGCACTGGGTTCGATCCCCAGCACCACATAAAAATAAAAACAAATAAAAGTAGTTGGAAATCCATATGTAGCAAAATGAAATTAAACCCCTCTCACACTTCACAAAACTCAACTCAAAAGTAGATCTAGGACTTAAACACTAGAACAGAGACCCTGTGCCTAATAGAAGAAAAAGTAGGCCTAAATCTTCACCATAAGACTCCTAAAGCACAAGAAGTAAAATCAAGAATCAATAAAGGGGTTGGAATCAAACTAAAGAGCTTCTTTACAGCAAAGGAAATAATCAATAACATGAAGAAAGAGCCTCCTGAATGAGAGAAAATCTTTACTATATGCATCTCAAATAGAGCACTAATCTCCAGGATAGAAAAGAACTCAAAAAATTTCACACCAAAAAAACCCCCAAATAACTTAATCAATAAATGGACTAAGGAACTGAACAGATACTTCACAGAAGAAATACAATCAACAAATATATGAAAAAATGTTCAATATCTCTAGTAATTATAGAAATGCAAATAAAAACTACACTGAGATTTCATCTCACTCCAGTCAGAATGTCAATTATCAAGAATACAAGCAACAATAAGTATTGGTGAGGATGTGGGGTAAAAGGTACACTCATACATTGCTGGTGGAACTGCAAATTGGTGCAACCACTATGCAAATCAGTATGAAGATTCCTCAGAAAACTTGCAGTGGAAACACCATTTTATCCAATCATCTCACTGCTAGGTTTCTACCTAAAGGACTTAAAACCAGCATACTACAGGGACACAGCCACATCAATGTTTATAGCAGCTCAATTCACAATAGGCAAACTATAGAACCAACTTCTGTGCCCTTCAGCAGATGAATGGATAAAGAAAATATGGTATATATATATACATCATGGAATTCTATTCACCCTTAAAGAAGAATGAAATTATGGCATTTACAGGTAAATGGATGGAGCTAGAAAATATCATGCTAAGCAAAATAAGACAATCCAAAGCCTGAATGTTTTTTCTGATATGTGGGTGCTTATTCACAATACCGGGGGCTAGGGAAGGATAGAGGTACTCTGGATTAGGTAGATGGGAGTGAAGGGAGGGAAGGGACTATGGGGGCAGGAAGGATAGTAAAATTAATCAGGCATTATTACCCTATGTGTATATATGATTACATGACCTGTGTAACTATATCATGTACAACCTGAAGAATGAGAAGTTATACTCCATTTATGTATGATGTGTCAAAATGTATTCTATTGTCATGTATAACTAATTAGAACAAACAAAAAAAAGACATTAATCACTTTTACAATAAAGCTCATAATCCTAATCTAATAATTTGTTATTAAACTTCCTATAAATAAAAAAGTATGATTCATGAAAAAAATAATGCAGAAGTCAAGCCTGAATGTCATCAAGGACTAACTTTGGAGGATTTCTAAAGTATTTCCAGGTATTTTCAGAGTCCTCCTTTGAGAAAATTCTACAAATAATTTTGTATCTTGGTAAAATACACTTTCTTGCATGTTAAAATTTGCTAGAATCAATCTCAGATCTCTTCTTTCCTATCAGTAAACTATCTAAGGAAACTTGTAATTTTTCAACAGCAACTATATTAATTACATGAAATCTTTATTTGAATAATTTAATTGATTCAAATGATTTAAAATATGTATATGCAAAATCAAACTTCTACAAAATGATTTATTTTGTAGTGTTTGCTGTGGTCTGGGTGTTCTGGGTGTTCTGGGTGTTGGCATGCTCCAAAAATGCATATGTTGAAATCTGACCTTAAAGCAATGTTAATGAGAGCTGGGAGGCTTTGGGAAGAGATTAGGTCACTAGATGCCACACACAGGATTGAGATTAGCTCTTACAAAGGAGACTCCAGGGAGCCTGTTTGGCCTCTGGCCATGTGAGTACTCAACAGAAGAGCATCTTCTTTGTAGTAGAATCATCCCTCACCAGTCACTGAATCTGTTGGTTCCTAGATCTTGGACTTCCCAGCCCCTGGAACCATGGACAATAAATTTATGTTGTTTATGAATGCCCAGACTGTTTTGTTATAGCCACTAATGGACTAAGACAGTGTTCAAAGAGGATTTTGTTGTTGTTATTGCAGTTGTTTTGGAAAATGTGTAACTTTTACCTCAACAAATATATCAAGACTTATTTTCTTCAAGGCCAACAAACATCTCTGTTATAGAGTTCATATCTGCTCCAATTTCCCTGAAAAAAGAAATTCTTAAATGTATTGATTCAGACTCCTTTTTTTGTTTAAGTAATGAGTTCTATGACAGTTGGTAAAATTTAAGATAGTAGGAAGAGTTTTGTTCTAAGTACTGAAAGTGAATGTGTTAAGCAATTTTTCCTGAAAGTAATTAAAATCAGAAGCATCACCCAACATTATAGAGGCTCTATCTGGGCAAAGAATACAAAGCTTTATATTCCAGTAGGATTGTTTTGGCCAAAACTTGAGCAGTAAGTTTAATAAACGCAATAATTTCAAGGCAATGATAAGTGAAAATGATATTTTAAAATACATGCAAATTATAATTAGATATGAAAATACCTCTAATTTCTGTTGGTAATCAAGTCAGGGATATTGTTGTTGTGAATGTAATTTGTTTTGTGTATTTATTATTGAAATAAATCATAAATATCAGATGTTAGTGAAAATAAAAGGTAAAATTTTTCCATCCAGGTTCTAAGATTTGCACTGAGTCTGTGGATCATTTGGGAAACCATGGATCTTAGGGTCTGCTCAGCAAATGACAGAAAAGTGGATTAACAATGTAAAATAAATATCCCTAATGTGACATATTTTTAAAAGGTTAGATGTCAATATTATTAACATTGCAAAACAAAAAATATATTGAAATGTATTTTTGTTAGTTGACTTTTGACAGAGTTTTTTTTTAAGCTTGCTAAATAGCCAGAGATTATCAAGGAACTGATAAAATGTATTTGACCACATGATTGTCTGGTGAAGAAGAAAAACAAAAGGCCAATAAGAGAAGAAGCTCAACTCTCCAATGATCAAATAAATAAATAAATAACAATTAGATTATATTTTTGTTTATTCAATTGGTAAAAATAAATACCAATACTACCCAGCATTTTTGAAAGTACAGGAATCTGCCACTTTCTCATACTATTGTTGGGACTATAAACTTGTATAATATTTTGACAGTGGGAGGAATTAGGGATAATCATCATAAATTTTAAACGTTGTTGATAGACCTTGATTTTGTTTATTTGTATGTGGTGCTGAGAATCAAACCCAGTGCATCACACATGCCAGGCGAGTGCACTACTGCTGAGCCCCAGCCCCACCAGTATTACTACTTTTGTTCATGAATGGAAATCCACTAAAGTTAAAAGAAGAAGAAAAAAAAAAAAGAAAAGAAAAACAAGGAAAGAAGTAAGAAAGCAGGAGAATGAAAAAAGGAAGACTATTAGTATGCCATGATTCAAATCAGTGTGGTTATAAACTATCAGTCTAAATTTTCTTCAGCAACAAAACACGATCAAATAATTAAAGAGAAAATATTTTCCAATAAGACTGACAGGGCCAAATGGAGACCCAGAGGAAATGAGGGTATAAGATATGCTGGAGAACCAGATAGGTTCAGTTGGCTTTCATGCAATGTTGTAAGAGAAAATTACTAATGAGTGGAGAGCTAGGAGAGAAGCCCACTCTACACCCATTACAGTCCATCCCTTCACTACTCAGATCCATTTCTTTATATACACTTTGGCAGGCAACTCTTCCAGGATTCCAATAGGCCTATCTTCCTGGAGGAAACAGAAAGGAGGGATGTCAGTAGAATGAATTGTAGACCCTGCCACTGGAAATTTTCTCAGTGGATATGAATTTCTTCTGTCATCATGGTAAAGGGAATGTCATTTACAAAAATAATCTCCTGATTTGTGAGCGCTTACCAGTAAAATTTTTTTTTTCCTGACTAACATCTGCTATTTAGGTAAAGTTCTGAAACTAGGGTTGGGGAAGAAGGAAGATGTAAGGAATGACAGGGAATAGAAGTAAAGTTGAATTTGCCTCTTTCTGGCCCTTTTCTGTCTACTTGTGAGGAGAGCAAGTGTTGAGATGTTCTGCCATAGTGGGACACAAAGAAGAAATACATGAATAATCGACATAGAATAGTATGCAGCTATTAAAATAGGTGGAGTGTAGATATATTTATATATTACCAAAATATTGACACAAAAATGCAAGCTGTGAAATTATCCAAACATAAAATAGTATTTGAAACTATGTAAAAATAAATCACATATTAATACATTATCTGTACATGTGTAATAATTCTATAGAAACAGGCATGGAAATGATAAAATATGAAATTAAAAGAGCTGGCATCTATGGACACAAAATCTGAGACTGAATTTAGAGTGCTTGATGCTAATTAGGGAGTCTCTTGGCATCAACACCCATGGAAAGGAGGAGAAACAAGTAGGATTGGGAAAAGGTAGAATTCTAACTCTGATGCAGGCTTGACAGCTTTTGCTGAAGTTGAACTTTTCATGTAAAGTTGCAATCTACCACTTTGTTTCCTGGGTCGCTTACTGACTTTTCTATGGTGAATACTTTCTGGTAAGCACTAATAACTAATTAAAAGACCTTTCCCCCTTGCACTCCATCTCTTCCATGGTTCAATACCATGCCCAGCTGGAGACTTCTCCTTTGTGGTCCAACACATTGCCCTTGCACTTTCTTACTGAGGCCTGATCAAAACACAATATGGTCCATTTCTTCAACTTAGCTCTTGAATTTCAGAAGACAATGTCTGTCAGGGTCATGAGCAAGGCTGCAGAGCTATAGGGGTCTGTAAGGTCTATGGTGAAGCCACTACAGATATTCCACTGTCTTTGATCTAGAACTGTAAGAAGCAGCCACAGGGAAGCTGTTCAGTTACTTACATTGACTTACTGATAATATGTACCAAATAGTATATGTACATATTTATACTTATTACACCTTTATTTATTATATATTATGCTGTGTTATGCTTACATTTATTATTATGTACTATATTTATAATATACAGCATATCAAATGACTATAGAATATTATATATAACACTAATATTTAGTATACTATATTATACACATGTTTATTATACTATTGTATATTATAATAAGTATAAAATTTATAGAATATAACAACAGTGTTGTGTTGGTCTGCAAGGGCTATCATAACAAAATACCTAAGGCTTGATAGGTTTAACAACAGGAATTTATTCCTTCCTGTTTCTGGAGTCTGGAAGTCCCAGATGAAGGTGCTACCATGCTTGGTGTCTAAAGAGGACCCTTTCTTTGGCTTGCAGATATCTACTTCCTTGCTGTGACCTTACACGGCCCTCCTCTGTGTGGTGTTCCTGGTGTCTTCCTTTTCTTAGAAGGATAACTGTCCTATTGGATGAAGACCCCACTCTTCTGGTCTCATTTAACCCAAGTTACCTCCTGATAAATCCACTCTCTAAATAAATGATATCGGGGGGTTAGGGCTTCAACATACAGATTTAGGAAGCATGGGGAACAATATTATCTAAAATAAATATATTAGATACATTAATTAAATAGGTTGACTATGTGGGATATATAAGTACAAAAAAACCTATCTAATCCATATAACCTACATTTTTTTTCTATCAGCAAATATACAATGTGCTACACACATTCTTTGGGGTAGAAGTAGAAGGCTACATTTCAACTTTTAGGTGGGTGTCTATGACAGTCCATCAGTCATCTTATAGGTAGAAATGCTCTCTTCAAAGCAGCTATCTAGGCCATCACAGAATTATTATGAGGGACATTGTTACAGTGAATCCCAGAATCACCGGTTCAGACACATTATCTTCCAGTGTTAGGGAACAAAGGGACAATAGGTACTCTGCAGCAGAGTGACTTTCATCAAGCTCTGAATGACCACGACTTTTATACATAGAGAACCCAAATAGGTTGAGTGAACATGTGTTTTGGCTACCCTTAGACATCTGGTTGTAAATTTTGCATGTATGAAAATAAGTACAATCTAGTATGAATAGAGCCTACTATTCATGATGATAAGTATGAATAGAGCCTACTCTTTTATATTGGTGTTGACAATGTCTTGAGGACAGACTGGAGCTTAAGTTCCATACTCTGCTCATATGCAATCTGCATAGGATTTGTCTTAGAAAGGTCAACTCCTATGCACATCTGTCTTGCTTTTGCCCTGACAGGCATGAAGTAATTCATGTGCCTCTCCCAGGGGGCTATGTAGGTGTAAACTCTGTTCATTTCTCATTTTCAGAACCAAAATTGGTATGGAGAAAAGGAAAAGGAAGGCTAATTTTAACACAAGGCCCAAGTTGCATTCTACAACATAGCCGACTTTAATAAAGATGCATTTTAATTCACACCTAACTTCCTGTGTTCTTCAAAAGAGGTTAAAGGTTATTAGTCAAAATCAAACCTGATTTTGATGAGGTTGAGATGGTTGCAACAAGGTTTTCAGAATTGGGCATTATTTCAATTTTGGACTGACAGGGTACTTTGAGGTGCCAATCATGTGACCCTATAGCTAGTAAAATGTCCCTTACCCTACTCTGATTAACCTTAAGAACGTCAGGCATTGAGAGACTTGGGATGGTACCTACGTGATTCAAAGTTCTGAATAATGCACCATCTTGAAATCAACCTAGGTCTAGAAGGTAAGATGTTGTGCTATTTTATTAGGCTCATTCTAATTCAGGTTGATGTAAATGAGGTTTAAATAATGCTAAACTGCTTAGAAATAGTATTAAAAATATGTTCTTGTTTACAGAAACAATTTTACCTATAATGAATTTATGAGAGGTAGCCTCTGAATATAACTTCCACCTATTTCTTTCTTGGTTTTCTACATGGACAACTTAAGAAAATTAGCCAGTGTTATGAATTTATGTAAATTATAATTAATTTTTATTCAGGGATTTTTCTCATCTGAGGACTATAAGACTATGTATAAAACAGTAATTAATGATCTTCCCTAGGTTCACTTGCTGTCTCTTTAGAAGTGTGTTCTTGAGTCAAAATGTTATTCTATAAATTGTTATGAATTACTAGGGACCTAAGATTCTAAATATACAAGTATCAACTCTTTCTAGGGATTATCTGAGAACAGAACTAAGGAATTTCATGTGTTAAAAGGGTTGCTTGAGAGGATAATTTGGGAGGAAAAAGCCACCCAAACTTTCTAATCCTCAGTTGAAAAGCACTAGTAAAAATGAATAAATGTTTATGAACTTTAGTGTATCCCCCCAAAAATAACTCAAATGTCAAATATTATGCAATACCTGTTAGACTAAATTAAAAAGTGCGTGATCACAAATGATTTGGGTAACTATCTTGCCTAAAAGCAATTATAGTAGTGCTTCTAGGGGTACTAGATAATCTTGGGATGCTTACTCTTAACTGCATTAGGTATCTCTCTCTCTCTCTCTCTCTCTCTCTCTCTCTCTCTCTCTCTTTTTTGTGGTACTGGGGATTGAACCCAGAGCCTGGTGCATGCAGAGTCATAGAGGCACTCTACCAATTGAGCTATATCCCTAGCCCTGCATTAGGTATCTCAGTTCAAGAGCTGTGCCCAGAACTGTTTCCTCCCAAACCTAGCCTAATATCTTGCACATCAAAATAAATCAATACATTATACTGAACACATCCATCCATCCATCCATCCATCCATCCATCCATCCATCCATTCAATTCTTCCCCACATAATATTCAAAGAAGTGAGAAAAGGAGTAAAATATAGGGACTGTTACTTAATCTCTGCAGGAAAATATTAGGTACTGTGGGTGGTAAGTTAGTACTATGTTTGAATGTGTTTTGTTCCCATCAAAACTCATATTGAAGCTTAATTTCTTAATATAACAGTATTAAAGTGGTGGAGCCTTTAAGTGAGCTAACTAGGTCCAAGGCCACCACTCTCAGAGGGGAATAATGTCTATCTTGAGGAAGTGAGTTAGGTCAAAAAGGACTGGATTAGTTACCCAAAGACTGGGTTGTTATAATACATGGCCACCCCAATGTTTGGTCTCTTTTGTACATAACCACTTCCCATTTTGATTCTTTGCCATGTTGGCCATGTTATGATATACCCAGGAGTCTCTCACCAGATGGCAGTGCCATGCCATTTGGACTCTGAAGAGTCAGAATCATGACCAAATAAAATTCTTTTCTTTAGAAAGTATCCAGCCTCATGTATTTTGTGTTAGCAACACAAAACAGACTATGATAGTTCTAAAATATTTTATAGGTACATACTGAGTATTTTTCATTCAGTTGTGTGTTCATTATTTTTATTAATTCAAAACCATTCATCTAAGTTGTTATTGTTATTGTTATTTTGTTTACCTTCTTCATACTGATAAGTTCTTCCTTTTCATAGTTCTTGATTTATCTGAAATTTGTTAGTGTACTTGTTGAGATGTGGATCAAAAGTGATTAATCTCAACAAATTTTTAATTGTTTCTTATGTTTTTTAAAAAGTTATTTTTCCATATTGTGTTGCTTCTACGTTATGCTGTTAATATAATTTATTCAAAAAAGCAACTGAGTGCTCTAATCTGTGAAATAGGCCTCTAACAAGGTTGACAAATGAATGTACATTTATGTGTTTAAATTTAACAGTGTGAATCTCACATAAAAAATTATTTTGATTAATTAGTGGCATTCACTATACTAGATAAGAGGGATTTCTTTCATAAAATGTTTTTTTTTTTTTAATTCCATTGCTGTGTAACATAAGTTTAATGTTAGGAACTAGCCCGTGATCCAGCTACATAGCCTAATTTTATACAATTTTGAGGCTCAGCACCTATTTTGTGGTAGTTGTTTAAGTTTAATTTTGTCAATTATGAAGAGGGGTGGGAGTACAGATGGCAAGTACTATAGGTGTAACAAAACACGAATGAATATGATATCTCAATTTTCTTTCCAAGTGATTTTTAAAAATATTTATTTTTTTAGTTACAGTTGAACATAATACCTTTATTTTATTTATTTATTTTTTAATTTGGTGCTGAGGATTGAACCCAGGGCCTCATAGGTGTTGGGCAAGCACTCTACCGCTGAGCCACAATCTCAGCCCTTTCCAAGTGATTTTTGCTAATCATTTTACACAGAATTATTTCAATTATCAGTAACACATCAAGAAAACATTTGATAGCTAAGTGGTTCTTGGCCAACTCCCAATTTCTCCACCCACCACCGTGCATACCATGGAAATCTGAGGATGCTGGGCTGGATAGACATCTCTTCAGAGCATTCTTCTGAGAGGACACAGCTTTTAGTTGTAAAATTTTTGTCATTAGTCTCAATTTTTCCTTTTAATCACCATCTTCCTGATAAGCCACCATGTTTATGTGACTCCCATGTCATATGAAGCCATCAATACTTTGAAAATGGTAAAATAAGATTTTCTCTTCAGATTAACTCAGACTGATGTCATTATGTTTGAAAATCTAATGAAATGAGTATCTTGTGACTCCGTTTGCCACTTTTTAATTAGATGAAAATCACTCATGCTAATTTTTTTTTTAGTGTTCATTGGTATAAAACTAAATCTGCATGTTACTTTTTAACTCATCTCTACTGCATTTAGTGTATATTATGTTCTCACTAATGTTTTATAACTTTCTATTAATTTGGCACTAAAAATAAAGTTTACTTTATCACTAGAGTTGTTACTAATTGGTGGCTACTCAAGATCTTGAAGTTTTGCTGCTGAAATAGACCAGTTGATTTTTGGGTGTATTCTGGGTATATCATTGATACAGGATTCTGACTGATATGTTCATTATACACTACTCCCACCCCCAAATCACCCTCTCTTCCTTACCTCCCATCCTCTCTATTTTCCCGCATTTCCCAGTCTTCTTTTTTCCTACCCCTGAACTCCTCAATCCTTTAATAAATCTCAAATACTCAAACCACATTGGTATTTAATGGACTTTGTCTTATTTTATCATTGGACTATTAACAGGTGGCTTTATTTTATATGTTGATGTTTTGCAGCTGGAATAAATTAATTGATTTCCTGGATATTCTAGGTTATAATTGACATTGGGTTATATGATTGATATGCTCTTTATACACCACCCATATCCAAACTCATTCCACTGCCAACCTCCTCACTCTTCTTCCCATCCTCACTCTCTGCATCCCACTCCTTTCTACCTTCCACTCTTCTGTGGCCCCTCCTTCCCTAATCCAATTAATAAATCTCAAGTATTCCAAGAAATACTGATATAGAATAAGGTTTATGTCACTGGAATTGCTGTAATTGGTGATTTTTTATATGTTAACCTGTTGTAACAGTTATGTATTAGTTGATTCTGTATATCATTGATTCTGGCCTGTGTGGTTGATAGGTTCTTTATATACCACCCCCACCCCACTCACACCATCCCATTCTTCCCCCTCTTTTCTCCCATTTGTCCTTCTTATGATTCCATTTCCCCTCAACTCTCTCCACACTCCCTCCCTTCCTACTTAAATTAATAATTGTCAACTATTTCAAGTAATATTTATAATAAAATTTATTATGTCACTGGAGTCACAATCACTTGGTTATTTTATTATTATACATATTTTTGATCTTCCAGTGCAGCTGGAATAAGTCAGTTGATTTCTTGGGGTATTCTGGGGATGTAATTGATGCTGGGTTGTGTAATTGATGTGTTCTTTATAAGTCACCTCCATCCCAAACATGCCACCCTCTCTTTCCACCCCCACCCTCTCCATTCTACCCATTCTTCCTACCTGCACTCTCCAACTGTCCCATCAGCCCCATTCAAATTAATAAATCTTAAATATTCCAATAATATTGATAATAAAAATAAAGTTGTTTTATGTCACTGCACTACAGTCCCTAGTAGTTGGTGGCTTTATTTTAGATGTTAATGTTTTACAGCTGGAATATATTAATTTCCTGGAGCATTCTTGGTATATGCCATTGACACTGAGCTGTGTGACTGATGTGTTCTTTGTACTCCACCCCCATCCCAAACTCACTCCTACTCCCATCATTCCTACCACCTCTACCCATTCTTCCAACCTTTCTTGGGATCCGTCCACTATCCCCCAACTCTTTCACCCTCCCAACTCCAACTGACAATTGTCAAGAAGTCTAAGTAATATTGATATTAAATACAAAGTTTGTTTTGTCACTGCAGATTCTATTGATGACTTTGTTATTGTATATGCTAACATTTAACAACTGGAACAAATTTATTTCCTGTGTATTCTAGGTATGTCATTGATACTGGGTTGTGTGATTGATTTGTTCTTTATACACCACGCCAACCCCTTCCACTTACCCATCCTCTTTCCATCACTTGCCCTCCCCACTTTCCCTCAAAATCTCCCCAATGTCCTCCCTCCCCTCTTTTTAATAAATCTAAAGTATTCCAGTAATATTAATATTGAAATGTTATGTCACCAGAGTTGTCATTAAAGTCTTGCTTTACTACTGTATATGTTAATGTTTTATAGCTGGAATAAACTGGTTGATTTCCTGAGGTATTCTGGGTATAAAATTGTCTTGGTTTGGGTGATATGTTCTTTACACACCATCCCCATCCCAAACTCACCTACTCCCACCTTCCTGACCCCTCTGTCCATGCCCACATCCCCTCATCCCCTCTTGTGTCCATTTGCCTTCACTCTCCCCCCATTTCCTGTCCCCAGTCTAATTAAAAAATCTTGATTTTTCTAAGCGATGTTGATATTAATAAAGAAGTTTGTTATCTCACTAGAGTTGTTATTAATTGATGACTTTATTATTATATATGTTAATGTTTTACAACTGGAATAAATTGATTTCCTGGAGTATTCCAAGTCTGTCATTTGATACAACGTTGTGAAATTGGATGTGTGATTTATACACCATGCCCATCCCAAAGTTGCCCCCTCCCACCTTTATGACCCCTCTGCCCATTCTCACATCCCCCTTGTGATCCATCTGCCTCCATTGTCCTCCATTTTACCC
This sequence comes from Marmota monax, assembly GCF_021218885.2. Lineage (NCBI taxonomy): Eukaryota > Metazoa > Chordata > Mammalia > Rodentia > Sciuridae > Marmota > Marmota monax. Next base: position 627,871 of record NW_026694856.1, read on the forward strand.
TCCCCATTCCAATTAATAAATCTCAGTTATTCTAAGTGATATTGATATTAATAATAAAGTTTGTTATGGTCATTGGAGCTGCTATTGCTTGCTTTACTATTATATGTTAATGAGCTGCTGGTGGAATGAACTAATTGATGCCCTAGAGGTGTCTGGGGTAGATAAGTGATCCTGGGTTGTGTGATGTGTGCTTTATGCACCACCCCCATCCCAACCTCACCCACTCCCACCTTTCTGACCCCTCAGCCCATCCCCATACCCCCTTGTCCCCTCTTGTGTCCATTTACCTCCACTCTCCCCCCATTTACCCTCCCCATTCTGGAGGTATATAAGTATATATATTGATTATATAAGTGACCCTGGGTAGTGTGATGTGTTCTTTATGCACTACCCCCATCTGGAATTCACTCACTCCCACCTTTCTGACCCCTCTGCCCATCCCCACATCCCTTTAACCCTTCTTGTGATCCACTCGACTCCATTCTCCCCCATTTTCCCTCCCCACTCTAATCAATAAATCTTGATTACTTCAGGTAATATTGATATCAATAATGAAGTTTGTTTTGTCACTGGAGTTGCTATTGGTTGCTTTATTATGTTAATGAGCTACTGGTGGAATAAATTAATTGATTCCCTGGAGGTGTTTTGGGTACATAAGTGACCCTGGGTTGTATGATGTGTGCTTTATTCACCACCCTCATCCCAACCTCACCCACTCCCACCTTCCTGACCCCTCAGCCCATCCCCACATCCCCCTACCCTCTCTTGTGATGCATTTGCCTCCACTCTCCCCCTTTCCCCCTACCCACTCTAATTAAGAAATCTTAATTATTCTAAGTAATATTTATATTAATAATGAATTTTGTTATGTCACTGGGGTTTTCCAGATTTGTCATTGATATTGAGTTGGTTGTGTGATAGATGTGTGCCTTATACACCATGCCCATCCCAAAGTCACCCCCTCCCACCTTGCTTACCCCTCTTCCCATCCCCACATTCCCTCTTGTGATCCATTTTCCTCCATTGTCCTCCATTTTACCCTCCCCATTCCAATTAATAAATCTCAGTTATTCTAAGTAATATTGATATTAATAATAGTTTGTTATGGTCATTGGAACTGTTATTGCTTGCTTTACTATTATATGTTAATGAGCTGCTGGTGGAATGAACTAATTGATGCCCTAGAGGTGTTTTGGGTACATAAGTGACCCTGGGTTGTATGATGTGTGCTTTATGCACCACCCCCATCCCAACCTCACCCACTCCCACCTTTCTGACCCCTCAGCCCATCCCCACACCCCCTTGTCCCCTCTAGTGTCCATTTACCTCCACTCTCCTCCCATTTACCCTCCCCATTCTGGAGGTATATAAGTATATATATTGATTATATAAGTGACCCTGGGTAGTGTGATGTGTGCTTTATGCACCACCCTCATCCGGAATTCACCCACTCCCACCTTTCTGACCCCTCTGCCCATCCCCACATCCCTTTAACCCTTCTTGTGATCCGCTTGACTCCATTCTCCCCCATTCTCCCTCCCCACTCTAATCAATAAATCTTGATTACTTCAGGTAATATTGATATTAATAATGAAGTTTGTTTTGTCACTGGAGTTGCTATTGGTTGCTTTATTATGTTAATGAGCTACTGGTGGAATAAATTAATTGATTCCCTGGAGGTGTTTTGGGTACATAAGTGACCCTGGGTTGTGTGAAGTGTGCTTGATACACCACCCCCATCCCAACCTCACCCACTCCCACCTTCCTGACCCCTCTGTCCATCCCCCCACCCCCTTGTCCCCTCTTGTGTCCATTTACCTCCACTCTCCCCCCATTTTACCCTCCCCATTCCAATTAATAAGTCTCAGTTATTCTAAGTGATATTGATATTAATAATAAAGTTTGTTATGGTCACTGGAGCTGCTATTGCTTGCTTTATATTATATGTTAATAAGCTGCTGGTGGAAGGAACTAATTGATGTCCTGGAGGTGTATTGGGTATATAAGTGACCCCCTGGGTAGTGTGATGTATTCTTTATGCACCACCCCCATCCTGAATTCACCCACTCCCACCTTTCTGACCCCTCTGCCCATCCCCACATGCCCTTAACCCTTCTTGTGATCCACTTGATTCCATTCTCCGCCATTTTCCCTCCCCACTCTAATCAATAAGTCTTGATTACTTCAGGTAATATTGATATTAATAATGAAGTTTGTTATGTCACTGGAGTTGCTATTGATGATGTTGTTATTATATATGTTAATGTTTTACAACTGGAATAATATGACTTTCTGGGGTATTCCAGGTTTGTCACTGATATTAGGTTGTGTGATAGATGTGTGCTTTATACACCATGCCCATCCCAAAGTCGCCCCCTCCCACCTTTATGACCCCTCTGCCCATTCCCACATCCCCTCTTGTGATCCATCTGCCTCCCTCCCCCATTTTACCCTCCCCAGTGTAATTAATAAATCTCATTATTCTAAGTAATATTAGTAATAAAGTTTGTCATGTCACTAGAGTTGCTATTAATTGGTTGCTTTTTTATATGTTAATGAAGTGTTGGTGGGATAAATTAATTGATTCCCTGGAGGTGTTTTGGGTATATAAGTGACCCTGGGTTGTTTGATTGATGTGTTCTTTATACACCACCCTGATCCCAAATTCACTATCTCCCACGCCCCCATCCCCTCTTCCCACCCTCCTAGTGCTCCCTTAGTCCTTCCTCCCACTCTCCACCCTCCCCAGTGCCCACCCTCCCTATTATTAATAAATTTCAATTATTCCAAGTCATACTCGGATTAGAAGATAAATGTTGTTATTTTGTCACCAGAGTCACTGTTAATTGGTTGATTTATTTTATATGATGGCTTTTGCAGCTGGAATATATACTTGGTTTCCTGAAGTGTTCTTGATATGTCATTGATATTGAGTGGTGTTATTGACATGTTCTTCATACACCATCTCCCTCCCAAATGCACCCCACTCCCACCCTCTCACTCTCCCCCTGCCCACTGTGACCTTTTTCCCCCTCCCCATCTCCCCACCTCGTGCCCTGAAGGAAGACGCTGAAATGATCAGGACACAGTTTGCACTTAACCACTAAATCTTTATTGAATTTTTATTAGAACATCAATACAATATTAGTCAATACAGAGAAATATAGAGTAAAGAGAATACAATAATAGTTTGAAGGAAGGGTATGGGGTTGGGAGGTGGGGCAGGGTAAGGAGGAGGGGCAGGGTTAGGGTGAAGGGGTGGGGGTAAGGAGGAGGGCTACTGACAGGGGCAAAATCAAGGGTTTATTCATCACTTTCTTTCAAATTTCATGAATATTAACCACATCATCATCATCAATTTCATTTTAGCAACAAACTCTCAAGGGGCACCTATCTTTCCACAAATTGATCCCTTAAGTTAATACCCAGGGCCTTTATGAAATTAATCCAATCACATGTGAACTTTTACTAACATTTAATCCATGTCCAATTCATTCTGAATAGATTGATCTCCCTGCAGTTCCCTCTGAATTTATTTGAAATCATTAGGGGTAAGAGGTATGGGGTAAAGGGTCATAAGTAAGTACACGTGTCCACTTAGCAATATCTAATACATAATCTTATCCTAACTTATCCTAAATAGTCCCACCCACTTAAGATTTCTTAATAGTCCCTCCCATCCTAAAATACTATGATTATATATCCCCTACTACTTAAACTGATTACATAAAGAAATAAAAACAATGCAAAATTCCACAGACCAATTTAACAGCGTTCTACAATCTGAAACAACAAAGAACTTTCAGTCCCATCAGACACGTGATCTCTTAGATGAAAATGTCACATGGTTCTTCTTTTCCTCTGGTGGTCCTTCACTGCTGCTCAGGTCTTTCCAGCAGGATGTTCTCTGCTGCCATCTTGGAACGGGATCTGATGTGAGATGTCTGTGGTGGGTGATGACTGGATCAATTCAGGAGTCCAAGAGGTACCTACAAACTTAAACAAAATTCCAGACTGCACCATTTAGATGTGTCCATCTTATTTTGTGCACCTGCAAGTTCACTGTATGTCTTCCCATGATTGAATCAAATATATCATTGCTCAAACTGAATTGACCCTTTATAAATGTATGTAAACCTTCTCTATTTCAATATCCTAACATGATGACCATACTTACTTATCTTCAGGCTTGACTCGCAATGGGAGCTCTTAGATCTTCTTCCTTGATTTAATTAATGAAGAATGCAAATTCTGATGTTTTATTTATCTATCTCCTTCCTGTTTTTATTTTGCTCCCTTTCTAACTTCTTGTCTCTTCCTTATGAATAAAGGCATTTTTGTTGGAAATGCCAAAAGAAAGTTTTAAAGTATCCAATTAACATAAATTTGATCAACAGAAACAAAATAAATCAATTGAGAAAGGAAACTTATCAAACTGAAAAAGGAAACTTATCAAATTGAAAAAGGAAACTTACCAAATTAAGAAAGGAAACTTACCAAATTGAGAAAGGAAACTTACCAAAATGAGAAAGGAAACTTAACTAAATTTCAATACTATAGAGCAATAAATGTAAGATTACTTATCCTTAACACCTAAAAGATAGTATAGATAGGAGTAGAGCATAGTACACACTGCCAAAAAGTCAATCACAAGCTTTAGTAAACAGTCCGACGTGTCAGGGATTTTGTGAGTGGTGAACCCACGCCAGCATGCTCTCCCTGATCGTTTTGCTGTTGGCCAGGCTTCTGCTTGCAATGGTGGCAAATGTCCGTGTGCACATGCCAGGGCTGCAGAAAATGACCCATTTCTAGGCACTCTGCAGCTTGAAGATCAATTGAAAACTGTAAATTTGACACACAGCAATTTGAATTCAAATGTATGGAAGATGGATTGAGATTTGAGGTAAACGGAAGTAACGCTTCACAATAGTCCAGAAGCACAAATGCACCATTTTAAAAATACTCTAAAACACACAAGTGATTGACAAGCTTTCTGATTCCATTGAAGAAAATACGGAAAAGTTGTTTTAGACTAAATAGCCAATTAGGTTTTTCTTTTGTGCAATTTAAAAAGTCCAATAAATTGAAGATTTGTTATAAATACTCCAGTTCTGAGGAGCCTCTCATTCACAGTATTGTAAGAAGTTCACAGTAAAGAGATATCTTACACTATGTTTTTTAAAATTTGTACTTAATTTAACAATAAGAATTGAATAGTACTTTGTCATTCAATGGAAACTTTTGAAAGCATAGCCAACACTTTAAAACACTGTTAAAGAACACTACTATAGATAGAAGTTTTAAGTATTTAAACATGCAAGGATAAGGGGTGGGGGATAATAATGAATATATGAAAGATGAGGCTGATGAAAAGGAAACTTCACCATTAAGACTCCTCTTCAGGCAATTTGGAATATAAATCCTGTAGCAGGGTTAATGGCAGTAGTAGAGAATTAAACAGAAAGAGAGGTTAGACAAGTGGTTCAAGGTAGTAGCAAGGGACTAGGTTAAAGAAGTCAGGCAGTCCTAGGTTAGCACAAAGAGTCCAGGAGACACCAGAGGTGTCACTGGATTGAAGACAACTCTTGTGTTGTCAGTTGCTTTGTGAGGCCTTTCATCCATTGGCAGCTTGATTCTTTCGAGGTGATTACCCTCAGGTCATCTTCTCATTAAAGAAGTCCATATCCTCAAGACAGTGCCCAGTGCTCTAATTCCTCTTCCCTCCCATACACAGGAGTGTGGGTCTGGGTGCAAAATCATTTCCCCTCTCCAATCATCCTAATGCTACAGTCTAATGAGGGGACTGATGATGGAATGCCCAGATGCAAATGGAGGCAGAGACGTAGACAGATGCTTCCCAAACTTCAACTGGTGTTTTTCCAGCCAATTAACAACATTCGTGAGAATTCTTTCTGAAGTCCCAGCACAAGTTGGTAACAATTAACTCAGAGCCTCTTTTAAGAGTTGGGTACGGGATTTAGGAGTCCTTTGATTTGCTGATCTTTAGCCCTCACACATGATTGAGAGGTGGTCACAACATTTCACAGACACCTAACACTCCTGGAGCCATTACTGGCATGATGATGGTAAGATGTTGTGTCAAAGCCAGAGTTCTTGGGTACACATGATTTGCACCAGGATATGAAGGCACACTCTTAACATGCAAGAGTCTGTCTGAGAGCACTTTCTTTTCAGGCCTGAGGTGTTACATGTCGCAGGGGTGTTTGCCTGCTTCTGGGAGAACCAGTCGACTTGCTGCTCCTTGAGAATTAACGGAACCATGAAAGTGGAGTTTGAAGATGGTGAAGTTTCTAAGGGTGCAGCAAGAGGATCACGGAAGCCTTTCAACACTGCACCAAAAACTGTGGCTTCCTTTATAAGGCTTCGGTCCTCCAGTGAGTCCCGAAGCTGCAAGAAGGGTCATGTCCTCCTCCTCCTTGTCTCCCCCTCCCTTAAGAAATCAGCATTTCCTGTGTTTGCATCAGCTTCTCTGTAAAGAAATTTGGCAGCCATTAATTTAGATGGTGACAGAGGTTTCAGACTTCTTTGGAAAGTAAACTTTTTAATTGGCAGTCAAGGTAAAAAACTGAGATAATTTCTTGGTAAATATTATTTTGAAGGTCTTCTGGTGCTTTAAGATGTGTGCCAGTTCAGGGTGGCCCTGACCTTCTGTAGCCTTTCAGAGAGGATGTGGCTTGAAGATACAGTAGCTCAATTTAGCACACAGTCACTGATTGAGAAGCTACACAGGAATAATCTTTGAGGGAAGAGATCTTGAAGGGACATGACAGGAATTCACATGGTACTGTAAGATGGAGGCGGCGGTGGTGGCGGTGGCGGCGGTGGCGGCTGCGGCGGCGGATACTGCGGCACCGGAGGCTGGCGGTACCAATGTGGATTCCAAGTGATCATAACAGGTACGTAGAGAGATCTTCCTTGACCATCTCGTCCCACTGGGTACCACGCAAATCCTACTGGGTAGGTCGGGTACGTGGTGTATGTGGGGTACGACTGGTATCCAGGTACTTGAGGAATATATTCGGTGTAGGTTGCCAGGTGCGCTTGGTCTTCCAAATTAGGAATAGATAGGCGAGGATACTGATTCTGGATGGTGAAATGGTTTGGAGCTCGGCAATCATAAGAAACTTGCAGTTTCCACCCCCTCTTGACTTGGAGAACTTGGGCTCCGTTTGGTGCAATGGTTGGGGTAATCAGGCCATCCTTCACATTTCTCGCCACGAAATCTCGGAGAGCTGCCATTTCAGGTTCAGACAGGGAGTACACGTGCCCACTGGGAATGCTGTGAGCTCCAGGTATCATCTCTATGTTGGGGTCAACCAGACGGTGATCTGGGTAGACGTGCTCATCAACTGGAGTGTACACATTCTGGACGTAGTAATACCTCACTGGTTGGTAAACTCTGTATCCGTCGACTGGGTAGTAGAGTGACGGGTGTGGTGCTGGTGGTGGGAGCGAGGGAGGTATTGGAGTGTACATCCGGCAGTGGTATCGGCAGTATTCAGAGTCGAAGACGATGGATCGAGTGCTCCAAGTGATGTTGGGGTCATGTGTGCTCAGCCAGCGAACCCCCAGGACGACAGGAAAGAACGGAGACTGAGTCACATCAAATGACAGCACCTCGCGGTGATCTCCCAGGTCAACAATCAGGTTGTGAGTTTCGTGGACAACTGGGCCCGATGCGATGGGGCGCCCATCAATTGCTTCCACGAGTATTGGCCAGTCCTTGACTCTTATAGGAATTCCATTTTGAGCAACGTATTCGTGATCAATGAAGTTTCCAGAAGCACCAGAATCGATCATGGCTCGGACGAACAGGGTGTGTCTGCCCGGAAGATGGATCTGGAGCATCACTTGCAGGTGTGGAGATGAAGCATCATCTGGTGGGGACCTTATTAATTCCGGCCCGGTCGCTGAAGGTCCCTCTACAGCGGGGCCGGGGAGTTTCCCGCCGGTGAAGACTTTGAGGCCTTGGCAGGACAGTTGTCGGCGTAGTGACCTCCGTTTCCACAGTAGAGGCAGAGGTTCAGCTTACGGCGTCTTTCCTTTTCTTCCTGGGTCAGGCGCATGCGGGCACCTCCCACGGGCTCGGTGGGATCTACCTGGTGGTGGCTTGACACGTGAGGCATCACCAGCGCCCGGGGTGGGGAGCGTGGCTTGCGAGCAGCAGCAGCTCTGGCCAGCCTTCTCTCAATGTGAATGCACTGGCCAATCAACGCCGACAGCGACTTGGGGGCCTCGAGGTGGGAGAGCTCTTCCTGAATGTGGTCGCTGAGACCCTCGTGGTACTGGTCAATCAGGGCAGGTTCATTCCAATCCAGGTCCTGGGCAATCATCTGGAAAGCGTTGGAATAGTCGATGACAGAGCCCATGCCCTGGCGCAGACGTCTGATCTTGCGTTTGGCGGCCTCTCGTCTCTGAGGGTCTTCAAAGACATGCTTCATTTCCATCATGAAGGCGGGGTAGTTGTGCATCAGGTAGTGGGATCGCTCCAGTTTGGCAGAGGCCCAACGGGCAGCACGGCCGGTCATCATGCTTGTCACGAAGCAAACACGGACACGATCAATTGAGAAATCTCTGGTGCTTTTTTCCATGAAGACTTGGCACTGGGACATGAAAGGAGCCAGCATGTCGGGGTTGCCATCAAACTTCTCTGGCAGGTCTTCTGGGCACTCTTCCTCAATTGGAGCGGGTGGGGCAGCAGCCGCTGCAGCACCTTGGAGCTCAATGTCGTCTTCATCATCCTCAGGGACTGGTTCCACTTGCTCACGGAGAGTGGTATTCTCCTCTGTGAGCTTCTGCACCTGGTTCTGCAGGTTGTTGTTTTCCTCGGACTGCCTGATGACCTTCTCTCTCAGGTTGTTGATCTCTTCGGAGAGCTCATCCCTCCTGCGTTCCGTCATGTTTGGGACGCAGGGGCTCTTGTGGCCGCTGGGCTTGTTGTTGTTGTTGTTGTTGGGGGGAGGGGGAGGGGGAGGCGGTGGGCAGTCGGGACCCAGGGTGACGGTTGGTGTGGGAGGAGACCTCCCAGGTGTTGCTTCACTTCTGTGGGGGTGGAGGCCTGGATCCTGGCCCCCTCTTGCACCCCTTCTTCTCTTTGTTTTCAAAACCCGCTTATTTCTGTAAATGAAGATAAGAGTATACATTCAACATATATATCTAAAGGGGCATAATGCAAAGAAGGTTTAGTATTTAATGCACCTCTCTGATCTACTTGCTCATATTAATAATTAGCCAACAAAGAAAACACATCCTCAAAAGAAAAGCAAATGAAGTCATCAATCAGGACAACAAATAATGAAAGCACTCTTCTTTCTCTGATGCTCAAATGACCTTTTCTTCCTCAAAAATCACCTTTTCATTTTGATTCATCAATATGCAAACTTTAACATCACTATGCTCACCTTTATAGGCTATAAAGAATGCTAAGACACAGAACATAAGTAATTTTGTATGGAGGGAATGAAGCAAGAAACTTTTAGGCAAAGATAGATACCAAATAAATTATGCAAAACAATTCCAAAATAACTTTTGCAATTAAAGAAATTAGGTGAAAACCAGCTAATATCCCAATTAAACAACAACAACTAAAAACAACCACACAACAAGAGAGATGCCTGCATTTATCAGCTCTGAAAAAGAACACATGCCAATTGTCATGACCTCTGTCCACTTCTACAGAGAACATAATTGATTATCAAATCAAACAACCACCACCACCACAAAAAACACAAGACTGTCTAATTACTTTTCTGACCATAATTTAACTTCCCAAAGAGAATTCTCTTTGGGTCAGAAATGGCACTTAACAGCAACATGTATATGTCAGTTTCCTTCCTCATTACGTAGTCATTCAACAAATATTAATTGATGCCTCCTAACAAGAACTAGGCTAGAAAATGAGACTTTTTTTCAAAGATGACCAATAATAGTTAATTATGACTTAATTATAATAATTAGTTATTTATTAAAATTCAATTTAATTATATCATGCAGATAACCACATAGCAAATGTTCAACAACTGTCTGTTGGCACTAATAAGGTTATTAATTAGAAAACAGAAAGGTAACTTTCTGTTTAAATAGGAGAGGCTGCAACTATAGTGACCTGGGCACCCATTTACATACTAAAGCTATTCTTTTGTTTGTCCCCCCCCCCCCCTTTAAATACTGTGTTGGTCAAACAACTCCAGGACTTTATTGATCCTTCAGGTCATCAGTTTGCAATTCCTGGTTCTTAATCAAGATTTGTCACCATAGCCCCACCCCAAAGGTTTGTAATATTCAGGTGAGACAAAGCTGTACTCAGGGCTGGGGGGTCTGGGGGTTGGGGTTGGTAGGTGGGGGTGTAGGAGTTAGAAGGTGGGGGGTAGGGAGTGGGGGGTAGGGAGTGGAAGGTGGGGGATAGGGGGTAGAAGGTAGGGGGTAGGGAGTGGGGGTTTGGGAGTAGAAGGTGGGGGATGGGGTAGAGAGTGGAAGGTGGGGGATAGAGGGTAGAAGGGGGAGGGGGAGGGGGTGAAAGGTGGGGGTAAGGGTGGAAGGTAGAGTTGGGTGGGTAGGGGGGTAGGGTGAATGGATGTGTCTGGAGGTGGTATAAGAGAATTAAATGTTCTAATTATGAGTGTGATGTTAATAAATCACACAATAAGTCATAATAAAGTGTCTTCCTGAAAAATAGTGTTAAGTGCATTTAGAGTGATTTAATCATTTAAAATTTCAATAATTTCAAATCCCAAATCTGGAAAATTTAAATACACAAGAAGTTTAAAACTTAATATATAGTATATGAAAGTTTAAAAAGTTTTTAAAACTTTAGAAAGTTTAATAAGTTTTTAAAAGTTTAACTTTTTTAACTTGAAAAGTTTACAACTTCGAGAAGTTCTGAAAGTTTTAAAAGTTCAAAACTTTAAAAAAGTTCAATTTTTAAAAAGGTTTTAAACTTTTTAAAGTTTAAGAAAAGTTTTAAACAGTATAAAAGTTTTCAAAAAATATTTAAATTTAGTTTAAAATGTTTAAAACACTTTGTAGTTTAAAAGTTCAAAACTTTTAAGTAAACAAAACTTTTAAACCATAACTTGTTTCTCTCTGACCTATCAAAGCAAAAGTGGTTATTAAATAAATTACATAACATTAAAAAATGTTAATTAAAGAAGTTAAGTGGAAAATAACTAATATTTCAACCTCTAGGGTATAAGATAAAAGGGGATATGGTAATAAATCACTCATGAGCCCCCCCCCCCCTTTCCTAATACCCCTCTTATCCCCTATACCACCTCATTTTCCCCTGCATTCTTTGCTGTTGATATGGCCTCTCCAAGATGTGGCAATAGAGCAAGCAAGGTCCTTAAGGGACAAGTGTTAGTGTGTAATTTTAATAATTTTAACTTAATTACTTTAGTAACTTAGGCTACAAACACAATGAATAATTGACATTCAAGATAATATATTATCAAGCTTACAAAAATTAGAAGACACAAACACATCATAACTTGTAATGTTCAGTCTCATTTCCAGCTCTTTAAAAACAATAGGATAGGTAACAATGGCAATGCAAAGCACAATATAATACAATTTTTATTTATTAAATTAAGAATTTTAATGTCTCATTAAAAAACAACTAATAAACAAAGGTCAGGTGACTAAGGTGTCACTTAGCTTGTGTGCACATTTTAATCAAAACAGACAAGGCTTCCTATAGGGCAGTCACAGCATGGCCTAGTGCAGCTTGACACAGGTCAGGAAGGTTAATCTACATGTCAATAACAGATACTGGGGTAGGCTATATTTAAGCTGAAGTTTGATGATTTTACCATCTATAAAAAAAATGATGGGACAGAAATTACATTGGGAAATCATCAAATAATTTACTGTTCAGGGAAACAAAATCAATAAGAATTAAAAATTCAAATGCCTTCATTATACAGAAAGGTAATTTACAAGTGAGGAGACTGGAGTTAAGATCACAGGGAGAGGCTACAATTATCTATTTGGGGAATGCATGCCCCTTCCTCTGCCCCCCTCCAGACATTACATTTTGTTTGTTTGAATAGCACTAATATATATACATATAAAATTGAGGCCTTATTTGGCTTGCAAAGTCACCAGTTTAAGACCTCTGACCTTTACCAGTGTTAGGACTCAAGCCCCCACTGGGGTTTGCAATTTTGGGGTGGGACTCTTAAGACCAAAGCAAAGTAGTTAACCCATTAAAAGTTAACAGAATAGTGGGCAGGCAGGTTAATACTAAATTTAAGTAAATTACAAAAATGTTTAACAGCACCAGGTACAGTGCAAGTTCACAGGATGCAAGGAGCATTTCAACTTGATTTGACTAATAAAACTCTGGCTCCTTAAAGGTCCCTCTTATAGGGACTGGATTGGAGAGGTGGGGTCAAGAGGTCCCATTCTTGAAAACTGAGAGGTCACACTGCAAAAAGCCAAGCTGCCTGGGACAGAAGTCATAATAAATACTTCAGTTTTAGTCTACTTAGTAATTAAGTACATTTGATTAATTATCAACTTTTCACAATGACTTCTAGAAACTTATTCCCCAAATCCACCAAAGAGCAAGAGTAGCCAAAAAACAACAACAACAACAAAAACCCCATACATATACATCCCATTAGTAAATGAAACACCATTAAGCAACTCTTAATTGTTTTAAATTTTCAAAATGTCCAATTTTTTAAAGTATTATGTGCATCAGTTGTAAAATTCAAGTTCTATTAATATGCACTTTTTTAAAACCAATGTTTTGAACCTCTTTAATATGCAGACACAGAATTCCCAAAGAAGCAACAGACTTAAAGCTGTAATTATATGCACATATTTTCCAGAGATTGTATATTTTTAAGGGGCCAGGGAATTGGGGGGGGGGCGGTGATAGACTTTTGGAAGCCAAAAAACTTCCATTTCTCCCCTTAAAAAAACTCCTGGCTCATAGTTTGTAATATAGAGAACCAGGTTTTTAATTTCTTCATTAATTAGAATATTTTTACATGGTACATTTGACTGGCAATAATACAGATGTTTAATTATGCCAGTTGAAACAGTCTATATTTTGTAACTATTTTATGTTTCATTACACAAATTTTAAATGTCAATGTATACCATTAATAACCTATTTGCCCAAAATTTAAATAATTAGTTTTTTATGAAAAAAACTAATTACTTAGGATAACAAATAATTGGCTTTTTATGAAAAAAGCCAATTACTTGGGATAACAAATAATTAGCTTTTTATGAAAAAAGCCAATTACTTGGGATAACAAATAATTAGCTTTTTATGAAAAAAGCCAATTACTTGGAATATTAAATAATTAGCTTTTTATGAAAAAAGCTAATTATTTGGAATAATTTAAATTAATTTAGTGTCTTTATAATTACAGCTTACATTATTAATGTTCAAAAATGCATTTTTTTTTTAAAGAAACTCTTAGATATGTGAAGGTACAACCCAGGACAACAAAGCACCAAAGCAGAATAAGAAAACAGAAAAGACCTGCAATACTAAGCAAGAAGACAAATAAACCAATTTACTCTGGTCATTTAACACATGTTAATGAATGCCTACCACGTGCCAGGCACAATTTATTGTATGTAGGCAGGTTAGCCAGGGCTAATCCCTTAGTTTCCAATGGGGAAAATAAACCCCAGTTTCATAGACACACACACACTTCATCCTTGCTCAAAGGCCAAACCAGCAGCACCAATGTGCCACTTAAAACTCCTATGAAACAAACACCGCCCAAATTGTTCCTTGTTTTGTATTCACCAAAGCATTCAATTCCAGTAGGTCCACTAGTGTCTTTTAAAAAAAAGGTAATGTGAAAATATTTTTTAATTTTATTTTTTTAATTTATAATAAAAACATTTGGCTAAATTGCCTTTAGAGTGTGCACAGCCAAGTCAGCTTAGACATTCCCATCATAAATATCAGTTTAAATTGTAAGATTGTTATTTAATATATGCAAAACACTTATAAAATTGTTTGCAAATGCCAGGTATAATTGTTGTTAATTGTTCTTATTTATTATTCTTGTACTTATTAGATACTAGTGGACAAAAAGCAAAACCGCGCAGCAGAGAAACCGCAGGGGGGCGGGTCTGTGCAGCCAGGCTCAGGCAATGAAGGCGCGCAGGCTCATAGGACAAGGCCTAATGGGAGGGACGGGGGCTCACACTGCGCAAGCGCAGGAAGGCTCTGCTGAAGGCGGGGCTGTAAGGCCAGCTCAGAGGAGGCAGTCTCAGGGTGGAGCCAAGCTTTGGAGAGGCGGGGTCTGGGCAGGCCACCTCAGAGGAGGGGCCTCAGGGAGAGGCGGGGTCTGGGCAGGCCACCTCAGAGGAGGGGCCTCAGAGAGAGGCGGGGTCTGGGCAGGCCACCTCAGAGGAGGGGCCTCAGGGAGGGGAGGGGTCTGGGCAGGCCACCTCAGAGGAGGGGCCTCAGTGAGGGGAGGGATCTGGGCTGCCACCTCAGAGGAGGGGTTCAGTGAGGGGCGGGGTCTGGGCAGGCCACCTCAGAGGAGGGGGCTCAGGGAGGGGCGGGGTCTGGGTAGGCTGGCTCCAAGAGTCAGCGCTGGAGAGGCGGGGCCTGGGGAGGCGCGCTCTGGGGAGGCGCGCTGCAGGGGAGGCGCGCTCTGAGTAGGCGCTGGGAGGGAGGAAGGGAGGCGCTAAGCGCGTTCTGAGCAGATACTGCAGAGAAGGCGCGTTAGGATGGGCGGGGCAGGCCAGAGACTGGCTGCTACAGGGCTGCAGAGTGTCTGCACGCCACTCCCAAGATCCCGCCCCCCAAACCCCTCCCACCAACCTCCAACAGCCAGATTCATTTCATGCAGCAAGAGCAATCACCCCAGATCCAGCCCCCCCCCCCCCAACTCAGCAAACAGACAGTTTCCACAAACTGTTGCTGGACACCGATTCGCGCCACCACGACAACTACACAGCCACTTCAATCAACATAACTAGGCAGCCTAATCTGCCATCCCCAAAAGTCAGCGCCCTTCCACTCCACTGCCATAGCAGGAATGGTGTGGGTAGAATGTTAAACACTAATTTTTTTGCCCAAGGCTCCATTTTGTCTAACAGAACCATCATGCACAGAGCCATCCTGCAAAGAAATACAGTGGGAGCCATTCGAAAAGGTGAAAGGGTGGGGTCCCCATCTAAGAAGCAGAGTAATTGTACTCTGCAGCCCTTTTCCCTCTATACCTGGTTTATCTGTAGCGCCAAACAGCCTGCAGCTCATGTACCTCTGGCAGCAGTTTCCACTTTGCAAGCCTTTTAGGTGTAAATTGTTCCGCAGTTCATGTGCCTCATAGCGCATTGAAGCGCTATTGTATAGCTAATATCATTTTTGTAGCGCTTTTGAAAAGCTAGTCTTCAGCTCAGAATTTGAAGCGCATTTAAAGCGCAAGCTAATCTTTAGTCTGCAGCTCAGATATCGCTGCAGTTTTTACAGGTCTGTAGCGCATGTAAGCGCCAGTCCGTAGCGCATGTAAGCACCAGTCCGTAGCGCGAGAAGCGCCCATCAGTTTCTAGCGCATGAAGTGCCAGTTTGTAGCGCATGAAGCGCCCATCAGTTTCTAGCGCATGAAGCGCCAGTCCTTAGCGCATGAAGCGCCCATCAGTTTCTAGCGCGTGAAGTGCCCCTCAGTTTGTAGCCCATGAAGCGCCAGTTTGTAGCGCATGAAGCGCAAGTTTGTAGCGCATGGAAGCGTCAATTAGTTTTAGCACATAGCACTTTGTAGCGCATTTGTAGAGCTATCTGCAAATTAGTCTGTAGCTCATGTGCGTCTGCAGCTCATTCCTGTCTGCAGCTCATGTCTGTCTACAGACCGTATCTGGACTTGGGTCCTGGAAACCAGAGCCCTGAAGGCTTGGTTTCCCCCAGTCAGTTTTGGGGTTCTGCCAGTGAAGGCGTGGCAAGGTTTGCGTGGAGACATTCTGGGGCGCTACTCCATCTCCCGCAGCTCCCGATAAAAACGGGGAATGAATGTGATCTTAAAAATAAAAAACATCCTCACCGCATACTCACCACGCGAGGACTCCTCTGCGAAGACAGGAAGGAAGGGGTCCCACACCTGGCCAGGCGTGGGCTCCACTGGGTGCTCCGCAGCCCGGAGTGGCTCCGGACGCGAGCCCGCTCAGCGGACCTCTCGAGAGGCTCAGTGGACCCTCTCCGATGTTCTCCTCAGGTCGCAGTCAGGTTTCTTCGACACACACCAACCGAAGTTGAAGCGCGTGTACCCGGAGCCCAGACCGCCTGCCTTATATAGGCTGAACAGAGGAGGGGGGCGCCAAATCCCAGCGTGCTCTGCGGGCTGGGGGGCGGAGGGGGGTGCGGGGGCGGGAGGGATGGGGGATGGGGGAGGGGGGGGCGATGGCCACGCTTCAGTGGCCCGCCGCTAGAGGGAGTAGGGGATTAGGGAGGGGGTGCTGGATGCTGAGGCTGAACTGGCCAAGCTGGGAGGAAAGAAGAAAGGGAGGGGAGGGGAGAATCGAGGACGGCCGGCCTAGCCAGGCCAAGAATGCTTTTGCCCCGGTGGTGGGAGCTGGGAGACCCCTGTGCTTGGACTGGACAGGGTCGGGGGACACGCAGGATGAGCCCCGCGACCACTGGCACATTCTTGCTGACAGGTTAGTGGCCTGCGCGCGATGTGGAGGTCCTGGGCCAAACAGGCCGCCGCCTCCCCCTCCCCCACTCGGGTTCGGGTACCCGGGCTCGCCCTTTGGGCTTCAGCCCCTCTTGATGCCCCCATTGTATCCCTCTTTCAGAATGCCCTGTACCCTACTTTTGGGGACTGTGGGTCCCTCTCCAGGATTGACCCCTGGCCTTTTCTTTTTCTCTGCACCCCCACTGGCCCCTCCCTGACCAGCGGGCGCAGAAATTTCAGCTCCAGTTTCCATTCCCAGCACCCTCTGACCCCCCACCCCAGCCCCCTAGTTGGACCTCTCTCGATCTTGTATCAAAGACCTGGGGGTCTCTGCCCATTTTGGGGGGATGTTACCCCGTTATTGGGGCCCCTTGGCCTAGATAGGAGCCAAAGGAAATAGGTGTCAAACCGCGTCCCCCTATACAAATAACATCTTTTCTCTTTTTCTTGAATCTGGGTGAGAGAGAACACTAAAACCCGACATTTAAAACACCTAATTCACCCTTCTTCCTAAACGCTTTTCTCAGAGGTGGAAATCCCATTTTTCTTAGGTTTTTACCGAGCAGGGAAGCGAAATCATGCGATACCGGGAGCCAAACAGGGCATTCAGGTCAGGGTTAACCCCGGTTTGGGGGCTAGAGATGCTGCAAACAGCACCGTTTGCCCCACCAAGTGCATTATTTTGAGAAAGCAAAAACAATTGAAAACAGCTGTGGATGCTTCCACTGTGCTTGGCGGGCTTTGGAGGCTCTCAGCTACGGAGGTTTACAGAGAGACCTCGCTTTCCCTACAAACATTACATTTTCTTAAATCTTTTAGGGTGAATGAATGCGTTTGCTTATGGTAACCGCACATCTAATCCTTTGAAGCGGGTTGCCGAGATTCGGCCCCAAATATTTGTGTGAATGTATACCAATAAACATTTTTTTTAAGTGGGGGAAAATTGCTGATGAGAAAGAATGCTAAATAAAAGCCTTAGTGCAGATTCCCATTTAAACCGCCCCAAAGTGTTATGCATTAGGAAAACTGACAATCTGTTGCTAATCTTAGTAAAAGAAGTTTAAGTGAGAAAATAAAATTGTTTACAATTGATATTTCTGAAACACAGATGAAACACATTAGTCTTTCGAGACTAAAATTGAACATACTTTAGTAACATTGATCCAACCTATTTTAGAGGATAAATGAGAATTTTACCCATTGTGCTTGACAAAGTGGTAGGGACTCCGTTTAAAAAGCGAACCTTTCTAGGAATGAAGTAAACTTAGTCCATTTATTGAGATTTTACATCTAATGTTCACCATTAGGAATTGTGAACAATTGAATGAATGAAGTGCAGATTTCCAATAATGAAAGGCATTTTTCTAGAAGTTGGGAGAACACAATACTTTTTAGAAGTGACTTTTAATTTAATCAAACCCTCTTCTGCAATACATAATAATTCTAGGATTTCTTATGTTTAGTAGAGCACTGTTCTGGTGACTGCCCGACTGTCAAATTCTTAGCAGTTTGTTTTTTAACCCAAGTTACTTCACCTAGTTGTTAACTGATAGACTTTGTTCTCCTAAAAAAAATGAATTAAAAAGTAGTGTAGTTGAAAAATGGGGAAAATTCAATTTTAAAAAAACCCATCCGAGACTTTCAAAGTTTAAATCAGTTTGATGTTTTAATTTCAAAATGTTAGCCAGGATTTATTTTTGTAAAATTTTTAAAAACTTAATTAGTATTTTTATCATAATAAAATGATTTCTACTCATCGTCCAAAATTCAGGGGAAGAACCCCAGAAAAGTATAAAGAAGAAAATCAAGATCACCTGTAACCTTTTCACCCTGCAATAATACCAGTAAATATTATAGAATCTGCTTTTTTATACTTTCTCTATGCTTATATAGGTATCTAAAGAATATATATTTTTCATGATTACATATATACTTTCTGGAAATTAAAAAATGGGATCAAGTTAATTTTCCTCAAGGGTTTTCCTTCCAAATAGCCTTTAAATATTAAATAATATTAAATTTTCAGAGTTTTCTTTAAATGAAATAATATTAATTTCTAATTAAATATTTTAATGAACAACCTTGGTATATAAATATTTAAAACCAGAAAACACTAGAATTTCTTCTGTTTTCACTATTCTAACATATACATAATTGTCATTTTGTTGTATTTCCTGTTTTTTTCCCTTCTACATTTGAAAAAAAAATCTTTTTCACTTTGCTTAGAAGTATATTTTTCTAAGGGAAAAGGCAATATCAATAGATAATTAGTTTAGATAAAACTTTCCTGCTATCTAAAACAACACAATATTAAAAATAACAAACATCAGTAGATACTTTAGATATTTTTGTGTTATTAAAAACACATTTAAAAACAAAAAAGCCCAATAAATATTAGTAGATAAGGACTTTAAAGACTTTTGATATTTAATATCTAAATGACTTTTAGATTTTCTCAGATATTTATTCCCGATGTTGATGGTTTCCTACCCATTTTTACAAGGTCAAATGTAGAGTGAACAAGGTGTTAGTTGTCATTATATACTTTACCAAATAATAACTGAACTTTGTATAAGGGCATTTTATCCATTTTTACAAGAATTTGCCCTGAATGTACCAAGCTGTTGATTAACCACCTATATTTAACTTCTAGTATGGTCGGAAAATTGCATTTGAAAACCTAGAGGGATTTTTCACTTGTCAAATAATAATCAGACTTCCTTTTTGGATATTTTACCTCTGTTATAACAATTTGCCATGTATCATGAAGCTGTTGATTTACCTCATGTATTTTAGTTCTAGTGGAGTGGGAAATTGCATTTCAAAAGAAACTAAAATTTTCCTATGTCAAATAATTACTGGACTTTCTATTTGGACATTTTATCCATTTTTAAAAGGGCAGTTTGTATGGATCTAAGAGCCTTGTGATTTGCCACCTGTATTTGTCTTAATTTCTAAGAAGGTAGGGAAAACTTATTTCTAAGCAAAGTAGAATTTTCATTTGGCAAATAGTAACTGGACTTTGTAATACTCATTTTATCAATTTTTATAACAGTTTGCCATAAATCTAACAGCTGTTGATTTATCTCATGTATTTAGCATAACTTCTAGTATGGTAGTCAAATTATATTTTTAAGCAGAGTAGAATTTTCACTTGTCTCACAGACATTGAAAATAGCAAGGAATAGTACCAGAAAAAACTGATTAGAGACAACCCCAAAGAGATAAAGATAACATGTTTCCAGTTTCTAACACTCGGGTTTTCCATTGATGAAAATCATCCTCTAAACAAAATACTGAAGCAATGAAGAATCCTGTCTTGTTAAAAATTCTCAAGTCAAATATCCAGATTGTTTGTGTTTCTGATAAGACCAGTGTTTACAGATCACATTTTCTCAAAAATAATCAGCCTGCCTCTTTCTCTGTGTGGTTGTTTCTTCCTTCTTTCTTCTTACTAATTGTCCACACATACTTACAATCAATTTCCTTTCTTAAAATTTACTTCCAAACTCTATAAACACCTAAATGAATATTCTATTATTTATCTTATTTCCTACTCTTAGTGTAAAAATAACTCTAGGTGAATAGATGATATGGATTTATGTGTCTGTTAGAGAGTCTTGGGCTGGAAAAGGAAATTTTTTCACTTTGCTGCATTTTAGTTCAGAGCTTCACAGAAATATAAACGTGATGACTCTTTTCTTTCCATACTTTCCTAACCTTTCCAAGAGACAGACAAATGGACACACACATCTAACATCCCAGTTTTCTAAATTTAGGATTCAGTTCTTCTGTCTGTCTCCCTAGAAACATTAAGTACTATATTTTTTTTAAATTAAAAAAAATTTTTTTTAAAGCCAGTGTTTCTAAGGATCAACAAGTCATTTCAAATGACTGTTTTCCTGCTCGGAGTTTTCAGGTTGATAGAAACAGATAGAGTCTCAATGCTCTCAAAACTATTTCACATAGATTGCTCCTAAGCTAAATTATCTCTACATAATTACCACATTTTGATTTTTCAAATAATGTAAAGTATTGAAGACAATATTGAATTTTAAAACAACATATAACATCCCCCCCCCCACCCGCAACACACAATCTCCACACCCTGACACTAGAATAAACATTTCCACTTATATTCCTTTTCTTCTGGTCTTTGGTCTGTGTGCATGCATATTTTGATACAACTATAATTTTAATATGTATAGATCTTTTACACTTGGTTTTTAAAGATACGCAATTCTTGCTTTCAGCAAAGTAATTGTCAAGGCTTCTGGCTGCTCTTGTGTGAGGACTAATTAGCAGAATTGCTGGGTGAATGGGAGGCAGGCTGAAAGCAGTACTAGCTAGGTGTGTGGGTTATTGGGTTTTGGTAAGGGAGTAACCCTAGTAGGGTCACAAACCTTTGCCCTGGGTCTTAGTCTTCTTCTTCTTCTTCTTTTTTCTTTTTTTCTTTTTCTTTTTTTTTTTTAGCATTTGCATGAATGATTTTGACAAAGATCTAGCAGGCTTGCTTTAAAATTTATGGATGACTGGAGAAGGGATAGCTGTTACAAACAGATAACAGAATTTAGAGTTAAACACCATTCAAATATGGTGCAATGCTATGCTGAAAGCAAAAAGATATTTTATAGCAGCAAATGCATGGTAATTCATTGGTGTGGAAGAAAGGAGATGACTTAGTATGTGGCAGTTCTTTAGGGGAAAAAAGGCTAATATGAACCAGTGTCATAATATAGTTAAAAAAATACACACACAGATATATATGTGTGTGTGTGTGTGTATATATATATATATATATATATATATATATATATATACACACATATATATGTATATATATATATATGTCAGAGTTAGGCTATGTTAATAGTATAGTGTCCATATGTCACAAAAATTAATAGTAAACCTTGCTCTAATCAACCACATCTGTAGTATTGTGTTCATTTTGGCTGTCACATTTAAAGAGAGACGTTGACAAATTAGACAACTTCCAGAGCAGTCTGTGGGGATGGTGAGGGGTCTGGCAATTCTGTCATAGGAGGTATTCTCAGAGGGTCTGGAAGTGTTTAGCTTGAGCGGAGTAAAAGTAGACATGAACTCCCTTCTGTTTGCTTGGAAAAGCAGAACCAGCATCAGTGGGTGAAAGGTACAGATAGATTTCAACTTGAGACCTTTCTAACAGTTTGTGCTGCTCAACAAGAAAATCAACTTTACTTGTTCTATTCTTTTACAATTGCAGAAGTAGTCACCTTTCTTGCAATGAATATTTTATTTGAAGGCCATGATAACATTTTAGTGTAGCTGACATAGATACTTGTGGTAGAAACATTTTATTTGATTTTTCTCATCAACTGTGTAAAAAGAATGGTCTTATGTGTTGCAAGTTGATCTCTTACAACCTGAAAATAGCGCCGACAGGGTAATTTAACACATTCTGTCCTCTCTCTTCTATTCCATTTTCAAACATGAAAATCTGAGAAGAAAATGAAAGATTCTTTTTCCCCTGCAAAATGCCCTGTTCTTAGCTTGCATCCTGGAGTCACTGCTTTCCTATTATTTCTTGCTGTCTGTTGGAGCAGAGCAGGCTTTTCAGGCAGAGTGGCTGCGGATGTTGGGGACACCCAGGGGTACAGGGGAGCAGGCAAGATGCTGGCTGCTCTCGTTTAGGACAGCTCAACCCTTGGCTGTGTCTTCCCCAGAGGAAAATGTGGGGCAATTCTCCCTTCAGTCATTGCCCCCCTCTCTTATGATATATTTCCTTGCAATACTTATGGCTACAGTTTTTTTGTTTTGTTTTGTTTTATCTTTTCAATAGCAAAATAACTTCACTCCATGTCAGATTAGCTGGTTTCTGATTACCTCAGGGGGCACATTCTTAGTGTTTCCAACATGTCTTGGAACAGATTTTTCTTTCATGTCTGCCCATCTGCCTATTGATTGCTTATTTTGATGATCTGATCTAACTTTGAAAATGTGATTGCTAAAACTTAATCTGCGGAGGATACAAGACTTCCTTCCAGGACCCCCTTTCCGAGTAGCACTGTGACTATAGAAACCATTTTTATGCCCGAGAGTCTTGTAAACTATGGAGGACTCTGATGAGAGATGTGAAGAAAGGAGAGACTAACTATTCTCATCTTTACTAACCAACTTTTATCTGCTGCTTTTACTCCTTCCTTATACCCAGAACTTTCTCCTCCACTTCAGTTGTTAGGTTAGAAATAACATGCTCACTGTCTGTGTGCAGTGTTTTTTTTTTTTTTAATGTTGAACAACTTTCTCCCCTTTTATTCCCTCTGTCTTTTGTGAAAGTGCCATGTACTTTTGTGGGGTTGTAGGGGTTGTAATAATGCAAACGGCAACTAGGGATGGCTTTATTCCCAGTTGTTGAAGATGCCACAGGCGTTCTTGGGCTGAGCTCATATTTCCAAGAAAGAAATGCTCAAAGGTGAGGTTCTGGCTTGTCAACATTCACCTGATCCACAGGCGGCTACTTGCAATTCCTTGAATGCAGGGCTGTTTCCTGCACCAGAGCTTGGGAAGTAATGATCCATAATGTTTAAGTTGTAAAAGTTATCGTGGGAAATAAATAAATAGTTTCAAAATATTCCTTGATGGCATAAATACTGTTAAATTCTCAGAAACATTAATATGTGGGTAAAACCTAAAACACTCTTTTCTTCTTGGATCCCTCTCTGGTAAAATTTTTTTTTAATCTTCATCTAAGAATTTTAATACAATATTTATGCAGTAGTGATTTAAATCCATTTTATTATTTAAAAATCACTCATCTTTAGCACATCTCACTTTCTATCTAATTACCTTAGGCTAATCAGATTTTTAGAATAGATCTTTGGCAGCCTGTGCCACGGGAATCGCCACGGCATCTGTTGTGACATAGAAGGACAGACTTTCTTTTCTGATAAATGAAGCCGCTCATTTCAAAAAATGTTTAGGGGTTAGGCAGCTTCAGTGTAAATTCTTTCCCATTCTTTAGCTTTTCACTCATTCATCTGGTCACCACTTTGATTATTATGGAGATTTGGGGTTCACTGTGAATTTGAAAGAAGAGATCACAGTTAATTTTCCGATAGCAGTTAAAGTGAAATAGTTTAGTTCCCTATTTTTTTAGCAGTAGGTATAGAAATATAGTTGCTCTTTTACCTCAGAATGGAAAAGAAAAGAAAAAAAATTAGCCCCATGTTTTTTTGTTTTTACTTCTTAGCAAATTAGCGTTTCTCCCTCTGTGGTAAGGTGACATCGGCTTTTCTCTCTTATGAAATAGTTAATCAATGTAGCACCTTTAACATCTTTCATTTTCTGTAGGTACATAGTTGATTCTAATCAAAAACCAGTACCGCAGGAGTGAAAACAGAGCAGGTTGCTACATGTTCATATCAGAAATCTGAAATGTACAGTATTTTGTGTTTAGCCATTTTTCTTCTAAAAGTTCAGCTTACAGATATATTGATGAAAGAGTTCAAAGATAGAGATAAGGAAAAACTGGGAAAAAAATCTTGGTTGTATTTTTGAATTAGTAATTCTTTTATTTATTATTTTTTGGAGGAGAGAGTGCTGAGTGTTTTTGAGACCCCGTGTTAGAAGCTGGGAAATACACAATTCCACCCATCACAGAGCTTCTTACACTAGTGGAATTGACAAAGATTAATCAAGTTGCTTTTTCAAATTAATCTTTGTGATGAATCATCAAATTATTACACAGGTAAACATGCTGTTAGAAGTATGATAAGTGCTATAAACATTATTAGAACATCTAAGTAGAAGATTCGGTTGCATTTGGTTGGGGAAGGGGAGAGTTAGGTTTTTCCAAGAAGTAGAGGAGTTGTGAAGGATGAATAAATGCTAGTGAGGTACAGTGGGGAAGGCAAAAAGAAGAGGTCTGCAAGAGGTCCTGGGGCAGGTAGAGCATGTCAAAAAGAAATTGCTGAAGAAAGTTTAGAGATGTTGGAGCAGAAAGAGGGGCGAGTGCCCTCTGAATGAGGCTAGAGCTGGGGTCAACAACAAGTCTTGTGGGACCTAGGAGACCATAAAGGGTTTCATCTTTATACTAAGGCCAACAGGGAAGTCTTCCAGAGGGCTGTAAGCAGGACAAGATCAGATTTGCATTTCAAAAGGAGTACTTCAGCTGCTTTGTGAAGAGGTTGGAGTAGCCCAAATAGATGCACTACCAGCCTAGACTACAGTAACCCAGGATAGAGACCATGACATTGTGGGTTCTAGTGGAAATAAGGAAATGAAGATAAGAGGGACATTTTGAAGTGTAAAAATGGATGAAAGAGGGTATTGGATTGAATTTGAGGAAGAGTGATGAGATGTCAGGGATGATTTCTAGATTTCTGTCATCTGCATAAGTGTAGATGTAATGTCATTCATGGGAAGAAGAATGCTGAGAGAGGGTCAGATTGTAAGGGAACAATCAGGGGTTCTTGTTTGGTCAGGATGAGTTCAAGGTTATGGTAAATAAATTGTGATTGGGACAATAGAAAGCTCTGTAACCTTAAAATGTGGTGTCATGTAAACAGGTTCAAGATATAGTCTAAGTGAAAAAAGTGTGAATCACATTATTTAAAGAAGAGCATGGTGTGTGTGTGTATTTATGTGTACAAATATATGTTGCATATGCATAGAATATGAAAATCTGTAGAGACTATTAAGAGCTTGTATTCTAGGTAGTGGCATTAGTAGGATGGCAATAAGGGTGTGAGAGGGCATTTTTATAGTTTATACCTTCCTGGTTATAACATTGAAATGTATTACAATTAGAATGTATGGCATCTATGATAAAGACAGGCAAGGACATTTAAAGCAAACACCCAAATTAAGAATATCTTTCTTTTAGAGGTATCTTAATCAGAAATATCACATAAGCATTATTGCATTTTTTTATTTTGAACAGGAAAATTTCCCTACAGCTTTACTTCCCTAGCCCAATAGCTCATTTTGCCTTTTAATCCCATTTCCACTAGAATGCACTATTACACTAGATTTCACATAGTAGAGCACATACTGTTTTATTTTCTGCTTTTCACTAATTTTATTACTTTAAAAAGAGTCTTACATTTTGCAAATGAGGGCATTAAATTGGAATGCTATATGTAACTACTGCATACATTATATATCCCTTTTATTGAAGATCCCACTAGTACTCCTTTATTAACTAGTATTTCTGCTATGGATATTACTGTGTCTAGGAAGGAAAACTCAAACTTTTCTCCTTAGGCTATTTGAGCAAAAAACAAAACAAAACAAAACAAAACAAAAAAAACCCACAAAAAAACAAACAAACAAAAAAGCTACCAAGAGAAATGAATAACCTTTTCTTCTCCATTAACTAGTCTATCAAACCAACAGCTCCTATACTGGACATTTAATTTTCCATCCTATTGTGGTATTATGTTTAGTGCAAAGTTGGAATCTTGTGCTTATGGCATTTTTTTCCTTTTCCTTTTTTTTTGCTTTTGTCGCATTATTTTCTCAGAATAAATACCAAAGAGTTTATGCGAGTCAAGGAGTATGGATATCAATATAATTCATTTCTGATTACATCTGGCTATCTTCAAAAGGGTTAAACTGCAGCATTCGACTAGTGTGTCTAAGCAGGGCAGGGAAGGAGGACTTGCTGAGAGGCTGGCTTCTCAGACTTGGGGGAAGCCACATGGTAGAATCTGGTCTGGTTGGAGCTCCTGGGCTGCTGGCCATGTTGCTGGGTAGTCTCTAGCATTTACTCTATTCTGCCTTGGAAATACTATCATTTTTTTTTTATGTACCATAATTTTGGGGAAAAAAAAACAAAGGATGCCATATAATGCTAGCTGTAATGATAATATTTTCTATTTGAAGAATATTTTTTAAAAAATCACATTTATAGAAGTCCACATCTTTCTTCAAATTATTTAAAACACAAATATAATAGTTCAATTTTTTGAGCACATCGTTATGTGCTAAGCATTCTTCTAAAGATTGTTAATGTGTCATCTCAGGTTATGGTCAATACCTGCATGATGCGGGTACTGCTCTATTCTTACCAGATAAGAAAATGAAGGCACAGAGATATGAAGTAGTTGCCTAACAGACAAAAACTGAGATTTGAATCCAGATACTCTACTCTGATAGCAAATGTTGCTTTTCTACACTCCAATTTTATGTCACTCTAAAATCTTTTATATTTTAATCAAGTTTTTAGTACAGGCTAAGAATTACAAAATTTCTAATGATTTTTAATTCTATGAAACAATTGCTTACATTCTCCTATGCCAGGCTTTTCTGTTTTAACAAAATTTGAAAGCCACTTCTTCTAGTATTTTTGGTTTAATGTCTTGCTATTATACTTCTTTTAGGAATATCTTTTCCTGATATCTTTCAGAGGTTATAGTGGACAGTTTTCCTCAGCAAAGCTTTGGCATTCCTCTTTCCTCCATAGGTTCTCATTAACATTTTAGCTTGCCTCTCTCAGTGAATTGTTTTGTGTTTTGTTTTTGTTTTGGTACACATAGTGCTTGGGATTAATTTCCACTGCATAGCAATAGCATTGCCTCCTTGCTAGCTGTTTCTAATCCAGGTTGTTTTTCTAAAGAGAATAATAAGTTGAATATGATAAATATATCAAATTACATAAAAATATATGGTTTACAAATTGCTTTTTTATTTAACTGTTTGGGGGTAGTATTGATGGGTGGATGACATAGACTTTGCAGCCAGCTATGAAAGGAGTTAAAAATCCAACTTTGCCACTTAATAAACATATGAATGGTGGTAAGTTACATAATTTCCTAAGACTTATTATCCTTATTGTAAAATGGTTTTGTTTGTTTGTTTGTGTTTTGTATGATGCTGGGGATCAAACACGGAGACTCACACATGCCAGGCAAGCACTCTATCACTGAGCTACATCTCCAATCCTGTAAGATGGAACTAATACTACCTATTTCATATAATTGATGTAATAATGAAATTAGTTAATATGTATAAAATCCTAAGTGTAGTATCTAACACTTTAGCAATCACAACATAGTATCTAATAAGAAGTAATAGTAAACTAACATTTTTGAAGAGAAAAATATGAACACGTTTTTAAATATAAGGAGCAACTTTAAAGTATTAAGCAGAGTTAGATAAACAAAGGGAAGAGAAAAGTGTAGGTTGTAAAAGCAAAATAGCCACTTGGGTAGGGGGTGGTGAGAGAAGAGAAGAGATGCAGGGTATGTGAGCTATGCAACCAACTTCTGAAAACAAGGACTTTGATTCTCTTAGAGTAGAATATGAAAAGAGATAAATGAAGAGTGGACAGAGAAAGATTTGACGGTTTGCTTCTAAGGTGAGTGTGTTAATCAGATTAATTTTCATTTGGCATGTCCTGCTGTTTACTTGGACAGTGATGTCTGAGTAAGTTATTATTTATTATTTCTGTCCCTTGACATTCTGATTAGCTCATCAGCAATCAGTCACTATTCATAGCTCTTCAATTGCTTTTATTAAATAGCAATCCCCTCCTCCCCCAGCCTGCAAATTATTCAGGTTTGGGAAAGAGTAATATCTCTGGAGAGAGTGCTTGCCCCAGGCCAGATGAAATGTAGTCATGCTGCTACACGACTCAGAATGAATCACAGAATCTTAAGACAAACTTTAAGTATTGTATAGTTTCTAGGGAACTTGAGGACATGGCAGCCACTTTTGGATTACTTCAGACTTTGATTATTTTGGAGGGGGAGCATTGAAGAGTTGGTTGAATTGCATGCAGGAATATCCAGGCTAGTTGTATAAAAGTTTCCTTAGTTTCGGCTGTGAAAAGGCAGAATGCAGGGCATTCTTGGCTGTTGTTTTTATGAATTAGAGCAAAACTCACACCCAGGTATAACTGTAGCAGAGATTATCATGAACCTGGTAAACACAGTGTAGTTCTCTCTTCCTTTTCAGGTTTCTGGGGATGGCCCATGATCTTTGGAGTTAGTCCAAGAACCAGTCTATACAAGTTGACATTTCTTTACACATTAGATTTAAACTTGAAAAGTTGTAAACAAGGTAAATATTTTAAAAACTGAGTCATATTTTCCCATCCTAAGAAAATTTGTTCTCACTGAAAAAAACAAACAACAACAAGAAAAGCAAAACCAAAAAACATTGGTCCTTTTCTAATGAAAATAAAACTACAAAATACCAGCCTTTTTCAGTGAGGACTCTCCACTTGTCAGTGTAGAGATTACAATAATTTCCCATATAAGAAGTTAGTCAGGTGCATCCATGATCTTGAACACACAATTAAAAACAAATAGTTATTTCCATATTATTGAGATTTCTCTAATAAGGAAAGGGACTTGAATGTTTAAGCAGTTCCGTTACCCTCGGCATTATGTTTTGCCTTTAATGACATTGCCTCATGAGTAGAACCACAAAAAATTGTCCTTTTATTTAGATTTATAGGGCTTCAGTCTTTTGTGGTTATAGTTGGACTTTGTTTGGATGGATGTGAAGTTTTAAAAAACGAATATACTCAAAGCAGTGCTGCCCTTAAAACAGAGCAACATCTTGAGACATGTTTAAACCACTATACCCTGCCTTAATTTTGAACAATTAAGACTTGATTTTTTTTTTTTTTGCATCCCATAAACACTAACTGGACTGTCCTTATACAGGACCTGGAAAGCATGAGTGATCATACATTAATTCAACAAGCAGTGATATTAAATCTTATGCTGGTTTAGTTAGGTTTTGAAAGCAAGAGTATAGGACAAAAATCCCAGACTTAGAGTTATCCTAGTAAATCCTTCAGATTGCTCATAAAGTATGGTATTTGTAGTTTCGTGTGTATAACAACATTTCTTATGTGCAGCATAGCCTGAGAATGGCTGTGCTAGAATAAAGGAAAGAATGAAAGAGGAGCTGCCTATACATTAGTCCCCAAAGAGGTGGGGAACATGAGAGTGTCTGCTTGCTTGCAGGCCTTATTCCATTTTGCCTTCCGATTAAGCCTCTACAATCTTCAGACACATTAATAGATTAATTTGGTTTTGTAAAAATTGAATTGGATAATATGTGTGAAAGCACTTTGTTCCAGATCTGGTGATGATTTAAATCTAAAGGTTGCTTTTCAGATCCACATATATGTTGAACTTGGGAAAGAGAGAAGAAGTTGGCCTCCTCCTTGCTCTCTATGAGTTGGGCTTCCTCAGTGTCCAGCAGTGACTTCCATGTTTTTGCAAGTTGGCCATACTGTGGTTGGAGGTAGAAGGGTAGGGTTTTCTAAGTTCTAAGGTCAGCCCTATTTTGGTACATTTAAGGGAATTACATGAATGTCTTATATTCCTTTGGTTCTCTAACTCATGTCTCAGTCTTTTTAGAATTGTATATGAGAAATCACCTGATGAAATTGTACAGCCCATCTACACCTCTCTCTATGGTGGAGTCATAAATATGTGCTTACATTTATTATGAATCTTTTGGGGTATGTGTGAATATGTATTTGGGGGAGCTTCCCAAGTGATTCCTATATAGCCAGCATGTTACTTTTGAGACTTAGTGATTGGAATCTTGGGAGAGGAGTATTGTGCTCCCAGACACTATAAACATTTCTGATCCTGTGTTAGCTTAAATTATTAGGAAATGCCTACTGTATTTTGATCCAGATTTCAAAGCATGTAATTTCAGTTATTATATTAATCCAGAATTTATTAGGCAAGTCATTCATAAGATTGGTTGCTTAATAGATGAAGTTAGTATAGGGAAATTTACATAGTCTAAAAATGAAATACCAGTTAAGTTTCTTATTTGTTGGAGTGCTAGGATCTTTGATTACCAGTCCCCATTATTACTGAAATGATCACCTGAGGTCTTGATTGTTTTTTATAACCTAAGTTTTAAATTGCATTCTTTTTTTCATTTTAGAAAATAATTTGCTATTTCTCATAATTTAGTTCAAGTTAAACATTTTTTACTGAAAATTCAGACTGAAAAGGAAATGTACATTCCTAATTTATTAAGGTGGGAAGCTCTATTTACACTAACTTTGTTGGATTTCACTGGATGTTTCTGTCTTCACTTTTCCTTACTTTCTCATTCCTGATGTATTGTCTTTATGTGTAGAGTAAATGCTTGGTCCTATCTTGTCAACTTTTTTTTTTAGGTCCCATCAATTATGCTCATTTTCTTTATCCTTAGTCTTTTTTATCTCCTCTTATATATTGTCCTCTGTGTGTGTACAAAATCTAACTTTCCTTGTACTAAAATAACCATCCCTCTTTCTACCTTGTTTCTTTTCAACGTTATCATTTGATCTCTTTGCTTCCCTGTTCTGGCTGGCACTCTTGAAAGATTAACTGTATTTCCAGCATCCTCATCTTGACCTTTGTAGTTTGGCTTCTGCTCTCATGACTTTATTGGAACTCCACTTTCAAGGAGTCACCAGTAACTTCTCACTTTTCCAATCTAGAAGTCTCTTCTAAGCTCTCGTTCCCTTTGGCCTTTTTGAAATAAGCAAGGAGGTTGATCACACTCTCCTCCTTGACATCTTTCTTCTTTTGGCACACATGACACTTTAGACTTTCTTGTCTAACCTCTCTAACTACCTCTCCCTTTGCTGAATCATTCCTTGCTTTCTCTATGCAAGTGTGTTTATTAACATGTTCTTCTCTCTGCCTTTCCTGTTCATTTTACTTTCTGTGCATTCTTTCTTACTACGTTTTAGTCTATGTGCTTGGACAAGTCTGTGGGGTAGACCCTATAGGATTGAGGGACTGTGTTGAACCTAGCCTTACCTGTACTGGCTAGAGGAAGGGAGAATAGGCTGAAAAGCTGATGTTATTGTCAGAAAAATGGTGTCCAGATATATCAAATCTGAAAAGTAAAGGTGGAAAATAGGGAGTAAGCCATAAGATTAGCAGTTTGGATGAAGAAAAACAGGATAGCAATGTGAACACATATTTTCTCCTGGTCACTCACACATAAGGCTTCATGTATATTACCTGGAGGCGTGGTATTGTTAAGAATTGTACTGGAAATTTGACTTCCATAGTGATTTCTGTGGAGAAGAACTTCTAATCTATATCAAAAGCCCAGTTGTATTCTCTTATGAACCAAAGCTCTATCCTCATCTTTTTAGATGGTTTCACTTGGATGTCCATCTAGTACCCTATATTTAATAACTCCCAAATTAAGCTAATCATTTTTTTCCTGAAGCTGACCTTTGCTTCCTAATGAATCTTAGTTCTGTGTCATTCTAGATCAAAAATTCAAACCCATCCCTGATTCTCCTTTAGCCCTATATCTATATCTAGCAACTTGAAAAAGTGTTGCCAATGTATCTTTTAAGTTTCTTGTAACTGATGCCACATTTTCTTTCCTTTGCTTCAACCTCACAGCTACCCTACACTCTTGTGATAGACCCCTATTTAGTATTCTTAACCCTAATCATATTTCTTACTACCAGTGTAGTTTCCAAACTCAATTGTGAATCTACTTAATGCAATATTCCTAGCCAGAGATCATTGTTTCTCCTTTAGTGTTCTTTTAGCACTTATGTTTTCCATCATTAGGTGTGTATATCACTTATATTACATAATACATTTAAATTTCTGTATATAAATTATCAATCTTTATAGATTGTAAGCTCCTTAGGGGCAGGAACTGTGTTTTGTTTACTGGCTATCCCCACACATCCCTTGTATTGGAATGCAACATTTGCTGATTGGAACTAAACAACTGCTTGGCTAGAAGTAATCTGGTTCCAGTTAATAGGTGATTTGTGATCCTCATTTTAATTTCATATTTTGTGCATTTGTTTTATTCTGAAAAGCTTTTTTATTAAGCTGGGCTGATGACATAAATGGAACAGTTAACTGGAAGACCAAACAGGCCAACAGTTTTATTATCAGCAGAAAAATGGCTGCTGGGAAGAAAGATGGTGAGTTTAGGTTGTAAATGTGAATCTGTTTGGGGGAGTCAATTAAATGTTTGCTTTCAGTATTCCTTTTGCATTTTTAGTCGTGTGTGTATATGTGTGTGTGTTTTTTTAAATGAGTCAGTTGAAAAAAATAAAATTTTGTTTTCCTACACTTCTAAAATTTATGATCCTCTATGTTCTTAACCAATTATTTCCCTTGCACTAGCTTTATATATTGTCCTCTGTGTAAGTTTTAAAAACTAAATCTAATTTTTAAAAACTAAAAGTCTTGCCCGTTTTTAACCTGTGTTGCCCCTTATTAAGTTACTAGCTCACCACTTTAAAAATTGTCCCAGTGTGGTTAATATAACAACTTATTTATAACATTTAAAAACATTTTAAAAGTATAATTAACATATATTATTTAAAACAGCATTTATATAAACTTAGAAAAATTATAAAATATTTTGTCTAGTTTGGGATTTTTGTTGCAAGACCAAGTTGATGTTTTGCTATTAAATAATTAGTTGATGATTGCTTTCTGTTGGAAAGGTGACTTGACCCTTGAATGATGACCTGATCCTTCTAAATTTTTCTTCTCTAGTCTACAAATATGTCCATTAGCAATATTCCATGACCTTTGAAATAATGCATTTTATTAGGGAGGAAAAGCCTCACTTAATATGAATATTGGTTGTTTTCAAAATACCAATTATCATTATGAACTTTCACTGAATATTTCTTGATTACTCATCCTTATGACCCTGACCTACAACATTGGATATATGTGGTCTTGAACATTACCTTCTAGTAGCCTGGTTTCTATAGCTTTGGGGCAAAGTGTCTATAAAAATAAAGATGACTCTTCTGGATTTCACAATATTTTGTACTCTAATACAGCCATCCTTTCCATTTCCTACTTTCTTTCTCTTTAACTTTGATACCTAGAACTTCTGTCCTCTCTGAGCATCTCACTCCTGTTGCTGTTCGATTTATGAAAAGGGTCCAGCTTAGTCATCTCTTTTGATGTTGTTCTTAGTGAAATCCATTCCAAGACCTTTACTAGCATTTTCTAGAATCTCCAAGAGTAGCAGTCTTTTCTTTCTTCAAACTTCAAGCTCCTATTGGACGTCAAACTAATTTTCTCCTTGGGACTTGAGAGAGAACTATAGTTCTCAAAATACAAATAGACAATCCATCTTTAATCTACTGAAGTAGCCTGTCAGATCATCATGATTTCTTATTTTCTGTTTCTCCTGATCTCATCTTTAGATTCTTTTCCTCCTCCTTTCCTAGTCACCTCCTCCTATTTAAGTCCCATCATTACCATTACAGTTTCTTTCTTTCTTTTTTCACCAGGGCCTCATGCATGCTAAGCTCACACTCTACCACTGAGCTCATCTTTAGTTACCTATCAATACAGATCTGAATTATAAAAATAACTTGTACAGACAGGTGTAAGTTTCATCAACTGTATGAAAAAATTAATCACTTTTAAAATTATATTAACAAATACTTGTAGCTTGTACAATAAAGCCAATTTAAATGTTGTATCAGAAACCCAGGGACTTGTACATGCTAGGCAAGCACTCTACCAAATGAGCTATATTCCCAACCCCTTCTCAATGTTCTTGACCATGAATTCCAATCAATTCCTTTTGGCAATTGCAAGAGAGTACAACATATTGTAAGAGTAAAAAAAAAAAAAAATAGTCAAATAAATTAACAACTTTTTTTGTAACTTACTTTCTAAACAATATTCTGATTCTTAACCAAAGCAGTAAGATAGTACCTCTTTTATAAATAGAAATTTTGAGGAATTTGCCTCAGATCAGCAAATTGAATATCATTCTACCTTGACACATATTAAGTAATAGTAGAAGTCATAAAGAGTACCCTAAGTATGGATTACCTTTTGCCACCTCTGGGATGAGAGTGAAAAACTTAAAATTTTTAAGTTTACTAGTGAAATAATTTAAACAAAAAGGACTAAGCCTTCACATTTATATTCCTTTATTTAAACATCTTTAAATTCTCCTTTTCTACTTAGAAAACTCATATTCTAAGATGGGTCAGTCTTAGAGGTTTACTGATAAACTTTCATTATGTTTTCTTAAGAAACTAAAGCTAAGTAAAATATGATTGTGCCCAGAATTAATAATTATTTTCAATTTAAATGTTATACTTTAACTGAATACTCATGGGAATGAAGCAATATGTACGTTAGATAAACTGACAGACTTCTTTTCCATCATCTTAAACAAAGGAGCCTCCTTCTTGGCTTATTGACCCTCAAAGGACTACTTGGCTTGAGGACAGGAGTCTTTCTCTAGATAATTTAATTTCCTCCATGGTTGGAGAGGATGCAGGAAGTGCCCCTAGGACTGAAAATACTCCTTTGCCTCTGAAGGGTGGCAGAGTCACGGGAAGGATCACAGAGTTCCAGGACTTGGAAAAAATTGTCTATCTACCAGAGATGGGAAGTTCTCCTGAGCTCTGGCCAGGGCTGAAATGTCTCTTCTTCTAACCTTCAGGAGTGTTTCTTTCTTTACAAATGTTTGTTTGAAACTTGATTGTCAACTCACTTTATAAAATAATAAAATAAACTCGGATTATCTTCATAATAACAAGGAGAGAAAATTAAGAAAATTAAGCTTTTAAGCACTATAATAAGCTTTTGTGTGGGAAAGAAATAGTAGAATGTATAACCACCAAATGTATTAGCTTGTGTTTTGAAGTTAATTAACTACATGACTATTCTGATTCAAGTCCTGACTCTTCTTGCTAGTTCTATATGCTTGAACCCTCTGAGTTCAGTATTATCCTCTGTGTAGTAAGGTGAAGGACTGACTCCTCCAGGAGAACAAATGCATGCTACCTCCAATTGGTGGTAACTGTCAGGAATCCTGGGTTGAGTGGGGGCTGAGGCCATATCCAGGTTGGAAGTAATGCTGTGATCTGTCTCTTAGTAGAGATATTTGGCATGCCCAGACAGACAATCTAAAACCCTTTTCAATTTTTTAGCGTTCTGTGAGAATAGTGTTCTATTGATCACCAACTAACAATGCTTTGCAACTCCTTTCCCATTGACATTTTAGAAACAAAAAGAAAAATACATGCAAAATAAAATGATCAAGATGTTTAATTCCAATTTGGAAAAATTAAGTAAGTTTTTTTTTTGGGGGGGCGGGGGTGGGGGGGGCGAATCTCATGAAGAAACTCTTCTGCTTTTTTTTGTAGAAAAAAAGATCCAAGCAATGGTTTCCCTTCTGCCTCATGTAAAGACAAGTGGCCGTATCTTTTAGAGAAATGAAGTTTACAAAGGCAATCTAATCAGGCCCTTGTGATGAATTCCGTAGTCTAGGTATGGACCCTGTGTGACTGAAACAAAAACAATAGCTGCCCACCTTCAGGTGAACTGCGGGCAGCACTTTGATGTTGAGTAAACTCAAAGGTGAATGGCAGGCTGCTGAGAAAAGCTTTTGATTCAAAGCCAAGAGTTAAAAAGTTGAATTGATAAAACACAAGATAAATCCTAGAAAAACAAAAACACAGGTTGTATACTTGGCTGGATATTGAAATCTCTTAAAATACTTTTCTGCAGCAATGTTCTGATATAATAATTACATTTCAATTTGTCTAAAGTAATAAAATATTAAAAAATAAATTAGTAAGGAACCTGTAAGTATTTAAGACTCTGGAAATCTGAAATGAGTTCTCTTAATGCAGTATAGATAGCAAATGGGATTCATCTCTTGTAATCGGTGCCGATGAATTGGTAGCTGCTTGGAGTACTGTGTATGAAGGGCTCTGAGATTTGAGCTCATAAAGAACTTTAACCTGTTAAAACTGTAGTATGAAACTTATTTTTCATATCAGTGCTTAAAATTTTTAATTATCAGGGTAATTGTGCCTAGGTGCTTAGATAACATTTTTATTTTAAAAGCTGTATAAGATAGGGAGCTATTTAATGCTTTTTAAAAATCTTAAAACATATTTGAAAATCATCATCATTCTCATTCAAATTTTTTTCCAGATAATACTTAACATTAAGACAGTGCTGCCAGGAGGAGGGAAAGGGGAAATACTGGAGAATTATATTAGCTAAATTATATTGTTTATTGTATGCATATACACATATAAAACAACAAATTTACCCTAGTACAATTATAATGCACCAATAAAAATATTTAAAAAATTGCAAACTGTAAAACAATGAATAGAAATAAAGGTACAATCTTACAGTTTTAAAAAGGCAATGCTATGAATTATTGAGAAATGTGCAGTATCTTATTTAAGTAATTTGGACTCAAATCACCTTTGTGATGCTTCCCAATGAATAACTTACATCCTGAGACTCTCTGAACATGAGAGGCAAATTAACAAAATTGAAATGCTTTTAGAAACAGACTTTAATTTCATATTAATTATTACAATCTACTACAATATTCTTAGGCTGCTTTAGATATTGCTAAGGATAATATATCATTTAATCCATAGATCTTTGTTTAAATTATCCACATATCAAACATGTACAAAATTATTTTATACAAAATATTACATCCATTTTGATTTGATATCTCATGTCTGTATAATCTATAGATTGAATTAAGTCTTTCAATTGTATACTTTTTTATTTCTCAATGTATTTAATACACATGCTGTTATTGCCTCAAGTAATGGCTGTATCCCAACTATGGTAAGATTATCTATTTAGAAGTATACTGCATTAGATAAGGACCAGAAAATATGCCACAAAAGGGTCTTTGGGCAGCTAAAATAGATACTGCAAATGCAGGCTCCCGTTTTTGTTTTTTCCATCTAGTAGAGCACTGCGTGTGTTCAAACAGCATGTATTTGTTCTTACTTTAACACACAATCCCATCTCATTTAGTAGTCTGGTTTCTAAACCTGCAGCAGATTAATAATAGCAAATTAGAGGGGACAGAGAAGCTGCTACAGGAAACATACTGATAGCAATGAGAAATGACAGCTGACAACTTGTCTACAGAGGAGAAAACAGAAAATCTATAAAACACACAACCTTAAAAAGCTTTAGCGGACTAGGACCCACTAGTGTGATCGGTAAATGACAAGGCAACCAAACAGTCCATAAGGGCATCACTGCATAATAGAGCAGAGTGCAATAATTGATGTGCAAGATGATGATCTTATACACATCGTGAAAAAGGTTCTACCGCTGAGTACATTAAAAAAAAAAAATCAGCTCTCTAAAACAATTCGTTCCGTGGGGTGCCTGGTAAAATGAGATTTTGCTATATCCTTGTAAGCCTTAAAAATTAGAAAATGATGATATAAATTGAACTTTTTAAAGTGATTAATTCATTGGTAAAGCATGTATAAGAGAGACATGAACATAATTGGTACCTAATAAATGCCACTTGGACATGAATATTGACAATAATTTATGACTTTCTTCTCAAAGATTTCAAAAGGGAGACAGCGTTAAGATTTAAGTCTAGTTGGAACTTTCAAGTCTCACACTCGGCAGCTATTTTATCTTTATGGCCACGTATTTGTTCTTGGTGACGTAGAAAAAGGTCTGGTAAGTGTCCTCTGGAGTTTTTGAAGAAAAGGGACTGCATGCATGTCTGCTCCTGTGCAGACGCCATTAATAATGATCACTGTGCTAACTGTGAAGTTATATGTCTTAGATTCATTAGCAGTGCACCACCATAGTACTTTCAAAATTTAATGTTTACCAAGTACACCCAAATTTGCTTTTGTTTTTAGGTAATTGTAAACACACAAATGTACATCCTTATATTTTTATTGTGGAGAGAAAATTTCCAACGGACTCTTAGTATGAGAAAACAGGATGCAATTTGGCTGGCATGAGGTCTCACTTTATTGCTACTGCTATCACAATCTGTTATTTGATTCTTGGCTCTGTGCTGTCACATAATATACAGTTGTTGAAATGGTCTGTAGTTTCTATACCCTATGACTAAAACATATCAAGAATAGTTCTGTGAACAAGATTTTGGTAGCACGGTTAGGAGAGAGATCAGAGCTCAGAGAGGATGAAATAATGATTCTGGCTACTTGCTGACGTACCCTTTTGGCTCTTTTCTACTCAGAGATGTGATTGTTGCCATAAAAACATTTCTATGACTTACATCAACTTGCCATCAGAAGTTTTTAATCTTTGCAAATCTAACCATCTTTGCTATTTGAAGATAATATTTTTGATCCTCTGCGGGTTGGACTTTTGGTTTAATTGTTTTTCCCATTAATGGTGATAGATTTACACGGATTTAGCCACACACTGGTTTCCAGTTTCATTTGTATCCAGTGGCATGTGTTTGCAGAGGTAATGGATTTGCAGCTGTAGAAGATTGCAAAACCATGCGATACACAGAGAAGCCAGACCCTGTGACCTCGGCTTGATTAGCATGGCACCATACACATGTATATTTCAGAGATTATTAGATCTTAGTGTTGAGGATTCTTAGGGTGTTTAAATTTGATTTTCAAGACTTGCTCTTAAGGAAAACAATATGTTTCGAGCTTATGGGTTGTGAGTACTGTCTAGGCATATATGATTGTAACATGTGTTAACTGTTAGTAACAGCCTCTGTGGGTGTTGCTGCAGAACCTATCCGCATTATTGATATGGCTCATATTTAGAACAAGAGCCTGGAGCTTCAAATTGTCTGTGTCATTTGTTGTTTTTGAAAGGAAGGATAGGTGTAAATACTGCCCAAATAGCCTCTGTTGAAGAGCTATTTGTTTTGCAAGTAACAAATGGGAAAGGGAAAAGGAGAAGGCTCTTCTCTAAAATGTTGTGTGGGTGCCCATAATTTAAACTGATGCTGCAGAAAGGAAGTATTATTTTCCCAAACAAAACATAGTGGCTTAGTCATTTTCCATTTCTGGATGATGAATGTGTCATACATCTGTATCATGTTTTTCTCGAAGTGAATGGCATACTATACTTAAAGTGAAGCACGCTTTACTGTGGAGTTGCCAAGGTAACTGACCAGCAAGTATGCAGTTCAGGAGATTGCAGAAAGGCAATTGAGTACACATGAATAAAGAAATGTGCATGTCATCTTAAAACCCAGGAGGGCTGTGGTAGATTGTGGCCTGACTCTGTAGATCGCAGAAATATATATATATATATATATATATATATATATATATATATATATATATATATATATATATATATATAAATGAAGGCAGAATCTGAGATGTTGAATGCTATTCCTTAGAAGTGAGGTGATATGGAGTGCAGGTACCCTTTAATGGTTCCACTTGAGGCCCTGTGGAGGGCTGTATACAAAACAGAATCCTTTTAATATTATTTAATAAGAACAATCTTTCTTTTGCTTTATAAGTTAGCTTTAACCACCGTATAGCAGCAAAAACTAAGAAACTTATTAGTAGTTGGTGATGTAAATGGAGGATAGTAATCTGTAAGATGCAATACCTTAAATTAAAAATTTAATATGCTTAGTCCACTAGCATGAGACCTGTGTTTGCCTCTTCAGTGCTTTGTATTAGAGTGTATTCATCCATTCCGTAGACACATGCTCAACACTCTTATCTGTTGAGAATATGACAAGGTAAACTGTCTCTGTACTTCATGGTGTTTTTAATCTCTAGAAAGAGTGAATTCGGTAAGTTCAGAAGAGATTCATTTCGATTACTCAAATATTCCTGTGCTTTGGATGTATGGTTGTGATCTGAAATTTAAACACCTTTAACATAAAGTGAAATAACTTCCCAGCAGGAGTCCAGAACTCTCCACAATTTGACTCTTCTTTCTTTCCCAGATTTCCTTCCCCTTAAAACAAAAAAACAAAAACAAAACAAAACAACAACAACAAAACCCAACCCAGGATCTAGCATAATTGACTTAATTTGCTTTCTTGAAAGGGCCCCATAGTATCCCACTATTGTGTCTTGAATGTGTGTTTTTTGCTGAATGTCTGAATTGCTCATCTCTAAGATTTGGAAACCAACTAGTGTTGTAAAAGCCATACTGAGTTCCACTTCTTCCAAAGAGATCTTTTTCAGAACTTTCCAACCTCAACTGCTCATCCCATCCTTCTAGGTATTGCCAGAGCAATTTATACCTCTGGAACAATAACGACATAGATATGTGTTGGTCTTCCAAACTGGATGGTGAACTCATGAAAGCAGGGACAGGGTCTCATTATCGAATTCCCTAAAGCACCGAGGATTTAGGTCACACTGCAGTATTGAAAAACAAAGTCAAATTTCCATCCTTACTATATTTTTGTGTTTCATTTATCTTCATTATTTGGGATTGGGATCACTTCTACAGGTGAGTAAACAATCTGTGGGTAGAAGTTGGGCACTCTAAACTTCCCAGGAAGACTGTTTATGAAGACTAGTTGGGAAAGAGAGTTTTCCTACATTCCAGTTAAACCTAATTTGTAGCTTCTTTTCTTCTTTTGCATAGCCCTTGAAGTCATGTTTTTCGTAGTCAAGTTATAGATATGGGAAGTTATAAGCCAAATATTTTAGTTGAGTTTGACTTTTTTGGTAGCCATCAACAGAATGGCAGGGACAATGTTTCAGATAAAGAAACATCTTGCAGGAGTTTCTGTTTTTACACTGAAAAATTTACTGTCAATGATCTTGCTATCCAGGGCTTTTAGTAAGTTGTGAGCTTGGTGTGAGCAGCCTTGGGGTTCTTAAGGTTAATTACCACATTTACAAATCCATCAGTGACTAAGAGAAAGAACTGGCTTGATAGGGTTTATCTGTCTAAAAATTGCAGCCACTAGCCAATCAGGAAGATAGAAAACCAAAAGAGATGGTAGAGGTGACAAGGGTAATGGCAATAATGTGTTGGTAGAAATGATGATATCAGAAGAAAAACAATAGGTGGAAACTACTCAAGCCAATTTGGCCATTTTAATGGATTCACATCTTATGTCTTAAGTAACAGTAAATCATGAAATTGTCCCCATTTTACTTCAAGAAATTATTTGCACTGCATTGTATTGTGTAATTGTTATTGCTTATTTAGGATGTGGAATAGTATGATAGATTATACTGTTTGAGTTATTAAATGTCAAGATGGGGGAAATGGAGTAAATTAATTATTTCTAAAAGAGAGATGAGGAATGTATACTCAGAAAAAGTACCCAATGCATTTTTATAAGTATATTCAAGTTTTTCTTATGTATTCTAATGATATTATATAGTCTGACATGCTTTTTCTAGAAAATAATTAGTATGGTATAGATTCTCATCATTTAAAAATTACTCTAGGTACTTGCTTTTAAAAAAAGTAAAGAGGAAAAAAAACAAACCATGGTTATTATGTAATTGATCAGTTCATGTGATGTATTTGTTGGTAAGAATTTCAAGTAAAAAAGAAATTACCAAAACAATATTATGGATCTCTTCATTTTTAAAATAACAGTTAAAATATTAAATGTATGTAATTTTATTAACAGTGTTTGGCAAGTTCTAAACCTAAGTAAAAGAGTTTGTCCATGTTTTATACTAAAATCATTTCCTTTTAAAAACAAACTGTTATTAACAGTGCTTTTTCATGTTGTTTCAGTTTTCTCAGAAATTTCTATAGAGTGAAACCCTGCTTTTCAGGCTATGTTGAATTATCAAGGGTGTATGTCATTATTTGTCTGTCTCTTATCTTTCCCCTTTATTTTCAGTGTACACTATCTTCTCGAAGGTGCACTCTGATCGGAATGTATACCCATCTGCAGGTGTCCTCTTTGTTCATGTTTTGGAAAGAGAATATTTTAAGGGGGAATTTCCACCTTACCCAAAACCTGGTATGTTCTTTGTGTAATCAAAGGTGGTTAATTACAGAATGTTCCTTTTTGTTTATTGTACATAATCTAAATGATCAAATATCATTAACATTATTTGAAATCATTTAGATATATAATAAATTGCTTGTTGTAGGTTATTTATAATTTTAAGATTATTAATTTAATTTCAGAAGGAAATAATTTATTTTTGAATTTTATTTTTTATTGTTGCATTGTAATTATACAGAATAGTGGGTTTTGTGGCATATTCAAATATGCATATAACATACTTTGATCAATTTTATTCCCCATATTTTTGAACTTTAAAGAAAACATATCTTTCAATTCTTAATTTGAAGTTTTATGCCTCTGACAAATGATCTACCTGTATTCACATAGAAATAATTATAACTGAACAGTTGTGATTTTCCATATTAAGAATTACATTCTTATATTGATTTTTGAAAAACTGTACATGTTATAGAAGAGAATAAAATACGATGTTAAGTAAGCATTCTCAAAAAGCCTTTGTAATATCAGATAATTTTATAAAAATTCATAGTAATATAATGAAGATTAATTTTTCCTTCAAAATAATACCAATTATGGAGTCTTATTTAATTCACTATTAGTTTAAATATGTTATTTTGAATTATCACAAATGCCATCACATTAATGAAGATATAGAGACACTAGCAAGAAAAAAAACACATTAAATTATAACTCTCAAGTAACAAAAATGACTTTTCTGAAAATTGTATTTTGCTAGAACACATTTTACGCATTAGAATTAATATAAATATTTCTTTGGAGGAGCGTATAATGAATAGAGTCTCTGAAAACATTCATAAAATAAAGGTAGACATGTTCTTAATAGTATTTGAGCAAAAAGGTAGTCTTTTCATCAATTATTTAAAAAATGTTTCCTTATGGGGCATCCAGTGTTTGCAAAATTATATGATTAAACCTTTAGAGAAGTAGCTCTAACACTTTGAGATGCAAACATGCAGTTAAGAGCAAAATTTCTGAATTCAGCCAGGATTAAGGTCTAGTTTTACCACTTAATATGACCAACCATGGAGAAGTTACATAATATAGAAAATTACGTATTATATCATATGTATGTTTTAAAAATCAGATGACACAGTGTTTATGAAGCATTTAACAAAGGGCCAGGCACATGCTAATAAATCATGCTGTCATTAATGTTTATTATTAGTAAATGTCATTACTACAGTTGTTTTGGATTTGTAACATCTTTTTCATCCGAATACCCCAAGTTTTAAAATTATGTTATTTTTATGTTGGTGTACCTTTTTAATTTTCTGGACATCTCTTAGCATTAATTTGATGATATTTGGAGTTTGATGAAAGGAATACTTCTCAAAAGAATGAATTTATCAGTATGGTTATGATGATGTAGAGCTATTCTATCATTGCTGTAACAGCCGTACTCTTAATTACTCCCTCCAAAAATTTTCCAAGAAAATTGTATGAATTTGCTTTTCCAGTTGGATCAGATTTCTAGACAAATTAAACAACCAAAATAATTTTTCATTACATGGAGCCCTACTCTAAATTCCCAGATGGATTTTTTTGTTTGTGTATTTAATTTTCTACAAATGTAAAAAAAAAAATTTTTTTTTTAGACAGAATGTTTTGATTGAAACTATCAAAGCAACATGTGTGAAAGTAACTGTCTTATGTCTTAATTTTGTGTTTCTTATCTAGGGGAGATTAGTAATGATCCCATAACGTTCAATACAAATTTAATGGGTTACCCAGATCGACCTGGATGGCTTCGATATATCCAAAGAACTCCATATAGTGATGGAGTCCTATATGGTTCTCCAACAGCTGAAAATGTGGGGAAACCAACTATCATTGAGGTAATTTATTTAAA
Organism: Marmota monax; assembly: GCF_021218885.2. Taxonomy (NCBI): domain Eukaryota; kingdom Metazoa; phylum Chordata; class Mammalia; order Rodentia; family Sciuridae; genus Marmota; species Marmota monax. The sequence continues at coordinate 672,121 of NW_026694856.1, forward strand.
AAGAATAAAATTGTGTGTGTGGGGGGGGGGAGAGAGAGAGAAAATTTTAAGCATTGAAATTAAAATTACATGGCAATCATTTTAATATTTTGTGCATGAAAACATCAGTTCACATTTCCATTCATCTATAAAGTTTGTTGTTTTAGCTTTTACATGAAAAGATAATTAAATTAATTAAAAATTAAATGAAATGTTTGAAGAAATATATTACTAGAATGTAAATTATTTTTAAGAAACTAAATGCAAACTTAAAATAATTATTTGCTCTGTATTTTATATTCAAATTTCTTGTTCACTGAAGTGTAGTCCTTCAGCTGACATCATATTTGACAAGGATTGTGCAGGTACTTAGGGCTAGAAAGATGAGTAATGGTTAAGTCCCTCCATATTGGTCCAGGGTTTGGGCACTGGGAAAGAAACAGATATTTAGCCAGCACTGTGATGACTGATATAAGAAGAAAGCTATCTTGGGCAGAGGAGACAGCACTTGGTAGAGCACTTGCCTAGCATGTGCAATACTCTGGATTCCATCTGCAGCACAAAAACAACCAACCAATAAAAAACAAAACGTCTTTTGAAAAACTCTTTTTAAGTATGAAAGAATTCTTTCTTGCTTTCCAGTACTGGGGATTGGACCCAGGGCCTTATACAGGTCAGGCAAGAAATCTACCAGTAAGCTATACCCACAGCTCAGGATGTATCCAGTAAGACCTAAATATTTTTAAATTAAGAGGAAGAAGATGGATCAATTTCCTTATATTTGTAAATTTTTTTCCTAAAAAAAATTATTTAAAAATAGCCACAAACTGGAAGAAAACATTTGTAATACATATAACTGATTAAGTGTGAGTATCTGAAATATAAAAACAAGTGCTACTCTTACTAGTAATGAGTAATAGTTAAATTAAAACCACAATGAGAATGTTACCATCATTAAATCCGCTGCATGTGGATGTGGGAATTAGCATAACTACTTTGAAAAACTACTGACTGTTTCACATATTTAAGTATCATTGTATCCTATGATCTAGCAGTCCTAATTCTTGGCTTAACCAGAAGAAATACTTTCAGATATTTACATGGAGGCATGCTCATTAAACAATATTTTTATAGCAAGATACTGGAAACCTACAAAATAATAGAGACCCAAAACTCTATCAGCAAGAGAATAGATTAATAAATCATGATATAGTGGTGCAATGAATGGTAAGCCTAACACTGAACTAATGCTTACCTGGCAAAACGAATAAATGGGTTTTAGATCTTGTTACTGAATATAATGTTATGAATATGTATCATATGATAGGCTGAAAAGATAATGGTGAAAATTTAGCATAGTTTTCAAAGAACACAAATAGCAATTTATCTGTGAATAGCTTATTTTTACATCCATGTGTTGGTATCAGTATGATATTTTAAGAACATCATTCTATTAGTTTAGGCAAAAGTTTTGCATATCTTCACCTATTATTTAATGTTATAAATATATAGATTAATTCATTCAGTAGATACTTATCTATAATATTTAGAATTTAAATATCTAAAATAGATCATGCATTGTATTAGAAGTAGAGGATCAGAAATAAACTGTACACACACCCCTCAGCTTTGAAGGGCTTTACTTCTTTGTAACATAAGTATAATTTGGCTAATGTTATTACAGTACTTAAATATCTTATTAGAAGTAGTAGGACTACATTCTGTTATAAATGTTGAAATTAAACATTAAATATAAATTCAGATAATAAAATTTTCCTCCTAATAAGGACTATTCTTCACTCCTTTCAGTAGCTTGTGATTTAAAAAAAAATACTTATTAGAGTTTATGAAAAAGTAATGAAATTTGTGAGAAATATGGGAAGGTTAGACATGAAAATATGGTTATTATAGCAAGACACTAGAAACCCATAAAATAATAGAGACCCCAAACTGTTGAAAGTACATTTTTTTTAGTTGAACCTATAAGGTATAACAAATAAGAGAAGATTGGTAATTTTTTTCTCACTAAAAATATTTTTTGTAGGGTAAACTCTGTAAGCCATGAAAATTCTCAAATAAAATCTACTATATGTATTTTTTTATTGGCTTTGTTTGAACAATAATTTCTACTTTTCTTTAGTGACTGGTCTTAATTTTAGTGTTCAGTATGAGCCTAGCAGCAAAGAAGTGTTTGATTCAATGGAAATTTCACCAACTGGAGACAGAAATCCTTTTAACTTTGTGGAATAATATGCCTTTCAGAATATAGACCTTTTAAATATTGTGTCCAGGTTTGGAACTATTTATTGCAAAATTCTGATTCTTAACTTTTCTCTCAATAACTCATGATTGCAGTTATTTCTTTTGAAGATCATATGTAATATATAGAAATCTTTGATATCTGTTTTTAAATGCACAAGATTTTTCTTCTTGGTTGGAGCCAGTTTTATCCTACCCTTTTGTCTCACTGTCAACTACAGCTGAAATTACTGCCAGAAGTCTAGTGCTGGGATTCTAAGACTTTGACACAATCATTTGTTTTTTTGAGGTACTACAGTTGTGTCTGAATGATTTAATATCTGCTATAAAATTAATTATTCCTTGATTTTTGAAGTCATATCCCGTTGTTGGTCTTTGCTTTGTTTGTTGTTTGCAGTGGCATTTCTGAGTTGACTTTGATGTAAGTTCATTGGCTCTGCAAATGTTTACTAATATTTGCCTCCATGGAGGAATTGATTTGTGTTTTTGAGCATGTGCCATAAGCTGTATAGACTATGATCCCTACTGTTTTACTCCTATATGTGAGATATGATTTCCAAAGGGTTATTTACAAGGTTTTTTGACTGACTGGTATGCAGTTTAAAACTAAATGCAAATAACACAAAGGTGTGCTTATTTCAAAGTGTACTTTCCTTTAAATCCTTAAACTCCATTTAAAAGTACAAAAAATGCATTGTTTAGATTCTTTGAAATCTTAGAAAGTCACCAGTAAGTAATCCATAATGGTTAATCCATTTGCTAATGATGCATCTGCATTACTACCTGTACTTAATGGCCATTATGTGAAAAGGTCTTTCTGCATTTAACTTTTTGTTTTAGCATGTTAAGTAGATCCTGCTAATTATTTATTTTCCTATAATATTGCTAAAAGCCCTGAGTTTTTATTGCCCAGAAAAGAAATATATTGTAAGTTTATCAACAAATAATGAAAATGGAAAGAACGACAATTTGTTTTCCTTTTTGTCCTTAATGAATTTCATTTTACAAATAACATTTCACTTCTTTAATATGATTTTCCTTTTCTAATAGATAACTGCCTACAATAGGCGCACCTTTGAGACTGCAAGGCATAATTTGATAATTAATATAATGTCAGCAGAAGGTAGGTACGGAAAAATATGTTGATCATTTCCTTATTTACAAGAAGCATTTCATTATCTTTTATAACTGTATAAAATATAGTTAAGAATTTTAAAATACCACAAACCTAATTCAACTGATGAAGTAGTAAATGTAGCAAAGAAAATTGAGACATATCTAAATATGTAAAACAACATGGTATGTTACTCTGAAGAACTAAGGATAGGGGGCTGAACAAGTATGCCACTTCTTAAACCCTTGTTTTCTTCATTTGTAAAATGCTACCAGGAACATATTTTCTCTTATATATCTGTAGTAAGGATTCTTTGAGATAAGTCTTGAAAAGTGTTTGAAAAGATCACAGTGTACACAGTTAGTAGTTATTAGCTACTTTTATTATTTTACTTTAATATTTACAATAGGTAGTAGTTCCTTTGTATATGAAGATAAACTGTAATTTGGGGCAGTTTCCCTGCTGAATTAGCTAATCATATATCAATAATGACAACAGTTTGTATGTAGTTTAGAGACAAATATCCCAAATGGTAAGTGATTTTCTTAGGATTTTGAAGTTAGGGACAACGGAACCTTTCCAAGAATTACACTTTCAAATATTTTGACCCCATGTTGGCAGTTGGGAAGAGTGCACACCATTAAAATCTTTGTAGTTGAAATTATTAAGTCATGGGATGATCCTATCTGTACTATACATCATTTGTGAAGGCCACAGGAGAGGAACTAGCCGGAAAAATTCCCCTCTAAAAATAGTAACCATTATGCATTCTTTATAGGGTAATTCTTGCTTCTGTTTACCAGAACAATTACAAACAAGCATGCAAACACAAAACATTTTACTAGGATGTACTAATTCAGTAAGGGCTGGGTTAAAAACTGCTTTTAAACACTTGCATCAGCAAATATGCAAGTGTTTGAAAAAAAAAATATACTGATAAAAAACAACATCAAAAATAACTCCATGCCCTTATGTTCTAAAAAACAACAACAACAAAAAAAAACTGCCTTTAGACAATATGAAAGAAAGCAATTTCAGTAAAGTTAATAATACATACATGGAGAGACTACTTGAAGACTTGAACCTCCTTAAGTGAAATATTCCCAGGTGTTTTAGCAGTATCAATGTATAAGTTAATGGCCTTCATACATGAAACTAAGGTCCGAGCTTTAGTTGTATGGGCCTAGACAGAGGACTCCCTGTCCATGTTCCCACTTCCCAAGGGCTTTTGATAGGAATTTATGTTTGGATCAGGGAGATTTTTGGTTTTGATTACAATTGTGATTGGATATTTGTATCCAATCTGAGATGTCCCTATTGGTATTGGGATGCCCTTAATGAGCAGAATAATGACACACTTAATTTTCTCCTCAGGAATACATCACAAGAGTTATGCTGTTATATTGCAGTGGTCTTGGGCCATTGGATCTCATCCAATGTGCTTTCAGTGGGACACAAAACTTTTTGTCAAATATGGGAGTTCCTATAAATTGAGACTGACTAGTCTACAGCTTGACCTTCCTCCTTTTCCAGCCTAGTCTCAGTAGGGTAGAAACAGAACACAGGGCTTCTTAATAGGTGTTGTTATTGATATATGGGGACCCAACAAGCATGGAAGACTGCTAGATAACCAAAAGATCTAAAGTTTATGTAGGGGTTTATCTAAATCAGGGGTTCTGAAGCTGTGCACATGAAGGAGAAAAAGTAGAGGGGCTTTTGGAAGCCTCCACTTTGATGTTAGGTAAGCAGAGCTGCTCCACTGCCCTGTATATGTGGTTCCGTGACCCAAAATTGTTTGGAAACCACTGAACTTAAAAGTTGTGCATTTGTCCTTGCTGGTCTAGACAGAATATGTGTGCACACTAGGATGAGCATCTTTGAGCATGGCCTTCACTCATGCTGTTTGTCCCGGATAAGGTTTAGGAAAAGAAGTAACGTTGTAAATCAGGGTAATCATGCTCAGTCCAACTCCCTGCCCAGCTGTCTCCTGGTTTTGAGAGACCTAATGGGAAATTAGTCGTGTAGACTCACTCAGCGTGGAGCTCAAGGAGAGTACATAAAGTGATTCTCTAAATTGGGTTTAGCGCCTCAGAGGCCTGCCACCAATCTGTTGGCCTACTGTTCTCTTGGCCTCTGTGATTTCCGAATATAGCAGGCATGGGATTTCCCCAGAGTTAGAAAGCTGCTATGACTCATCTCTGGGAGGCCTGACAGCAGCTCTTGGCCCAGTAGACAGCAGGCAGCTGTTTAGCCCAAAGTCTCTGAGGGGTGTGGTGGTAGCAACAGGCTTCACAGTGGGGATCAAATAGGGAGTCATGGAGCAGGGATCAAGAGAAGCCAAACAACACTTCTCCAAAAAGTAGCACTAATCATATGAAAGAAATTTTACAAACTTTTAAAAAAACTAAATGTAAAATCACTGAATGAAATGAAGAATGATAGACTTCTGACATTAAAACTATACTTAGTATTATTTATAATATTATTTATCATCAAGAAACTCTTTATTATTCATTTTTACATGAATATTTCTAGGCATGGGGGGAAATGTCCTATCATTAAGATACTGATTATCTCTAGTAGAAAAGAAATGTGTATAAACAGGAGATTTATCTGCATGAAAGAGAATAAATTATATTTTAGAAGACTGCAAGATAGGCTGTGCATTAACAAAATTTTTTGTGTGTGCAAATCTAAAAAAAATCACAAGGAGAATTAATGACAGTATAGGAGATAAGTAAAGAACTTTCTGTGACTAGAGCCTTGAAGGACTAAGTCTTTAGGAAGAGATGACCATGCTCTGGACAACTCTCTTGTAAACTCTGAAGCCAGTTCTCTGACTTCAACTCTGGCATCCAGTGTCCTTTAATGTCAAGGAGGTTCCATAAGAAATGAGATCATCAAGATTTCAGGTGCTAAGTATGTTATTTTTATTTTTCATTTGGTAAATAAGAGTGGAAAAAACTTTATGGATTCAAGAAGTTTGTTGAAATAAATCAGAAGATACCCATAGTATAATTACTATTGGGGACTTTAAATCTTTGTAAAGTCTGGAAATATTTTCCTGTCATTTTAAAGTAAGATTTCAGATAACCAGCCTTTTCATATCATTATAATAAAAGTTCAAGTATTAGTCTTCCATAAGTTCTTACTACATGTTTGGAACTTTGCTGAGTACTTTAGAGACATCCTTTATCCTTTAGCTTAGGAAAAATCACATGGGGTAAGTTCAAATTATTGTAAGCTCTTGGACTTCTCTAAAGATGAGGTTTCCCATCTTAAAAGCCTAAGGAAAAATACAAGAATCTACCCTCATTCCTATAGGGAGAATTATGTTATAATTCATCTAATTTTCTGATTTTGGTCTGCCTTGTGAAATACTTTTTAAAAAATGAAATTTTATTATTACAAAAATAGTATTAAATAAAAAAGAAATCTATTTTATCTTAATAGAACAATCAAAACATAGGATATAAACATGATTAGTAATTCAAGAGTAACACTTGAGAAGCTGAAGTGGTTTTATATTTATTTAGAGGTTTTTACATTGACAATCTGAATTTGACATTGGGTTGATTGAAATATTAATTTTGAAGTGTTTAAAGGAGAATTCTGATGAAACTTTGGGATGAAAAAAGCTAACTAAATCTCTAACAATGTGAGACATGGAATTGCATGAGAACTTTATGATTTTCCTAGAATATTTAATCATAGTGATCAAAATAGTAGAATTGCTCTGGCATTTAGAATTCGTGTTGTATATGTAATCAGTGTTTATTGCATAAAAAGGAATGTTTTAGAATGCTCTAAACAATATTAGTAATATTATAAATTAAAAACACAGATTTAGTTTTTCTTTTTTCTTTTTGGACCAAATTCTACAATCATAAATTGCTTTTAGATGTTATTATATTGTAGATGCAGTTCTGTGTTTAAAGTGTGTTAAACACTTGTCCCTTGGTGTTCACAGGGGTATTATTTCCAGACCCCAGGGGACATCAAAATTTGCAAATGCTCAACCTTCATAGAAAATGGCACAGTGTTTTCACATAACTTATATATCTCCTCTCTTATACTTTAATTCAACTCTAGATTATTTATAATACCTAATACAGTATAAATGCCATGGGAATAGTATATTTTTTTAGGGAAAAACCCTGTACATGTTGAGGACAGATAAAATTTTTAAAGGTATTTTTGATCTGCAGTTGGTTTAATCCAAGGATGTTCAACCAGTGGGAGTGGAGGACTGATTGTTTTAGTATCACTCCTACTGCCAGAGTTGTGACAGAACTTAACAGAAATCAAATTATTTTTGTTTCCCTTTAAAAAGACTACTTTATTAACATCATGTGTGCCCTTTTTTCACAAACAAAATAGACTTCCCGTTGCCGTATCAAGCAGAATTCTTCATTAAAAATATGAATGTGGAAGAAATGTTGGCCAGTGAGGTTCTTGGAGACTTTCTGGGGGCAGTGAAGAATGTGTGGCAGCCTGAGCGCCTGAATGCTATAAACATCACGTCGGCCCTAGACAGGGGCGGCAGGGTGCCGCTTCCCATTAATGACATGAAGGAGGGGTAAGCAGACCTTTATCTCATTGCCTTAACTATGGATTTTTAAACATGGTGCTCTCATCAAACTTACTGTAGATGGAAGATGGCCTATTACATTTTTCTTTTTAATAAAAAACAGATATTGTAAAGATATCAACATACTAGCAATTTTCTATATTGACAAAAGAGGTTATATTAATGGTTCTTTAAATCTGGAGTCTCAGGTCCTGTGAAATCTAATTGTAGATCAGATCAGCATAATAAATTATAGCACCAAGTCTTTTGTACCTTCTTTAGAGAAGCTGATTATTTAGGGCCATGAATTTCAAAGGAAATTGATGCCCCAGTTATCTGCTGTAGAAGGATGCACTGACTGCTGTAACTTTATTCTAGGAAACTATTTCTTCGCCTTTAACATTCTTTCCACCATGTGTTGGTGACTGATAGCTGGAGTGGATTTGAAACCATTCCTGTGACACGAGAGCCTAAAGCCTGGCCTTGTCACTCACAGACTGGGTGACATCAGGCAAACGCCGAAGTCCTCTGGGCCTCAATTTCTTCTTCTGTTCCTTGGGGAAACACTTTCTTGCAGGGTTGTTATAGTGATTAAACTAGACAAAGCATTTAAAAGGGATTTGTCAATTTTCAAGCAGTAGGAATACAAAGTATGACCTGTAGCCTTGGAGGAGTCAAGGACACTGCTGCCTTGGTAAATTGAAAGCATCAGTGTCAATATCGAGCCAAACCTTCCATCTTTAATTTCTAATCTGTATGTTGATACAGAATTGCTTTTCCCCCCAATCCTCTATAAGTACAGTATGTGGAATAAATCACATTTTGCACAACATGTTCTCTTTCTAACTTCTTCATCCATAATCCTGGTCACACTTTCATACAGGTGATATCTGAAATTAACTAGGATACCTGGATTAGTAAGAATTAGATTTCAGGGCAGCTTTGAAGAGAACTTTGTTGGAAATAACAGAAAAGATCACAAATACAAATAAATGAAGTTTGAGGGAGTAGGCAGAAGGGGGATGGAGAAAAGCAGTGATCTGTGAAGTCCAACTTAATTTCAGAATTAAGTTTATCTTCTATGGGATAGCAATGGATTTTGAAGTCACTCAAGCACATGTAAGAAGTGCTTTGAGGAAAATAGTTGGCTTATCTCTTGTCTCTGTGCTGGTTGACTTTCTATATGAAAATATAACTCTAAAGCTCGAATTTTCACTGTAGAGTTAAAATACGAACCTGTTTCCCACTGAATAATTAAAAAAGTAGAACCAGGGAACCAGATGAGCAGGGAAATCCTTCTGAAAAAATTCTTCCAATATGGAGCTTTTTCAATAGTTTTCTTATTGTGTCCCTTGATCATTGTTAAAACAACCACCATGCCAGGCGAGGTGGCACACAACTGTAACCCCAGATACTGGGGAGGCTGAGGCAAGAGAATTGAAAGTTGGAGGCCAGCCTTGGTAACTTAGTGAGACCCAGTCTCAAAATAAAAAAAAAGGAAAAAAAAAAAAGAAAAAGAAAAGGGATGTAGCTCAGTGGTTAAGCACCCCTGGGTCCAATTCTCAGCACTGTACTGAGAAAATGGTGGAGAAAACAGTAGGAAAACCAAGTACTAGTAAAGTCTTTCATAGTTACATTTTCTCTTGGGCTCACTCCTTCTCTAGCCAGTCATACAGACACCACTTTTAGACTCTAAACTAAACTAAATTCAACTAAGCAATCTCTAAACCAAACTGACCTAAAGTGGTGCTTCCCAACCATGTCCAGCTTGAGAATCACCAGTAAAACATGATTAAAAATACAGATAGGTTGCTAGCCTCTGTTACAACTTAGAGATTCTTATTTTTTGAGCTTAGAGCTGGGCCTGAGCATGTGACTCTAAATTAAGAACAGAATTTTCGTCCTCCAAGTACTTGTTGAGAATTCAATCATTAGCTGACTGACCCCCAACACCTGCTAGAGGGTGGCATATGCTGTCAGCTATTTGAGAGAGTCAGTCCTGTGGCATTTATTTAGACTCTTGTCTCAGATCCCTTCCAAACTTGAAATGCTTTCCATGAGTTTTAATTTAATGTTAAGCCTTAACCTTTACAAAGTATTCATATGAGAAGTCTTTAAAAATAGCATTTCTATAAATTGTACCCAATGCCAACTCTATTACTTCAGTGTTCCTATACAAGCCCCAATGAAATAGGATCCTACTTGAAGTGTAATTCCAAAAGAAAAGTTTATCCCTGGGAATGATTTTGCATGTTTTCTTTAGTTGGCATCTAAGGTCATAGTTACAAAAACAATTTTTTTTAGCTCTATTGCCTTAAATTTAGAAATACATTCTGTGCTTAACTCATTGTTGGTGCCTTCCTTCCTTTTTAGTGATGTATATTGTGGTTTTACTTCACTTAATATACCTTTAGCCTTTGTATTTTCTTATGGAAATATCATAGACTATAGATCCTTTTTTTTAAAAAAATGAAATACTATAAAAACTAAGAGTGAGGATCAGAGATAGCCAAAAAATTGATTCCCTTGCTTTTCTAAAATTATTTTAAAATGTATTTATATGCTTCAGAAGTATTAACCAAGCACCTAATAAATGTGTTCTGCTTAATACTTAGAGTATGTCATGGCAGCCACAATCTACTAACTGCATATTTTTCCTTATTTGGTATACATAATCAAATAAACAGCAGATGACTGTGTGTAGCTCTTAGTAGTAGACTCTATCCAAGGGGTCTAATACTATATACAAGTAGTAGGATTTACTTGGATACATTAAGTGTCCTTCTATAGCCTAATGGGTCATTAAATATCAATCATTAAGAACCCATTCTGCAGCATTCCATCTCCTCACCCTTCTTGATGTGTATTTTTTCATCTTTATAGAACTCATTGACAGCTTTCAAACTTCTAAATCAAATAGAAAACAATTATAAAGATTTATTTCAAAGTGAGTAAGCTTCTGCAAAGGAAGGTTGAGCCCTCTGAAAAGATTCATTTTCACTTGCCAGATTCATAACCCCAGTGCAACTGTGCTGTCTCTGGGCATGTTCTTGGTGTTGCTTTTGCTCCTGACACCAAGCCAGAGACTGAGGACTTGTGGATGTATTTAGCCTGGGATAAAGCTGGTGGAAAGAAGAGCAGGTTCATATTTCATTCTAGGCATGTCATAGCTGCCAACCACTGGTGAATGATGTGGTGTAAATGGTGACTATGAAGGGAATGATTGGGTGTGAGGATTAAAGAATATACTCACTTTTCATAAGAGATTGTCAAAGCTACCACTATTTCCTCTAGTTACCAAAGCATCTAGATCTAGCCTCAATCAGCAACAGATAATCCTACTTTGTTTTCTAGACCATCTCAAAAAAAATACTCTAAGTAATCATCTGATTTTTGCCTTATGTCAGAGTCCTCAGTGAAAAGTTGTGCTTGAGGAAAAGGATGTAAGTCAATAGCTGTCACATATTGGTCTAATGGAAAGTCATATCCTGAGCCAGTCTGTAGAATTCTGAAATTATCCTCATGCTTGATAATTTATAGGATTACTTATTATTCTTAAATAATGTCCCTCCTATATTTTTGGTGCAAATATCCTTTATTTTTTGGAAAAGTGGTAACATGAAATAGGAATGTTTGAAGATGCCTTTAAAGTAGAAACCCATTTCAGTCCATTTTTATAGCAAAAATAAATTAGATCTATGCAACTATATGTTTAATATCTATTCTAAGTTCTGCCATTTTTCCCCATAATTTAAAATTAAGTATTTTCTTTTTTTAAGTGGGAGAATATTGTGTTAGTCCGTGGGGCACAGTGACTTTAAAAAATACAACTTATGCTCACAAGCTTATAGGGACTAGGTAAGTAATCAGATAATTGAAGTCAGTGTTGTGAGGTGTTCACAGAAAGGGCTCCTTTCTCATTCTTGTCTGTGGCTGGAAAGGTTCACAGAGGAAGTGAAGCATGATCTGAGTTGGAATATGAGTACCAATTAGCCTGTGGAGAATATGAGGAAGGGGAACTCTGAGGAGAGTGTAATGGAATTGAAAACATACTTAGTTGGGGAAAGGGATTCAGAAGTGATTGTTATGCAGAGGACAAAGACCAGAGACCATGAAGGCCTTGTAAGCTAGGAAAAGTTGTGAATTTTATCCTGAAGCATTAGGGACTGTAGCAGAAAATGGTTGATGTTTAAGTTTTTATTTTAGAAAAGATCACACTTGTGGAGTTAGGGGAAGACTGAATGAAGAAATGCTGTAATGAAATAGGTATTGGGACTTTAGGTGACCTAGTGACGTCCATGTTTTCTGCCAGGGAAACACAAATGAGAGGAATGTGAGCATTCCATCCAATTCTTACAGAATTTAGAGCCTTTAAAACCCTTACTTCTCTAAGGAATAATCACATCCCTTTGTTCTTTGTGCAGAACAAAGAGGTGGGGTGAGGAAAAAGGCAATAAGTCCTGTGCCGCTCAGGTGTTTCCAGGGACCTGGGACATGTATATGGACACATTCTTCCAAGTTGGTCTTGTAACTTTTTTATGCACAAAATAACAGGTAGAATATATTCATGAGTTGGACAATTAGGGAAAAACACACAGTCACTGGATTTATTTATCTGGCTGTTGATGAAAAAAGCAGAGATTGAATTAAATTATTTGCCTTTTACTTGGTCCTTCACATTGGATGTTCAAAGGCCTTAGTAAATACATTCTACATCAAGGGAGGAAAACTGAATTGTTCAAATTGGAAGAAAAAATTCTTCATAAGAAACAATTCTATCTAGTGTACACGATTTCCTACCATTTTGAAGCACCCTGTTTTGTTAATATTCATTGAGGGCCTTGCACTTGCTAATATAACCCCATCTAAGCCAATAACACACATTTGAAATATTGAAAACACATATGTGCTAAGGTCAAAAAGTTAAAGATCATCCTCATTTCATGCATAAAAATTTTAAATTTCTTCATATCAAAAACTTAGCTAAAAGGCAAACAGATTTTGAAAAATATAATTTTAGCATGTATAGTGTAGAGTTGTTCTTATTACATAAGGCCTCATACAATTTATGTATTTATTTTAAAAAGACAACATGTTCAAACTTACTCATTCTACAAAGGAAATAATAAATTTACTTTTTTTTTAACTTGTAAGGCAAATTCAACACCTACTGCTCTTGAACATAATATTTGTGTTCTTTTTTGTGTTTTTAACTCGTAAAATGCTATTCATTCATTCATTCAGCAAAGGGCTCCCTTAGGACAATGGCAAAGACTGGGTTTAAGGAGAAAGGTTACAGTGCTGTTGCTTTATTCCCTGTGTGAGGTTATGGTGACTAGAACCAGAGTTGTAGCAGGGAAATGGAATAGAGTGGACACATGTGCCCGAGAGTTATTTCAGGGTACATGTCAGAGACTGATGATGGATTGAAATTCAGAGAGAAGGAGAAGAGTCAAAGATGATGGTGCTTGAGTTCATGACTTGAGCATCTGGGAATGCCAATCACAGAGGGAGAAGGAGACAGAAGGGGGAACAGGTGGAGGTGGGGTGGGGTGATGATGAGCTCAGTTCGGAACATATTAAGTTAGAGAAGTTTATGGATCATCCAATTGCAGATGAAAGTAATTTGGCAGTACATGTCAACTGTCATAAAAATGTTTCCACATCTAGGCATCTCTTTTAAGATAGTAACATTAAAGAATATGCAGAGAGAGTCTTTACAATATTATTTATAACATCAAAAAATTGGAAGCAACTACATGTCCAACTCTGAAATAATTGCTGAATAAATCATGTGCACTTAAAAAATTATATTGCCATAAAGCTATAATTATGAAGACTACAATATGGAAAATGCTTATGATGCATTAAGCAAAAAAGCAGATACAAAATTATATTTTAGAAATGATTGCAATTATGTTAAAATATAAGCATTTGAAAAATATTCTGCAAGGTACATTGGAAAATGAAAATAGTTAGCTTGGTAATATAAATGAGTTTTGTTTTTATATCCTAAGTTTTCTGTAATATTATTATATTGCTTTTATAATTTAAGAGAAAAAAAACATTGCACAGCACCAAAAACTCTTATGCCCATTTATGTTGTCTTTAAATAAATTAATTAAAAATCTTATTATAAATGCAAATTACTGTCATGTTCAAGCAAGAGGGCTGTTAACAGTTGCAAGAAACATCCATTTGTCTCTGTTTACAAACGTATTTCAGAATTAACAAAGAAAAAAATATGGTGTTGGCCAAGCAGGTAATAAGATAGAAATTGGCTTTATGTGAAGCTTAAAAGTATTAACTTGTTTAAATGGAATGTGTTTATGTTCCGTGATCATCTAAAAACTTTTCCACTAGTTTCTCGCCTCAGTTTTTTTTCTGCATTTTAAATTTGATCTTTAATTTCAGTCCTTTGTTTAATATTTGTTTCCCAAAGGTGCCATAGTTTTAAAAAATGTTCTTTTAAATAAAATTTAAGTCCTAATATAAATTTGACATAAAGAGCAAATGAATTTTTGTTATTGTATCCTGGAACACAGTTGTCATCTCAGGGTCAGCCATGACTTCATAGTTATTTCTTACTAGCTTTTAATTTTTGTGGTACATTTTTATTTCATTTCTTTTTTAAAATAACAGCTTATTAAGATACAATTCACATATTAAGCTCTTCACCTATTTAACACATACAATTTTGTGGTTTTTAGTAAATACACACATTTTTGTAATAATTTCAGAACATTTTTGTCATCTCAAAATCCCTCATCTTCATTTGCATACTCATAAGCAGTAACTTAATGCCCCACCACCCCCACCAGCCCTTGGCTGCTACAAATTTACTTGTTGTTTTATAAACTTGTATATTTTGGACATCCCAGATGAATGGAATCATGCATTATATATGGTCCTTGTAACTGGCTTTTTCTCATTTACTGTTGTTTTCAAGTTTAATTTATGTTGTAGATCAGGATTTTATTTCTCTTTATTGCTGAGTATATTCTCTTGTATGGCTATTCTATGTTTCGTTTATCCATTTAAAAATTGGTGAACTATTGGATTGTTTACACTTTTTGACCATCATTAATAATATTGCTTTGAACATTTATGTGCAAGTTTTTGCATAGACATTATTTTCGTTTCTTTTAGGTATATCCTTAGGAATAGAATTGCTGGGTGATACAGTAGTAACTTGTATTTCGCCTTTGGAGGAATGGCCAGACTGTTTTTCCAAAGCAGTTATATAATTTTACATTCTCAACAGCAGAGTAGGAGGATTCCAATTCCTTCACATCCTCACCAGTGCTGGCTATTATCACTTTGTTGTTGTTATTGTTGTTTGTTTCTTTGTTTTTGTACTTTCAACACTGCTGATTGAACCCAGGGAAACTGTGTTACTTAAATACATTCACAATCCTTTTTATTTTTGTTTTGAGACAGGGTCTCATTATAGCTCTCCTAGTGGGAATGAAGTGGTAGGTATCTCATTGTGTTTCAATTTCTACCTTACTAATAGCCAGTGTTGAGCATCTTTCCATATGTCTTCTTTAGAGATGTGTCTGTTCAGATTCTTTGCCACTTTAATAGGATTATTTGTCTCTTTTAAGTTATGAGAATCCTTTATGTATTCTAGATACAGGTCCCTTATCAGATAAATGATGATTTGCAAGTATTTTCTCCCATTCTGTGAGTTGTAGTTACTTTCTTGATATTTTTTGAAACATAAAATATTTTAATTTTGATAAAGTCTACTTATATATATATTTTTTCAGTTATTTCTGGAGTTTTTGATGTCACATCTAAGAAACTATTGCCTGATCCAACGTCACAAAGATTTATGCCTGTTGTCTTCTCAGAATTTCATAGTTTTCACTTTTAATTTTAGTCTTTGATACCTATTTTTAAGTAGACTATTTTTAGAAGATTTCTAGGTTTACAGAAAAATTTAACAGAGATACAGAAATTTCCCATATAAAACACTGTCCTAACACATGCATAGCCTTCCCCAGTATCAACATCCTCCACTAGAATGGTCTATTTGTTGTAACTGATGAATCTTCAATTGACACATCATCATCCCAAGTGCATAGTTTACATTAGTTTTCACTTTGGGTGGTATACATTGTAGGTTTTGGACACATATAACAGCCTATATACACTTTTATAATATCATACAGAATAATTTCACTGCCCTAAAAATCATCTATGCTTCATCTCTTCATCCCTTTTTTCTCCCCTACCCCCTGACATGTGTGGGAAACATCTTTTCATATGCTTATTTGCCATCATATGTCTTAAGTGAGGGGTCTGTTAATCTTTTTAATGTTTCCATAGTTTGCTTTCTCCATAATGTCATATAGTCAGAATCATACAATATTTAGCTCTTTCAGATTAGCTTCTTTTATATATGCATTTAAGTTTCTTCCATGTCTTTTCATGGCTTGATTGCTCATTCTTTTTTAGCACTGAATAATAGTTCATATTCTGGATATATACCACACTTTATTCACCAACTAAAGGACATCTTGGTTGCCCCTTAGGTTTTTTTTTTTTTTTTTTTGCCCCTTAGTTTTGACAATTATGAATAAAGTTTCGATAGACCCTGGCTGATGTCCCAAGATGGAGAAATACAATTAATCAACAAATATTTGAAAAATGTTCAACATCTCTAACAATTGGAGAAATGCAAATCAAAACTACTCTAAGATTTCATCTCACTCCAGGCAGAATGCAGCCATGTTTGAAAGGATGTGGGGGAAAAGTTACACTCATGCACTGCTGGTGGGACTGAAAATTAGTGCAACCATTATGGAAATTAGTATGGAGATTCCTCAGAAAACTTGGAACAGAACCACCATTTGACCAAGCTATCCTATTCCTTAGTATATACCCAAAGGACTTAAAATCAGCATACTATAGTGATGCAGTCAGATGAATGTTTATAGCAGCTCAATTCGCAGTAGCTAACCTTTGGAAACAACCTAGGTGCCCTTCAGCAAATGAATAGATAAAGAAAATGTGGTATACATACACAATGTAATATTACTCGCTCGGCCTTAAAGAAGAATGAAATTATGGCATTTGCAGGTAAATGAATGGAGCTGGAGGATATCTTGCTAAGAAAAATAAGCCAATACCAAAAAACCAAAGGCCAAATGTTTTCTCTGATATGCAGATGCTAATTCACAGTTAGGGTGTTGGGGGGATAGAGGTATTTTAGAATAGCAGAGGGGAGTGAAGGTAGGGGAGGGAACATGAGGTAGGAAGGATAGTAGAATGAATTGGACATTATTACATAGTTCCCAGACATTACAAGAATGAGAAGTTATACTCCATATATGTATGATGTCAAAATGCATTCTACTGTTATGATGTATAACTAATTAGAACAAATTTTAAAAAGTTGCTGTAGATATCTGTGTTCAGGTTTTTGTATGGACCTAAGTTTCAGCTCCTGTGGGTAAAATACTAAGGAGAGGGATAACTGGATCATAGGGAAGAGTATATTTAGTTTGGTAAGTAGCAACCAAACTATCTTCCAAAGTGGCTGTACCATATTTTATTTCCATCAGCAGTGAAAGAAAGCACCTGTTACTCTGTATCCTCACCAGCATTTGGTGTTGACAATGTTCTGGATTTGAATACATGGTTATATTTCATTGTTATTTTAGTTTGAATTTCCCTGATGACATGTGTGGGAAGCATCTTTTCATATGCTTATTTGCCATCATATGTCTTAAGTGAGGGGTCTGTTAAGATCTTTGGTTCATTTTTTACATCAGGTTTTTCATTTATTGTTTTAGAGTTCTTTGTGTATCTTGAATAACAGGTTTTTCTGAAAACCAGTTACGTGTTTTGCAAATATTTCTCCCAGGCTGTGGCTTGTCTTCTCATTTTCTTGACATGTATTTTGCAGGGCAGAAATTTTAATTTTAATGAAGTCCATCTTATCAGTTCTTTGTTTTTCATGAATCATGCTTTGGCTGTTATATCTAAAAAATTATCACTAAACTCATGGTTATACCGATTTTTTCTGTTATCTTCTAGTAGTTTTATAGTTTTTCATTTTGTACTTAGATTTATAATCCATTTTGAATTAATATGTGTGAAGGGTATAAGGTTTGTGTCTAGTTTTATTTTTTTTTCAGGTATATGTCCAGATGCTTAGAATCATTTATTTAAAAGACTTAATTTCTTCCAGTATGTTTTCTTGACTCCTTTGTCAAAGATCAATTTTATGTGAGTCTGTTTCTGGGGTCTCTGTTCTGTTCCATTAACTATTCTCCTATTATTTTAATTTTATTTATTTATATTTATTTTATTATTTTTTAATTTTGTGTATATATACATATGTGTATATGTATACATATACATTTTGTGCATATATATACACAAAATAATTTATATATATATATGTGTGTGTGTGTGTGTATACATATATATATATATATATATCTCACTCCTATTATTTGTTAGTACAATACCACTCTGATTATTGTAGCTTTCAGGAATTTTTGAGTTGTGGTAGTATAAGTTCTCCAACTTGTTCTTCTGTTTCAGTATCCTGTTGGACATTCTTTGTCTTTTGTCTCTCCATGTGAACTTTAGAATAAGTTTGTCTGTATCCACAAAATGATTTGCTGGGATTTTTATTGGAACTATATCGGCTCTGTAGATTAATTAGGGAAGAATGATATCTTGATAGTGGTGAGTCTTCCTATCCATGGAAGAGAACATGAGAATAAATGTCTCTCCATTTATTTAGTTCTGTGATTTCTTTTATTGGAGTTTTATAATTTTACTCATCTGTATCTTGTACACATTTTGTTTTATTTAAGTATTTACTTTTGTTGAATGCTAATGTAAGTGGAATGGTGTTTTAATTTCAAATTCCACCTATTCATCCTGATATGTAGGGAAATAATTCACTTTTGTATATTAACCTTTGTATTCTACAATCTTACAGACCTATTAGGGGTTTTTAAATCTGTTCTTTTGTATCATATCATTTATTGAACAAAGACTGTTTTATTTCTTCCTTCCAAATCTGTATACTTTTAATTTCCTTTTCTTTGTTTTAATATATACATATATTTTAGTTGTAGATGGACACAATACCTTTATTTTATTTGTTTTTTTCTATGTGGTGGGGGGATTGAACCCAGTGCCTCATGCATGCTAGGCAAGCCCTCTACCACTGAGCTACAACCGTAGCCCCTAATTTCCTTTTTTTATTGCATTAGTTAGGACTTCCATTATGACATTCAAAACTAGTAGTGAGATGTGACATCTTGATTTGTTCTTGATATTAATAGGAAAGATCTCAGTTTCTCACCATTTGGTATAATGTTAGCTGTAAGGCTTTTTGTTCTTCTTCTTGTTTGTTTGTTTGTTGTAAATACTCTGTACTAAATTAAGGAAGTTCCCCCTGTATTCCTAGTTTACTGAGAGTTTTTATCATGTGTGGATATTGGATTTTTTAAAATGTTTTTTCTATTAATAGGATCATGCTTAATAATAGATAATGCTTAATTAATAGATAATTCTTTTTATTTACTAATAAGATCATGTGTTTTTCCTTCTTTATTCCATTAATCTGATAAATCATATCCATCTATTTTCAATTATTGAACTAACCTTGTATAACTCCTTGGTCATTGTTTATAATTTCTTTTATACAAAATTGGACTCAATTGGCTAATATTTTGTTGAAAATTTGGTATCTATTTTCATGAGAGGTATTGGTCTTTTGTTTTCTTAAAATGTCTTTGTCTGATTTTAGTATTAAAATGTAGGCCTTAAAAAATGGTGTAGAACCCTTGTCTCACATTTTCCAGACTCTAGATCTATGAGAAATAAATTTATGTTGTTTAAGCAAAAAAAAAAAAAAATGGTGTAGAAAATATTCTTTTGACTTCAATCTTCTGGGAGATTTTAGAGAATTTGCGCAGTTTCTTCCTTAAACATGTGGAAGAATGCAATAATGAACCCCTCTAGGCCTGGTTCTTTTTTATTTGGAAGCTCATTTTTTAGCTTTATTTATTATTTATTGATTCAATTTGTTTACTTGATAAAACCTGTAAATATTGTCTATTTCTCCTTGTATGAGTTTTTTGACAGGTTGTCTCTACCAAGGAATTTTTCTATTTCATCTGGATTATCAACTTTGTGGATATAGAGTTGTTCGTGATATTCTTTGATTATTATTTTATACCCATAATATCTCTAATGATGTCTGTCCTTTATTTTTGGTATTAGAAATTCTCTCTTTCCAGTTTTCCTGGTTTATCAGTTTTATTGCCCCCCCCCCCAAGAACTAGCTGTTTCAGTTTAATTAATCCCCCCCACCCCATTTTATTTCTCTCCTCTCTCTTTTTGATAGTGAAATTGAACCCAGAGGCAGTTTACCACTGAGCCACATCCCCAGCCTTTTGTATTTTGTATTTTGATACAGTGTTTCACTATATTGCTTAGGACCTTGCTAAATTGCTGAGGCTGGCCTTGAATTTGCAATACTCCTGTCTCAGCCTTCCAAGTCTCTAGGATTATGGGCGTGTGCCACTATGCCCAACTTTCTTCTATAGTTTTATTGTTTCTTCTCTGTACTTTGGATTTAACCTTTTGTTCTTTTCCTAGTTCCCTAAGCTAAAAGCTTAGCTAATTGATTTTAGGTCTTTCTTTTTTCTGATATATACTTTTTATGCCGTAATTCATTGCCAAGTATTGCTTTTGCTGCATTCCACAAATTTTGATATATTTTCATCCAATTCATTTAATTCAAAATATTTAAAAATTTCTCTTAAGATTCTTCTTTGATACATGCGTATTTAGAAGTGTGTTTGCTTAATCTCCAAGTACTTTAGAATTTTCTAGTTTTTTTTTTTTTATCTTAATGTCTAATTAATTCTACCGGGATCTGAGAGCATGATATTGCATGCTATCTATACTTTTCAATTTTTTTAGGTGTGTTTATGGCCCAGAATGTTGGTGAATGTTCCATGTGACCTAGGGAAGAATGTTTGTTGCTGTTGTTATTGGATGGCATACTCTATGGATATCTAGTTAATCTAATAGATGATGTTGAGCTTAACTATGTGTGTACTGATTTTCCATCTGCTGGCTGTGTCCAGCAGTATTCTTTCTGATAGAAGAATATGGAAATCTCTATCATAGTGAATTCATCCATTTCTCCTTGCAGTTTTTATCAGTTTTTGACTCATGTATGTTGACGGTCTATTATTTAACAAAATGCATTAAGGATTGTTTTATGTTATTGGAGAATTGATGCCTTTTTTAGTAGGTAATACCCATTTTTCCCCCCATGACAACTTTCCTTGCTATAGCTATTCCTACTATTGTGTTGGTTTTGTGCTTAGAATTAAACCCAGTGCATAATAAGTGCATGTTCTACTACTAAGTTATATTCCCAGCCTCATTCCCACTTTCTTTTGATTAGTGCTAGCATGCCATATCTTTCTCCACCCGTGTACTTTCATTGGTGTGTTTTTATAGTTAAAATAGATTTCTTATAGACAACATATAATTGTATTTTGTTTTTAAAATCTCTGGCAATCTGTCTCAAATGGTGAATTTGACCATTGCTATTTAAAATAACTATTAATTAAATTACTATCTACTATATTTCTATTAGTTGCCCTTGTTCGTTTTCATATTTTTGTTTTCTACTTTTTTAATTTTAATTGGGATTTTTCTTTTTCTTTTTTGGTACTGGGGATTGAACTCAGGGCCACTCAAGCACTGAGCAACATCCCCAGCCCTATTTTTTTTTTTTTTTTTTTTTTGAGACAGGGTCTCAATGAGTTGCTTAGCATGAGGCTGGCTTTGAACTCACAATCCTCCAGTCTTAGCCTCCTGAGCCATTTTTTCTCCTCCTACATATTATACTTCTTTTTCTCCCTTTTTTAGTGGTTGCCTTAGAACTTGCAATATGTATGTACAACTAATCCAAGTCCACTTTCAGGTAACACTGTAAAACTTCATGATAGTACAAATATTTTACAATAATAAAATAGTCCCTGTTCCTCCCTCACATCTCTTGTAACATAGCTTTCAACCATTTTGCTTATATATAAGCACCCATACACACTTAGCTATATATAAGCGTTATTGTTGCTATTATTATTTTGAACAAGTTATTGTCTATTGTATCAATTAAGAATAATAAAAACAAAAGTTTTCATTTTAGCTTCACTTATTCCTTCTCTGATGCCCCACTTTTCTTTATAAGCATCTGAGTTTCTGACCTATATCATTTTCTGTCGCTCTAACCAACTTCTTTTAACATTTCTTACAAGGCCGGTCCACTTTATTCATTAGAGTTCTTTGCATATTAGTAGTAGTTGTTCTGATTTCATATTGATGACTTCAGCATTCCTGATATCTCCGAGAGTGTGTTTCTGATGCTTATTCAGTCCCGTCAAGCTATGCATTTAGTAAATTTTGTAATTTTTTTCTTGATAACTGGACTAATGTTGGGTAAATAGAAATAAATTACGGCCTTTAGTAATGAGATGTGGTGGCAGGGAACCATTCTATAGTCATGGATTATTTCTTGGTCTTTTAATGAGCTTATGTCTCTGAACTGTGACTATCACCCGTGCCTCTCATGTGAACTACACTTTATGTTGGACACAATGGCTGAAGTAGCCTGGAATTGGGCATTTACCTTTCTCTTTGTGGGAGGATAGAGCTGGTCATAGTTGGTTATTTCCCTTCCCCAGTCAGTTAGGCTCTAATATATCCCTAGCAGGTTAGTCTCTGGTAAGTTTCTCTTAAAGACAAGTCTTGTTAAGAAGAACAGAATGATTTTATGTATTTTAATACATAATACATTTTTTTTCTCTCCTCCTGCTGAAAGCAAAAGCAGACTGTGAATATTAGTATAAGAACCTGGTAGAGCTCCTAGAGATAAAACTCACATAGGTGTGTGTACGTGTCGCTGAGGGAGAGGGGCTTCCAATAACTGGATTCCTCTGGAGTTTTAACTGTCAGACTTTTCTACAATGAGCCTCTATCAATTATAGTTCAGGTTTTCCTACCCCAGCACTGGTTCTCCAGAGGTTTTAACTTGCAAGATTCTTCTACAGTAAAGTGTGATTCTCTGTATTTGCCTATTGGTCTCTCCAAATTTAGGGGCAGCCATTTGGCTTGTGAACTCTCTTCTCCTACAGATCTAAAAATAATTGTTTATTTCTCAATTTGTTCAGTTTTTAAAAACTTGTTGTTAGTATGGTGTAGTACCTTCCAAGCTTTTTATTTACTGGATCAGAAACCAGAGGTCTTCTTTGATCTATTTTGATTTATTTTTTTATATGTGGTGTGAGATAGGGAATCAAACTTCATTCTTTTGTACATGAATATGTAGTTTTTCTAGCACCATTAGTTGTAAAAAAATTTTTCCCCATTGAATTGTTTTGGTATCTGTGATGATAATTGGTTTACTAAATACTAGAGTTTATTTCTAGACTCTGAATTCTAGTCCATTGATCATGTCTGTCTCTATGTCAGTGCCATACTGTCTTGATTATTGTAGCTTTGTGTAAATTTTAAAATTATCAATTATGAGTCCTCTAAATTTATTTTTCTTAGTCACATTTTTGTTTTTTTTTTTTTTGCCTACTCTGGGTTTCTTGAAATTTTCATGTGAATTTTAGGGTAAGTTTGTAAATTTCTGCAAAAAGGATAGCTGCAATTTTAATAGTTTTATTTCATTTTATAATTAGCTATAAACATTAAGAAAATAAATAATATTTATTTAGAGTAATTTCTTGTTTTTTTTTTCTTTCCTTTGAATGGCAAGTGAGATTCCATATTCTCAAACTGTTCCAAGATTATTTGAATGCTACTGCTAACTACGTTCTGTTTTATTATGAAATCATGTCATTTAAGTAGAGTTCTTTGGTCATCATTTCTAAGATACACACCAAAAATATAAACTTTGTTTTTCTTGTTTGTAATTACCAAACAACAGTTCTTAAGTTTTTAGATAAATGATTTAGAGAATGTCTCATAACAAGAGACCAAGTGTTAGGGGTTTGTGTACTGTAAAAGTGGACAGGATGGTTGAGTAGAATAACAAAGCATGATTGGAGCCTAATATCTCCAGGGATGCCATTTCACAATCTTACTATATATAGTGAAATCAAGTAAAAATGTTTTACTTATAATTATTTATTATTTTAGTGATAGTTAATTTTCTAAACAATTCAGTTTAAGAATATTTTTTAATGTAAGTAGTCTATGAAATATAGTAGTCAGAATATGACCATGACTATTTTGAATGAAATAAAAAGGATGAAATACAATTTCTGGAAATTAATGTAGAATGCAGAGAGTATCTGGTACACCAAGGCATTCAGTAAATATTGGTTGAATGGAGGAATGACTGAAAGGAAGCCCCTACATGAATCACTGCTTTTAAAGCCTAGGCTCTTACCTTAGGGATGATTCTAGTTAATCCCTCAATTCAAAAGGATAAATCCTGCTTTCAGGGGAGATTGTTTTTCAGTGTTTTCAATTTTCTTAAAGGATAACTTGAGAGTTTCACATTTTTACAGTGTTTATGTCATGGTTGGTGCCGATGTCCCATTTTCTTCTTGTTTACGAGAAGTTGAAAATCCACAGAATCAATTGAGATGCAGTCAAGAAATGGAGCCTGTAATAACATGTGATAAAAAATTTCGTACTCAATTTTACATTGACTGGTGCAAAATTTCATTGGTGAGTTTTTGCTTACTTTTATTTTTGCAAATTTAGTTAGGAGGGATGTGGCTGGACGTAATGTTTGACTAAAACCTGAATAGCTTTTAGAAACAAATCCTGTGTTTACTTTGTTAACTGCAATGGACTTGCTTGACTTTAAGGATTTGGTAAATTCGTTGACACTGCCTCCATTTAGGAAAGAGTATCTCCACTATTGTTCTCACTTTACCTTTGAATAGTTGCTGAGGTTGGATTAGCTTGACAGGTGGTCCAAATGAACCTGTTGGACTTGCAGGTTGCTGTTAATCAGCACAGCTTATGGAGTCAGCATGGTTTGTGTAAAAGTCTCTTCTGAAATTTGCTCCCACTATCTTACTTTGGAGGGAGAGAATGGAGTACTATAATAAATCTGAAAATAAGCCAATATTATGCTATCAATGTCCTGGAAACACAAATTGTGTGAAAAGTTTAAGGTTCAAGAAACAATTCCAAGTGAGGAAAGTTAGTATCTTACTTACATTCTTAAGAATAAATTCATAAACATCAAATATTTTTATATTTTATACCACTTTTTAATTTGCATGCTGTAAGATTTAGAAAAATGTTAAGTTTTATATATATAAATATATATCTATATATATTATTATATATATAAAATACTTTTATATGTGTATACTAGTTGTATTTTTTGTATATCTCTATATAATATTGTGATCCTGCTGAGAGGTACCAAAGTTGTCTTAATTTGTTTGTGACCTTTAGATTTAACTTTTGTCAGCTCTTTATGATTGGCAGCGAATGAATTAGATCTAAGTTTAAAGTTGACATTTGAACAAAGTTATTGACACATAAACACAACTGTCACTTCATGTCTTAGAGAGCCCACTGCAGGCAGCTTGCCAGGCTCCAGTACTGGAGAACATGTTACTCACGTTGCAATACTTAGCACTCCCTGTGGCCTATTGCCCTGAACTACTCTTCTCATGTCTTTGGCATCTTAGAGAAATAATGCCCTTTACCTTCTTAAATCAAATTAAATTGTTCTCTTGCTATGGTTTATGTGCATTAGAGGCAAATATTGAGTTTGAAAAACTCAGTCATGGTACTAAACATACAAGGGTGTGAAGGACTGAGCAGCTGCTATCATAACTTAAATAGATTCCTCTCAACAGAGTCAGAGGCAGACCCTAGCAATGCTATTTTACTTGGGGTTGTAACATGAGCCTTTGTGTAGGAATATTATCTGATTTCTGAAAGCTTAAAAATGACTTATGCTGAAGATTTTAGTTTTTACGATAATGGAAAGGTTGGGAATTTTCATTTTTTAATTTTACATGTAGTTGTTTATATGCCACAAAAGATTTCAGAAGGCTTAAATAAAAGTCATATAATAAATATAATAGAGAATTTAAAAAATGATAATATTGGGACCTAAACTTTATAATAGATAGTAAAGTCATGTTTGAAAACAAGTATACTAATGTCCAGGATAAAAAAAGGAAATTCAGGGCTGGGGTTGTGGCTCAGTGGCAGAGCACTTGCCTCTTACATGTGAGGCACTGGGTTCGATCCTAAGCACCACATAAAAATAAATTTAAAAAAAATAAAGATACTGTGTCCATGTATAACTAAAAATATTTTTTTAAAAAGGAAATTCATCAGTTATTTAGTTCCCATTCTTAAGAAGGACACAGAACATCAATTCCTTGGCAGAAATAAAGCATTGCATTATTAACAAAATTCTTCAAGTGGAGTCTTTTGGGAGAGGATATTAAGTAATGCCATAAATAATTCTCCCCAACATTTTTTTTTCTGGTAGCAAATGCTGCAACAGATTTTACACAGGTACCTTTTTAGCATCCTTTACTAAAAACCATACTATCATTAAATACAACTCTGTTGTGAAAGCAGTTTCATTAACATGGAGGTAAATTAACATAATGCAAGTCTGCATTTCTTGGATCCTGGGATAGAATTTAGTAAAACTATAGCATTGGAAGGGTCTCATATTCCATAACTATCTTTTCTAAAAATGTGTCAGCTGGGTTGCAGAAAGATCAAGAACAGTTTGGGAAACTATCCTTTTTGTTTTTCTTTTCCTCTCTTTCACTGATTGACCTTAGAAACTAAACCTCCATACCAGTTCATCAGCCATTTTGTGGTTTGTTAACATCTGCACTGAGGTTTGTCACTAGAAAACAAGAAATTTACACAGTACTGTAAAGAACTTCTGCTTTGGAGGAAACAGAAAATCACACACACATGTACATACACTTATTATGTATGTCTGCACGTGAGGCAAATGTATATATGTTGAGAGAATTATGCAGAAAATAGGCCAAGATAAAGCCTTTATTACTTTCATTCATTATCTCTTCCTGACTCCAATAAATAATTGGAAATTCAAGGTGATAACATAATTGGAAAAGATGGCTTTTTAAGGTAATTTGTCAAAGAATGTTTTGGTGTGTCTAGATCTTTAAAATCTCATTAATGTTTGCAGCTATTAATTTGGTGTATAATTGTCTTCTTTTGTATCAGGTTGATAAAACAAAGCAAGTGTCCACTTATCAGGAAGTGATTCGTGGAGAGGGGATTTTGCCTGATGGTGGAGAGTACAAACCCCCTTCTGATTCTTTGAAAAGCAGAGACTATTACACGGATTTCCTAATTACACTGGCTGTGCCCTCGGCAGTAGCACTGGTCCTTTTTCTAATACTTGCTTATATCATGTGCTGCCGACGGGAAGGCGTGTGAGTACTTTAAAACACTAATAAAAAAATTAGAGAGCCTGCTAAGATAGCAACCTAGATGATTCCATTAAGAGCAAAGTTTCATTTAATTCATATGATACTTTATAAATGAATTGAAATTGTGTTCAAGTCAAACTGTAGTACTTTATTCCTTTAAAATGAATTAAAATAGTTTTGAGTCTAGTAAACCAAATTAGGGCCCATAATTACTTTATTCAAAAATTATTAAGGCTAGATATAAATTCATGCTGGCAAAACAGTCCCAAGAATAATTGAGACTAGATACTTTGGTTACACAAGCCATCTTTTGTGAGCAGAGACTGTGGAATCTATTGACATGGTAATTGCACTTTAAATAAACGAATTGTCTTAGTTTGAACAGAGTGATGGTCAGCATTCTTGAAATCATTCTGCTGTCAAACAGGGTGTCACAATCTAAATGTTTAAAATATCTTTTAAAAAAACAGTTTAGGAGTTAATTAAGAAAAATAAGCTAAAATTTGAGTAATGAGTCTTCATGAATAGTTAGTACTTTCAGGACATCTATGTCAATTAAGGTAACCTCCTGAGATTATCTGGAAGTCAGGGTAACAAAGCAAAGGATAAAAAATTAATAAAGCAGCAAGTAACAAGTTCTTCCATTTTTTACATATAGCCTGATTTCATTATGTCATAGAATTTATTTCAATCAAGAGCTTGATTCTTAATCTCCATTTTTTTTTCATTTTCTGTGTGTTTCTCATCAGTATTCCATCGCTGTGTGTGTATTCATCCAAGTAATATCATAAACCTGGTGGCAAATGCTGCCTGGTTGCATTTAAAAGTAACACTGTCAGCATTTCCACATCATGCAAGATTCCATGAGCATATAGTCTTAATGTTCCAAATATCAATGCTATTATTTAATTCATAAATTTTGTTTTGTTTCTAGGGAAAAGAGAAACATGCAAACACCAGAGTAAGTGTCTTCTTTCCTGTTCTTTATCATTTTTCCACTTCTCCATTGCTCATCATGCTCCATACATGTGTGTCATGCTTTTTTTTTCATTCATCATCTTTTATAGTTTATTTTATGAATGTGAAAGCTGCTTTCTAAATAGAGATATTTAGGAGGGGTAGAAACTAAACATAAAAAGGGTTTGAAAACTAAGCTTACCTAGATAAAAAGTTAAACCTAAAATACTTCAGATTCAGAATATTAACTTGCCATTTATATTATGTGATTTCCCAATCTGCATTTCTATAAACCAGAGAACAGACGAAAAGACCTTTCATACAAGTTTTCCTGAATCTACAATAATAACCTACTATAAAATGAAACTCCTGTGAGTATTTATAAATGCCCCACCAGAAGCCACAAAATAAAAGTTATTGTAGTTGTATCTTAATCGTAGAAACTAAATAGAAAACTAGTTTGTTACTAAGGGCTGTAATATGAACACAGTGCTTCATAGATTAGTTTAATTTGAGATTACTTCAGAATCAGTTTGTAATTTTCAGTTCTGCTCTGTTAAAAGTTTGTGAGATGTATAAAATGCCCAAAGTACAATAATGTCTTATTATTTTAGAAGAAAAATCATTTTTATAACTTTTTAAAATTGATGAAGTAGCAGGCTAATATGTGATTTTAAATATATGTTGTTGTTTGTTTTTCTTTTCTTTTGACATAGCATCCAATTGGTCCATCATAGTGCTATTCAGAAATCTACAAAGGAGCTACGAGATATGTCCAAGAACAGAGAGATAGCATGGCCCCTGTCGACACTTCCTGTGTTTCACCCCGTAACTGGGGAGATCATTCCTCCTCTACACACAGACAGCTACGATAGCACGAATATGCCCCTGATGCAAACACAGCAGTAAGTATTGCCTCAGACCAGAGCCACTAAAGTGCCCATATATACTTACTAATGTCTATAAAGACCAGAGCTTTCCTTGATTTTGCTTTTGTTTATAATTGGAAGAGACAATACAAAAAGTTCATTGATAATGTAGCTAGCATTCTTACTAGCCTGAAACAAACAGAGTAGAAATACTTCAAGGAAATTCTTTTTCTTCTTCAGTAATCCAAACAAGACTACATTCACCTTAATGTTTAAGACATTAATACTGATAATAAACCATTATATATGTTTGCTTAAAAATGAGTTAATTATGAAAAGAGAACCATGTATGAAAGCATTGCAAACTGATGGATTTTTAGAATGTTGGAACTATTTGGTTTTGTTAATCTTTTTTATTCTTTTTATTATCATAGCCCTATGTCATCTAATTTTTTTTTTCAGGATACAGGGATTTTAGGGTTTTTTTTTCTTTTTTCTTTTTTTTGTGTGTGGTCTGCTTGTATATCAAAATGAGCAGTTTCAGTATGAACTATAAACATATTTTAGTATCTTAAACCTTTTCTTCTTTTGGAAGATCTGGTCAGAGAACCTGCCGGAGGACTGTGAAAAGGACTGTATATGGGAAGGGAGGCTGAGGAATTTTCTGTGTCTCAGAGCTGGAGTTTGATACATAAAATAGTGGGTAAAGCTATCATATTTTAAAAGTTTTTATTTTTTAGTTGTTGTTGGATACAATACCTTTATTTTAGTTATTTATTTTTATGTGGTGCTGAGGATTGAACCCAGTGCCTCTCACATGCTAGGTGAGCGCTCTACTGCTGAGCCACAACCCTAGCACAAGCTATCATTTATTTTTAAGAATATTTTTTTTAAATCATATGTTAAATTACTTGAATTCAATTGCCCAAAGTGCTGAAAGTCACAAAGGTGACTTATGAGGTCCTCCTTATTTTTCAAGGTAAATGGAATGTATATGCAAAAAAAGATCTCCCTTTCTCTCTTTCTCCCCACTACCCACACACCTTAGATTATAATATGAAAATAAACATGGTTTAAAAATGTGTCTGGAAACCAGGCTGGGTACCTTTTCCATCAAGAGTGCTTATTTTGTAATCAGGTAAAATGCACGTAATATTTAAAGATTAAACAATGATGGAGATGGATAGTGTAAACCGTCAGTCTAGATGAACTTGTTCAAAATACTTTGGAAATTCAAATATGTTATAAATACCTTCCTAAAGTTCTCTAACATCATTTACTCGGGGTCATATAAGCAAAGGATAGATTGTGTGTGTGTGTGTGTGTGTGTGTGTGTGTGACAGAGAGAGAGAGAGAGAGAGAGAGAGAGAGAGAGAATAATTACTTCAAGTCTTTTTTTTTTCAACGATGCAGGAAAATTAGACATAGAAAATCTGGGATTTTTGGAAACATTATGCCAGGTTGAACTAAGTATTTCAGTTCCACAGAATTTAGGTGTGGTGAATGAATGAGAGAGATTTCTATGCTCTCTAAAGATCAGTCACGGATTATCATTAGTAAAATTTCAAGAACATTGTAATAATGCACAACTTAGCCATATCTTATGCCTTTTTGAAATGAAAATTGGGAATGACTTTATCATTAATTTTTAAAATGAAAGGAATATGTTCTTTTTTTTTTTTTTTTTTTGATACCAGGGATCCAACCCACTAAGCCACATCCCCAGCCATTTTCATTTTTTATTTTGAGATAGGGTCTTGCTAAGTTTCTTAGGACCTCACTGAGTTGCTGAGACTAGCTTTCCTTATTTTTTTTTGACTAATATTTCTTACATTGTTTAGAGTGTCAGTGAAATATTAATAGGTAGTCTTTAAAATTGAAATGGCCAGTTGGACATGGTGGCACACACCTGTAATTCCAGTCTGTAATAAATTTTAAAAAGGGTGGGGTGGCTGGGGATGTGGCTCAGTGGTTGAATGCCCCTGGGTTCAAACCCCAGTACCAGAAAAAAAAAAGGAAATGAAACAGTCAAATATACTTGGAAACCAGGTTTTGTGTGTGCTTTGTGAACCCATGAAACAAGGTTGGTATTAAGCTAACATTGCTCTAAAATTATAGAATACAAAACTACTATAATGAGCAGGGGAATTGAAAATGTTTGTAAGTAATTAAAACTCTACTGCTAATTAAGTTCTAAGGGAGGAGAAAAAAGACTTTTGTCATTTTTTTAAGACTTATATCATTTAAGACTTTTATCATTTTATCCTTTTTAACCATATATATGAGAATAAGAATAGTTCCATCAAAATTATCTTGATTCCTGTGACTAGAATTTTGCAATGTTTTACTGTAATATACAAGCAAAATTTTCTGTCTGGTTTAAGACCAAATGCATCTTCCTGGTCCTTCCATAACCCCATCAATACTGTCATTATGTCGATCAGATCTATTTGCAAATGCGATAGGTTATTATATTGAATTTGCAACAATTTCAACCTACATGTGTTTTTAAGTTCTGAAAACCTTTGTATTATTCAAATTTCTGCTAATGGAAAAGCTCCATTAACTAGCACTTCTATATAAATAGGGTACATAGATAATTGATGATGTTCACAATGATTATTCTGAGGTACTGCAGGATCATCAAGTGTGTCTGACTCATCAGAGGAAAATTAAATTACATTCGGTGTCGTTTCAGTTTTGAGTGTATATTATCTTTCTTTTATTCTTGGAAATGGATAATATGTGCATGGTCTCTATGGTAACTCCCTATAAGCCAGAATATGTGATTAACCTCATTTTCCAACCATGCCAGATAATAGGGGACTCGTTGTATCAGGTTCATCATAGCTGTCCTTTACACAAATTCAACTTTTACTCTTCAACTGAAAAACATAGCTGTTTTTCTAAAAGTTTTATTTCAGCATCAAATAGACATATAAATATTTTGGTCATTTGGATGGAACTGAATTCTCAGAACTAAAATGAGATATTGTATTTGATGAGGCATTACAGTACCTGATAACTAGGTATGTGCTTGGATAATGCTACCTTGTATTTACTAATTAACCCTTTCTCAAAAGGGCATGAGTTTCATCTTTACATATTCACATAGTCATACTAAGTGTTCTGAATTTATCATTATTAAATAACTTGGCCAGCTACTGGATGTTGTGTGTTTATTCTTCAGACTTGACACCAGAAACATTCTGGTGTAAGGATATGGCTAAATATTTATGTGGGTGTCTAAGCAAGACTCAAGAACATTCAAAGTTGAGTATAGCTTGACAAGTTGGTACATGCCTGTTAATCCCACTTCTCAGGAGGCTGAGGCAGAAGGATCACAAGTTCAAGGTCAGCCTGAGCAACACAATAAGATGCTGTCTCAGAAAATGAAAAAATAAAAAGAGTTAGGAATATATCTCAGTGGCCTCTGAGTTCAATTCCCACCACTGCAAAAAAGAAAGGAAAAATAAAATATACATAGATGTTAGCTTGGTATTTTGAACAAGTTGATTCACATCAGAGGTATAGAGAATTCATGACAGCTGTGTAATGAGGGGCTGCCACTGTTGTCAATTACATAATAATATTTTCCTTTTTGATAAAATGCTTTACAGGGCTCCAGATTGGCACTGTGAATTATCCAGCAAAAAAAAAAGTGTTTAATCATTTGTAGATGATTTATTTGAGACAGCGATAAGAGACAAAACTAAATTAGGTCAGTGCTGAGATTAGATTATTTACCTATCCTGATCTCTACTCAGGGATAGATAGTATGGTCATTGACTTCAGGGATCTCGGATCTAGCTTAGAGTAAAGAGGTGGTAGAAAGGGAAGCTAGGGTAGAATTGGAAAATGTAGCACATAGAAAGGAGAGCTTTCATTTTGTAGTGTTCCTTTTGCTTCTCAAATCACAGAAGAATTATGAACAGGCTATAAATTATCACATAGTCTTAGAAATATAAGGTCAATTTACTTTGCTAATGTACTTATTCTTTAATATATATTTTTAATTTTAGAGGTACAAGAAAGCTGCAAAGACAATACAAACATTTCTCAAATACTATCAGCTAGTTTCTCCCATTGTGAACACCTTGTAGATCATGGCACATAGATAATCACCACGAAGAACTTGTTATTAGTACTTTACTCTTACCTAGATTCAGACTTTTCTTTTGAGATTTCACTAGTTTTTCCACTACTGTTATTTTTCTTTTCCAAGATACTCTCTAGGACACAGCAGTCATCATATCTCCCTACTTTTCTCTGGTCTGGGCAGTTTGTTAGACCTTCCTTGTATCCAGTGGCCTCGATTGTGGTTAGAGGCTCCAGCCGGCTGTTCTGTAGAATGTCCGCATCCTCTTATCCGGTCAGACTTTCTGCATCACCTGTACTAAGTTGTCTTTGCAGCTATCTTTGTAGTAAATAAATGTTACTATGGATAGTAGAAAAATTTTTTTATCCCCACTGGCAGTCTCCTTATTTACAATTCATTTCTGGAAATCACATTGTAAAGTAATTCTTAAGTGTACTTTGCCTTTGCCCAAAGAATCATTGTTGTGGATACGGATTATGTTTGTGACCAAAGGCTTAACATCAAAAATCTATTACAGATTTGCTTGATATCCCTCAAGATAAACTTTTGTAAATATTTAAATGAAAAAATATTTCAACTCATAGAAATTTATATCTTTAAGTTGAGAGTCTAATGTAGTTGTTCCCAAACCACCATTGCAAGTCAGTTGCTGTAAAACTTCTATAGTGCAGATCTCAGGGGCCTGAGTCTGGAGATTTGGAATCTAGTGGAGGTATATGTTATGGAAGAACAGGAAAAAGGTAGAGAATCCCTGATTTAAAGGACTTAAGTTTAGGATTTGGAAATCCAGAGCCTCCGGTGTTTCTGGTGGGGGTATAGGGAGAGTGGGAAGAAGTGTTTGTTTTCTCACAGACCTCCACCTGGAGTTTTAAAGGAGGAACTTTTTTTTTTTTTTTTCTAAATGCCCCTGAGGACTATGTGTGGAAGGATGAACAAGAAGCAGGGCAGTAGGTTTTGTCTAGAAAGTTTAGGCTGTTTGTAGATTTAAGCATATCAGTCTCTAGACTTTTCCACACCTCCTTAAATTGCTTGAACTAAACATCGTGAGCAAGTGAGAGATTAGCCCTGATTAGAAAACAGTGTCTGAATGGGACAGAAAAAAATGCTATCCCCTGAAAACCTAAAAACTACTCTGGAAGTATAGTCAGTTGGCAATTTTATGCTTTTGGAAAAAGACATTAGTGGAGAATCCCAAATATTCAGTATTCTAAAAAATAAGATATTGTTAAATATGTGAGGAATTATGTTGCCTTTTAGGGGGGAAATCTGCCTCCTTATTATTATTTTCTTTTAACCACTTCATTACCAACAGATTTTTCCTGAGTGGGAGGTGTCTTCATAGAGCACACTTATGTAGTGAGTGAATATTATGGGAAAGTGCCCCACATTTTCCAGGAAGATTTTAATTGACTGTACAAAAATCATCCTTATTCATTAAATACCTAATCCAGGATAATTGGGTGTCCCTCGAAAACAGGAGGTAGATTGTGCCTAATCTTTTGCAAATTAACAAGTATAAAGGTAGAATTATGCCTTTTAATTACAGGTAGTAACTAATCATTTTAGTTTTTACTGAAGTATTGTATCATTATGTCTTCCCTTGGTGGTAATGAGAACCAACATTTTATTCATGGTAAAATTCCATAAATAAAAAATTAAGTTTAACTAAAAGTTGAGATCAGTTGAAGAGACTGTTTCAGGGGAGCAAGATAATGATTTCCTGTTGACAAAAATTATCAAGCAATCAGGGATGTTTCAGAGGCATTGATTTTAAATTTTTTTTTTAATTCAGTGAGTAAACCCTAAAAGGGATAGATGCAATGTTCTTTGATGGATTTTGAGTCTATAGGTTTGTACTGCTTCAATTTAAAGCTGTGATAGGTTTATGCTTGTCTTTATACAAGCAGGAGGAAAGTTAAAAGAAACAGATGAATGTCTCTTTCTCCTTTATATGTCATATAGAATACTACATTAATTTTAACTAAAATCAAGGAAATTAAGAATTATGTTTACAGTTTCTTTGTGATCTTCCTCCCTCCCTTCCATCTTCCAGGTAATAACCTGATTCCTTAACAAAAGTAGTTGTAGACCTAAGTCACCTTTTTATCACCTTTTTTACAGATTTTTTTTTTTGGTGTGTGTGTGTGTGGCAAAATCAAGGTTTGAGGAATATAAGTTTTCCTTAAATAGTGGGAAATTCTTAAAATATATTACTATTTTCATTTTTAAATGTCTTCATAAGATTTCAAACGAGAAATGTTTTGTATTCTACATAACTAATGTCGTTTTCTTTCAAGTCTGGCATAGATTCTATGGCTTTATGCAAATTACTTTGCTTTTGAGTCTTTGAGCAAGTAGCAATGTAATTGGTTGATAATCATCCACCTTACTCATAGAATTACTCTACAGGGTATCCAAGAATGTCAAATTACCTTGAAACAATTGTACAAATAACAAATAATTGTGTACTCCCTCCAAATCACTTATTTCTTAATTTGCAAGTTATTACCTTTGCTTTCTTAAAGAATGAACTTTTTGCAATGACTAATTTACACAATTTTCTGTTTAAATGCATGTAATTATGGCAATAAAATTAGAAAATAATTAATGCTAATAATTCCGAGAATTAGTTTTCTTAACTTTCTGCGTAATGCTGCGGTTTACACATTATAACCTTTCAGTGTGTCCATTAATAACTTAATTATTCTAAGTAGTTTTATGACTGTATAAAGGTCTTTTCTTCGAAGGATTATAGGGCCTCTATTTGAAGTCAACCCCCACTCTCCAGTATAATTGACTGTAGCAGCCTGCTTTCAGCAAGGATGGAAACACTCCCACTCTCTTCCTGCATTCTCTGCGTCTTAACTCCAGTAGAGTTAGTCGTAGGCATTTTTCCAGTATGCCTGAAGCAGTGCTCTTTGGAGGTACCTCCCTTCAGTTCTTTAGTGGAATACACCACTTTGAATATGTCCATCATAGATACATTAACACTCTGACACTCAGACTCACAGGCAGTCACAAGTTTGGGCAGCCACAAAAATAGCTAGATGTACACACCTTAGACCGGGGAAGTTGAATCTCAACATTTTTTTGGTTGAGCACCTTTTTGCACACATAAGCACTTTTGCTATATAACTCATCTATCGTTTCAGTTGCAATTTCAGAGTGCATGTGCATCATGCAAACATAGCCAACTGTGACACACACTGCAGATATTTTTAAATCCCCAAACCAAGGTAGTACACACAATCACTTTCTCAGGTATCTTTTCTGAATTTCTTGCTAGTTTGTGTATGACACTTTCTTAACCAACCATTTATTGTCACCTAGCTAAGCCCATTGTGATTTAGAAAGTTTAGCAGTTTTGTGGAAGAGGAAAATGTGGAAGCTAGAGAAGAAATGACAGGGCGTGGATTGACTGATGAGTGATTTCCAAGCAGAATTCCACAGAAGAGGACTTTGGGAGGGCCAACAAGAGGGGATCCAACCAGTCATTCCAACACTGATTTTGAGTTTGGAGTGTGCTTAATCTAGGCTTTCAAGAAACCTGTGTCTTTGTTTACCAACCACAGCTGTGTTCGATAGCTGTGTTCTATGCTTTCCTGGTCCTCTTTGTCAAAAATGTGTTGGTTTAATTCTTTAATGGACAAGGTAGAATTAAAGATGATAGTGAAGAAGTGCTTATGTGTGGTGTGTGTAGGTGTGCAGAGGGAGCACTCTATCAGTTTAGAATGTAGAATAAGCCCAGTCAATTACGAATCTCTTCCCCAACCCCCAATGCTCATGTAATTGCACTGTGACTTTGGTAGTAAAGGTGGTTGCTTTTCCGTCTTTAAATCTGAACTTAGTTCCTTTTTGTGGCTTCTAACTTCATCTTTTTTACTTTTGTGACCCAAACCGATATACATTGTGTGGTATATTGAAGAACAAAGCAAAAGAAATACTCCCATAGACCACATGGACATAAGTGTGGTTAATACACAACAGCAAAAAAGAATGTCATCATTAGAATAGATTATTAAATAATTTCCTTAAATTAGAATTGATTTTGTTTTTTCCTTAAACAATATATTTAAAATGAAACCAATTTTTTTTTAAAAATCACTCAAAGGCATTAACTTAGATTAAGAATTTAAACACTATTTAATTGGCATGCACCGTTTTTCACTTTAGAGCATTATATTTGGAACATAATATTTGCCTGGCTGAAATGCTTCAGGTCAATGATTTGCAAACTTTGTTTCTTGGAGGTTTCTTAGACAGGCTTTAGGGGCCAACATATAGGGCAAAGGAAACAAAGCAGGCAGGAATTCTGGCTCCCTTGTTTCAGCCCAGAGAAACCTCACATTTATCTCCTTTGTACATCAGAGTTCTGCTTAGGATTTTAATTAAAAGGAATTCCACTGCTGAAGAGAAACAAAAACCTGAAATTCTCTGGCTTAGATCAAACCTTACTCTGCAGCAAGAGCAGGCTCCTGGAGTTTCTTCCACATAGAACTCAAATTGCACATTTTCCTAAACTAGTAGAAATAACCGAATTTGAAACATCAAGTGGATATATCTGCATGCTCACAAATACGTGTATTGTGTGAGTCTTTGTAAGCATCTTCACTAAAACTTTGCGTATTCCTATTGGAGATATTACATAGAATGATCCTTATTTATTAGGCACTTTGGGGCGATGAAATATGTAGAGAAATACCATGAAAACCTGTGTATGAATGCTTACTAAATGGTAACCTAATTAGGGGTGGGGTTCTTAGAGAAGAGGAGGCATGTTATTTTTTAATTGAAATAAATATGATAAATATTTGGATAACATTCCTTATGGAAATTTTTCACTCATAAGAGTAATACATGTCTGCTGTTACCAATTTTGAGTTGACTTTGCAAAGACAAATCAGTGCACTTAGTTGGATGTAGGGCATGGTAGTGGCTGTGGTGGTTAGTTGTTCTGTTTCAAGCTGATGAAGTATTTTTCATAGAGACCAGAATATTGCTGGCTGCACTAAGAAACCTGAAACTCAATTTGCAGGTAGATATAAGGAATATGAGATGTGTGTTATTTGAATGACAAAATCAGATTTGTGTTTTAGAAGATCATTCTGACAGCAATACACAGAGTGGATTATAGGGAGCAGGAATGTGAACAATGAAATAAGTCAGACAGATTGTGAGAATTTACATGAGCAATGGTGATGATTTCAACCAACTTGGTAGTGGCCATAGGGAAGCAGGGGAGAGATTCAGCTGAGATCAGGAGAAAGGTATTAAGATCCCAAGTGATTGAATGTAGGAACTGAATGAGAGGGGAGGGTTGAGGATGACTTCTGCATTTCGAATAACATGTTTGGGTGTGTGGCCATTCCCTGGCATGAGGATAAAAAAGCACAGTTTTGGGAAAAGTGATTGAAGGTGGTAATATGCTTTTAAAAAGCTGTTGTGACATGACCAGGGATGATGTATGAATGTATGAATGTATGAATGTGTGTGTGTGTGTTTCTAGATCTAGATCTGAAAGAATGAAAGTTAAGAACACAATTTCTGGAATCACTGTGTTCACATCTTTATCCACTGCTTTCTAGCCACGTGGCCTTGAGCCGCTGAGCCTATTTCTTCATTTGTAAAATGGAAAAAATAACAATACCTACCTCTTAGGGTTGTTAGGAGATAAATTAGAGCATGTAGTAAAAATTCCATGAATATTATCAAACATTGCTATCATTTATCCATCTTAGGCCTGTTTCCTCATCCATAAACTCTTGAAGTGGGAGAGGAGTTATGTTGGATTACAGGACATGGGAATTTATCTCCTGCAGATTTTTGTCCTAATATGTCTGCTCTCTATTTACATGTGTGCAAACACTGTTTTACTCAATAATGTTAATCATTTCTAGGAACTTGCCACACCAGACTCAGATTCCCCAGCAGCAGACTACAGGTGAGTACTAAAAATACTAAGTAGATGTTTGTGGATGAAGCTAATAGATTAAAAGATAATTGTAGCACTATATAATTTATGAAGTTTTTGCTTCACCAAGTAAGGCAAAACACTTGTATCATTTCTTAATCAGACTTAGAACCTCAGAATAATAGCTTAGATTATTGCATAGATTGGCATCAGAATGATAAACACAGAGTAAATGATCTTACAGCAAAAGCATCCATGGAGGTCC
Organism: Marmota monax; assembly: GCF_021218885.2. Taxonomy (NCBI): domain Eukaryota; kingdom Metazoa; phylum Chordata; class Mammalia; order Rodentia; family Sciuridae; genus Marmota; species Marmota monax. Next base: position 711,616 of record NW_026694856.1, read on the forward strand.
TGTCTAATTAAGGAAGACTGAATAAAATCCCCTTCCTTCAGCCAAGCACCCTATTCTTCCCCTTGGTATGAAAGATTTTTAGCTTGGATGCATCCAGGATTTGTCTCAGTAAGTGAGCAGCTTGAAACTGATTCTTACAAAAGGAAACCTTTGTGACTAATCACTGAGGCTTCAGGGGGATAAGTGAAAAATGGTTGTCCTGGTTTTAAAGCTGCTTTAGAAAGCTGTTATAACATGACCAGTGACGACAAGATGGCGGACAATTCTCCCTAAACTATTCTATTTCCCTAAGACTTGCTTTCTTTAAGTTTATGTCTTTCAAGTGTCCCTAAAAATTTTCTACAGCCAATTATTTCATTCATTTCAGTACCAAGTAGATAACTTATTCATGATTGTCTTCTAATTAGTGGTTGATTCCTAGTTCTAATTGCCAGGCAACCAGTAATGCCTTTGTAGCTCTTTTGGAAAAGCAAGAAGAGTTTTAAAAATGTAAGTTGGGTGTGGAATTCTAAGTATGAATAGTGGCTTTGTGGTAGGGAAACTATTAAGTTAGTCTCAAAAACTTCAGGCACATGTAGAAATGTATTGGATGTTTTCATTCAGAAATTATCTTCTCTATTATTACTGCTTTCGGGAATTTAAGGAGATTTTCGTTTGACAACTTTTCAAAGATTTGAGGCAAGTATAATAAAAATTTTCATCAGATTTTAATTATGATATTATGTTTATCAGAATTTTTCCCCACAATTTTGATACTTGTTTTAATTAAATGCTAATATGTTCCAACAAGACTGTTCAATATATTGATGTGGTGGTGCTTACTTTGTAAGCATTCAGGAGATTGATGAAGAAACAAACTTGGTTATAAATGTATGTCACCTAAATAGAGAAAAAAATGAATCCTTACTACCATTAATTTCATGGCTATTTTTTAAAAGCAGAAAAAAATTAAAGGAATATTTCTATAATAGGAATAAGAGAACCTCTTCCTCATTAATCTCATAGACTTTTATGACTCCTGAAATATTTGTCTTCTGATTCTTGATTATTTCAGAGACAGGTGAGGAAAAGGGAGATAATTACTAGAAAAAAAAGTATATAAAAATATCTTAAAGATCCATATTTTACTTACTCATGAGGAGAAGTAGAAAGCTTACGTAGATAATATTAGGGATGATTTTCACAGACGTTACCAGTTTGATAATCACAATAGATTTTTAGCAAGTAGACTTGTTAGCTTTTTAGTAATAGGGAACTTTTCCAAATACAAGGAGAATTTATGCCAGAGCCAATGTGGTAAGAGCCAAAGCCTTTGCCCTAGGGGAGTTCAGGATGTTCAAGTTAATTTTCAAAATTATTTTTCTAAAGCAGGTTTTGGGGAGCAGGCATTTTGCTTGAGTGAAGAAAGCATGGATCTCATTTTTAGTTAGCACCATGACCAATTACCTTCTTGTTTCCTTATGTTTTTCTGCGATTTGGATCATGTTATTGACTGAAATGCACTGTCTCCTCTTGGTTGTTTTCTTGTTTTATCAATGAGGCTCCAGTGTCTAAGTGCTTCAGAAGAGAGGCCACCTTAGCATTTTGCATAATTATGAAAAATTGTTGTGTTTCTACCTCTGACACATTGGTAACTAAGTGGAGTCAGGCCTCCTGGAGAGGGGAGCTAAGTGGGCACAGTTACATTCCTTGTTCCCATTCTGTTCATTATAAAAATGAAAAAAAAAATTGTTTTTCTATTTCTAAATTATTCTGTTCTGTCTGCAAATGCATGGATGCGGTGCTGTTTATGTACTTTCATGAGTACGGTGGTTGAGTCTTTCTGTTCTTTCATCCTGGTTATCCTACCATAATGAGGCAGCTACATTTGTACATGATTATCATGAAACAATAACTGTCTTTTTCCAAGTACCTCTAAGCACTATGCCATGAAGGTAATTTAGGCACAAATTTGTCTCTTGGATAGCAAGTAATTTTATTTGTAGCTACCAAATGGAAGTTATCAGGGGAGAGTAGATTTTGAAGCTTGTTTCATGTAATTTGTTGTTTTCTTTCAAATTCTCATCTAAAGTTTAAGAAGTGAAGTAGCTGCTGGCGTTGTATTCCTAGACTTGAGCACTAACTGGGATAATAGAGCAGTTAGAAGCTGACAATAGCACTGCCTTCTGGCCCAGGCCCAGGCCATTAGGTTTGATGTCCCTTCAGGTTTTCTCATTTTCTCTTGCCCTTCCAACCCACATGGTATTTTTTAAAAGCCACGATTAAAAGGTACAGTCATACATCCCGCAGGCAACCTCTTTCTGTTTGTTTATTGTGGGAGGAATTTTCAGGCCATACCTTTTGAGAAATACAGAACATTTCAGCTTTGGTCCAAGAAGGGGAGGGGACGGCTAATTTAGAAATTGTTCTTTAATGAAATGCAAAGAAATAATGCAATGTAATTACTTTAAATTATGTTAAGAAGATAGAAAATTTCTTCTTGCCATAATTCACACTGCCCCGAATCTAAAAGTGTCTGTATCTTGCCTAACTCATGCTCATATTCATTCTTGCACCTTGCAGGTAAATGGTATCCCTGAAGAAAGAAAACTGACTGAAGCAATGAATTTATAATCACACAGTTATAGCAGTTGCATCTTATTTCTCTTTTCTTCCAATAATGCATGAGCTTTTCTGGCATATGGTGTGCATGTTGACAGTATTAATTATGTACCAAATAATACAATATAACTTTGGTTTTACTAATGTATTTTTTTTGTACTTAAATCATTTTTGACAATTTGTAAGACATTGATGACTTTATATTTGTTACAATAAAAAGTGATCTTTAAAATAAACATTAATAGAGCCTAATGTCTGGTCAAATTTACTTCAGAAGAGGTTCATGTATTCATCTTCACTGAACAAGATTTTATTAAGTAATTCTTATGACTATATAAGGCTATGCTTCTGTACTCCAACTGAGCAACCTATTTAAATAGTGCTTTAACTCTTGTAGACTGAAAAGCTTGTTTTGTTTTTTTGTGTGTGTGTGTGTATCTGTGTTTTCCTGGTACTGGGAATTGAACCCAGGGTCTCATGATGGTAACCAAGCACTCTAACACTGAACTCTATCCTCCACTCTTTTATTTAAAAAATTCACATTGAGACAGAGTCTGACAACTACGTTGCCCAGATTGGCCTTGAACTTGCTTTGCCTTTACCTGCAAAGTAGCTGGGATTATAGGTGTGGATATAATCTCACCTATATTCTTGTTCTTGCTCTTGTTGTTTTATATCATACTTCTTAGAGTGTTCTAAAGGAAACCCAGTGTTAATGTAGATTATGGAACTGATAACATCTGCTTCAAGCAGGATAGCCCAGGGTACATACTTACCTGAGTTCATAATCAGATATTTGGTTTTAGAAACAGCCCAGGAGGTATTTGCACAGAAAGAAGAGTTACTGATAGTGATATGGTTAAGTGCCACAGGGTCTCCCCTGGTAACTTTGATGTTCATAGTTTTACAGAGCTTCCTCATACCATGTTGGTCTCTTGCATGCATCTTGGACACTGTTTGTTTGACATGGCCATCAGGCCAGCTAGCAGGGAAGCTTTTATTGCAAACTTGACCATCAGGAAAACCTCCTTTTTTTCTGCTCTGGGCACATTTCTGTGTTACCTGTTAATTGGTCAGAAGTCACACAAATGTGATCTCAACCTGATTCCAAAATCCAAAAAGATTCGCTGTTTTTATTTTGTGCAGCAGCTTGCCTTCTGTTGAGAAGAATACTTTGTCATGTCATTGGTAGTGGAACCCCCACTTCTTTCTGGGACTTACCAGAGAATGTTGGTTCTTTTGTTTCTTAAAGAGGGATCTCTAACTCATTTCTTTCTAAGATAACTAGGGCATTGTCACTCACTGTTCTCCAGGAGCAATCAGCTGTAGGTTGTAAATGTATTGTGTCAGGGTCACATTCTAGGTCATCAAGGCTCCAGAGGACTCCACTGTGACACAGAGACAGCTTTAACAAACTGTTGCCCCTGCCAGGTGAAATCAGTGTTCTGGTTGCCCAAGTGAGCAGGAATAAGGTAATGCACCATCAACAAACAAGGAGCTGTGGATCGAGAATCAAGAACTTTACTCACCTAGTCTAGTAAAGTGCTGTGCTGAGGATTAGAAAATGCAATTGGAGTTATCATTGGTTTTTAATGGCCATATTGAGGAATTGGGGATGAAACCATTGGCTTGCATCTTACAAATCACTGATAATAACTTTAGTCTCTATAAATCCCCCTAAAAAGTGATCTTTCCTCTGACTTAATATTTTGATGAAGAGGAAAATTTCAAATAATGTCCCCTTGATTGTTGCTTAGCCTGATAATCCTTAACTTATTGGTTAAAAAAATTGTAGAGATTCTGTCACATATATTTTGCATTTTTATGTGAGTAATCCAACAGTAGTGTAGAGAATAGATGAACTAGGTGAGCGACGGGGTATGGATAGACCAAGGTTATCATAGATATAAGTGGAGAAATGATAGTGGTAGGAGATTTGAGAACTATTTAAGAGGTAAAATAGTGGTTGCTTATACATTGATACTTTGGAAATGGTGTCAAGGAACAAAAAGGGATCAATTCTGATGCGTAGGTTTTCTTGGTCAAACAGTGGTGCTATAGTTGTGATAGACACTGCTGAGTTAGAACCAGGACTGAAGAAAACTATATGAGTTCAATTTTATGCAAGGTGAACTTTAGGTACCTTTGAAAAAAAATAAGAGAAGTAGGAAAGTCAAGATATGAATTTGAAGTTTGGAATAGAGGTGTGGGCTGGTGCCGTGACTGATGAGTCACCTGAGCATAGGTAGTCATTGAAGCCATGGGAGTTGATGAGTCCCCCGAGTATCCCCAGGTAGCTGAAATGTGTTGCAGTGAGTCCTATGATAGGACAAGTCATGTGAGGCTACATAATTGCCAGAATCTAATGGTCAGAGAAAGTCAGGAATGGTATTTGAATTAACATTTCACAAATTAAAATGTAATATTGCTTATTATTTTGTAGAAACTTTATTCCTTTGTTAATAAATCTTACATGTTTAAAGTTTGTTCATATGCTACAACAATTTCTGTGGTGAGATTGTCTCACTTTCCATTCATCTCACAGTTCCTCTTAGTGTATCATGTAGTTTTTATGTTTGATTTTAGGTGATTAAGATTCTCCTGGTTACCTTAATTGGGGGTCCCCAAGTGTTTCTGAAATAAGTGGTGAGATGATGAGGAAAGATTGAGATACACTGGTTTGGCAGAATAATAGATTCCTATTTCTATTTTAAATATTTCAAAATCTTACTGAATCAATTTAACTATCAGGGCCATTTCATTCATTCATTCATTGAGTGAATATTTGTTTATGCTCTAGGCATTGAATCATGCAGTGGTTAATAAAACAGAGTGTTATGAAAGACCATAAACAAAGTCTAGTACACTATCTGGCACTAGTTGGTGCTAAATAAATATTTGTTGAGGGAATTAATCTGATGTCTGATCTCAAGGTTATGAAGATTTAAAAAGAGGATTGTAATAAAGAATGAGGAAAGGGAACTACTTAGATTGAATGATCAGAATAGGTCTATCTGAAGAGAAAACATGAGCATGTGCCAGTTGTGCTTAGCACCCTCATCAGAGGAAATAGCTTGAGTCCAAACCCAAAGGTAATGTAGTGGAAGCAGGAGGTGGCAGTTTCTGCCCAGGATTGATTCACCCTTCTTTGGCAACCATATGTGCATGTCTTTCTCTTGGCCATCATTCCCTGCTGTACTTGCAATATGGTGCTTCCATTTGCCTTGGCAAGAGACCTGGCACGGGTGCTCAGGTCTGGCTAATCAGAACCCTGCATCCTCATGGACAGGATTTAGACCTCTCAGAGCAGAGAGCCTTTGAGATAAAATTCAGTTTTCCTATGATGACTGACAGGGGAGTGGGCTCTTCTCTGATGTAGTTGAATCTTGGGTGAAAATAAGGCCAACTGGGGGGTGGGGGAGGACTAGCAAAATGGCCAGAAGCCAATTCTCTATGTATGATAGGCCATTGGGTTGGGGGACACTTCAGTCCTAAGAACATGAAGGAGCTCTATAAAGTTGAAGTATATTGAAAGAGGGGAAGTGGACTAGGGATAATTCTGGAAATGCAAACAGAATTCTATTAGTTTTATACTCATGGATCAAGGAGTTTGGATTTTATTCTAAGAGCATTGGAAACCATTTGAAGTTGAAAAGTAACATGATCCAGTTTATATTTAAAAATTGCACTGGGTCCACCAAGATGGTAAAGATTGCTGAAAATTCTCTCCTCAGCAAAGGAGAAAACTGGCCAGAATTGTGAGAGTTAAAATTTTCAAAACTCTGGAAATTAATCAAATCCTTGCAGCAACCTAGGGAGGGTTTATTTAAGAGAGCTTGTTAAGAACAGCAAGATTCATGTCACTTTACTGCACTCCCATTCTTCCCTCTGTAGCTCCACACAGTAGCTTTGCAAACTACACAGCAGGCAATCACGGTGGAAGCTAGCAAGGAGCTAGCCACCAAACAGGACAAAATGAGGCCAGAGTGCCTTCAGAACTTCTGCTGAGGACATGTGTTTTATTTTACCCATCTGGTGGATCCCTGAATGAACTACTTACAAGCTGCCTTTGACACTGACTCAAGAGTTCTCTCAGTAGGAAAACTTTTTCCTTGGGACATGTGGCAAAAAATTTCCAGGTACCAGAGGTAGTTGAGGAAAACAATAGAGTAACCAAAGAGCTTAAAAGGAAAACCTGGGGGAAATACAATGTCCATAGAGGGTTTGGAAAGTTTTAATATGGTCCTGGAATCTATATGGCCACAGGCATGCAGAGGGCTATATGCATGCTCATGACTTGGAGGCTCTGTGCAATCAGGTGGTGAACACTAAGCAGAGTTACCACCGGCTTATTTGAGTCTTTAAAGGATTTGCAAGCATGCACACAAAGCCCCTTGGCAAAAGCAGTTAAGGAAATCTAAATATTAGCTGACCAGTAAAATAACTAAGCAAAGACTAAGTAGCCACACACGACAGAACACAGACTTTATGGGATTACTTTGGAAAATTCACAAAACAAGCAATAAACTCTGTGGAGGACAGAAGCAAGGAGGAGAATCTGATTTCCAGGGTTGCCGTGTTATATTATTTAAAATATCCAGTTTTCACACACACACACACACACACACAAAACAGAACAAAAACAACAAAAACAAAACAAAACAAAAACAAAAACAAAGAAATAAAGTCTGGCCAATACACAGTAAATAAAGCAGTCAACAGGAACTGTCAAGAAACCAGTGGAAAAGCACTTGCCCAGCATGCTCAAGGCCCTATATTTAAGCCCCAGAATCACTAAAAAGAAAAAGGAAAAGAAACTGTTCCAGAAAGCACAGAGGTTGCACCTACTAGACCAAGGCTTTTAACACAGTTATTTTAAATACATCCAAAGGAAAAGAATGAGAACAATCTCTCACCCAAATAAAGAGAGACAAATGATAAGAAACAAATAAATTCTGAAGTAAACAGGAAAATAACTGCAATGAAAACTTCAATGATTCACTAGAAGAACTCACAGTACTCAGAAACTACATATTTATAGTTTATTCCAAAAAATGGACAAATGACATGAACAAATTATTAAAGCTCTATAAATGGTCAAACGTGGAAATGTTCAAATCCACTCATAATTAGGAAAATTCAATTTAAAGTTGCATTCGGATGCTATTTCCTACTTTTCAGATCAGTAAAAACTCAAAAAGGATGACAAAACTTTCTATCACTTACGTTGTAAGGAAACAAATATTTTCAGATATTGGTAGTGAAAAAGGAAATTGATGCAACAGCTTCAGAGAATTTGGAAATAGCTAAGAAAACTACATGTGTGTGTGTGTGTGTCTTGACCCAGAAGTCCCACTTGCAGTAATACACATTTCCAACAGTATTGAAATAGGTTTGCACAATTGTTCATTGTAGCAATTGTATTTTGGAAACAACTTAAAGGCCCATATCTAGAAATCTATATAATGAATATCTATATAATAAATTAAAAAAGAAGACTATCTCTAGTAATTGCTTTACAAAGTGATTTCCAAGCTACATTGTTAAATACATGCAAAGTAGAAAAGTTCCTATAGTATTTTATACAAAAAAAAAAAAAAAAAAGAAAAGAAAGAAAGAAGAAAAACAATGGGAAATAAGAAAAATATTCATGATGACTCTGCTTGTTGGCGGGGGTGAGGGGAGGGGGCAGAGGGCATCCCCACAGGAAGGATTAAACCCCAAACCAAGATTGGCTGCCTAAGGAGGGTGGGGATGGAAATGGAGAAGAAAGGGTGAAAGGTGAAGGATAAATCCTCTTTGAGTGTTTGTTTTATATTTTGGTGTTTGTCTTATATTTAGACTCATATTAATGTTTCACATACTCAAATAAAATAAGTAAATAAATGTCCCAAGGATATGAACATCCACAATAAGAAACAATCACCAATGAATTCAACACACTTAAAATGAATAACTTAACCATACTCAAGTGATGGGGTTAGAACTAACTTTATTTAACTGGAATACAGTGTTTTGACTATCAACACAAAAATGAAAAGAACTGTAAACATATAACACTCTAGTAGTGTTATATGCATTTATGTAGTTTTACTTTTTAATGGCAGTGTGGGTTCATGATTCTGAAAGCTATTTTTCTTTCAGGATTGTGTACACAAGGAAGGATTTTATGGAGAGTCAGAGTTACCTTTCTTGTCTTTGGTAAAGGGAGTTACAATAAGGAAAGGGGAAATGTTAAACTCTGCAGTATTGGACTGGTATTGGAAGTCATCGTCATGAATCCCATAGCTTTTAATAAACTCATAGAAGTTGTGTGTGTGTGTTGGCACACATGTGTGCATACATACATCTATCTAGTTGCTGGGATTCATCCCTAGTCCATAGCACTTTATTGTATTTATTTCATTAATCAAGTTGGCTTGTATTTGGCCATGGTGAATGTCTTGCTGACATCTGAATTCTTTTGACAAATCTTCATTATTCTTTAAGCATCTTCTCCTTCTCTAGAACAAGTAGATATTTTGGGCTCATCTAGTACTTTCCTACTACAGTCCTGAAATTATTCATTTCTTCCAAGAGTCCTGGATCTAGAAACCAAGATTTGGATGTGAAGTGTTGTAGGATATTATTGCTTTCAAGCCATCCTACTGGACAGAGCTAGAAAACAAATACATGTACACACACACACACACACACACACACACCTTCAATCACTATACATGTGGAAATTACACATGTGGAAAACAGATTCATCTCCTAGCCTAAAATGATCTCCCATTAATTTTCTAGGGCAGCTGTACCAAAATACCAAAGACTTGGTTTAAAATAACATAAATGCATTGTCTTGCAGTTATGGAGGCTGGAAAACTGGAATGGAATCAAGGTGCCAGAGGAGTCTTGTTCCCTCTGGAATCTGTCAGGGAGAATCTTTCCTTGCCTCTTCCTAACTTCTGCTGATCTGTGGCAATCTTTACTGTACCTTAGCTTGAGGCTGCAGTGCTTGCGTCTCTGTCTCTGTCAGAAAAAGACATTCTCTTGTTTCTGTTTCTTTTCTCCTTTTTTTTTTTTTTTTAGTTTTTAGATAAACACTTTATACTTTATTTTTTTTGTGTGTGTAGTGCTGAGGATCGAAATCAGTGCCTCTCACATGCTAGGCAAGTGCTCTACCACTGAGCTACAACCCCAATCCATTCTCTTCTTTTTATTGATATACCAGTCAAATTGGGTTGAGAGCCAACCATGCTCCAGAATGACCACATCTTTAATTACATCTATGATCCTATTTCCAAAGAAATTCATATTTTTAGGTAGTGGGGGTTAGGACTTCATATTTTTTCACATTTAATAAATTAATTGCCAAGTGCTTTTTAAAAGCTAAAGCCATTTTACACCCTTACTTGTACAAAGATGGGTTGGCAAAAATGACAAAATTAATAACATCTATTGATGGTATTGGTTTCAATCAATATTTCTTTGATTACCACTTAGAATGAGCACTTTTGTCTTAGCATTCTGACCTTTTTCTTTTTTCATAATGGTTAAAAAAAAAACGCATAACATTATTTAACACACTTACTGTGTTAAACATTCTGACATACAGTTCAATAGTTGCGGCCCCACTTTAGTAGTGTTAAGTACGTTCACATCATTGTGCAACAGATAAAACCTTTTCATCTTGAAAATCTGAAATTCATACCATTAAGCACTAATTGTCCCCCATCTGGTAACCACCTCTCTACTTTATCACTTCAGTCTTCATATAAGTGGAATAATAAAGTATTTGTTCTTTCATGTTTGCCTTATTTCACTAGGCTCATCCATATTATAGCATGTATAGAATTTCTGCATAATACTCCATTGTATGTATCTCGTGTATTTTCTTTATCTATTCATTTGTCTATAGACACATGGTTGCTTTCACCCTTTGGCTATTGTGAATAGTGCTGAAGTGAACACAGGTGTGCAAATATCTGCGTGAGATCTTACTTTGATCTACATCTTTTGGGTGAACACAATTCAACTCAAGCAATTACAAAGGATAAAACAGTCAATTTACTGTGAAGAAACTTGAATAAACACTATTTTAACCAAGTGTTCAAAGTTAGCATGACCAACAATGGGACACATTGGTACCATGTGTCTCTTGATATGATGCAATGAAGGCAACACAACACCATTTCTGCGGTAGTCCTGTCAATAATGCCTAACATAAATCCAAATAAGAAGAAATCCCACAGTACCAAATTTAAGGATGTTCTATAAAATAATGAGTCTTACTCTTCAAAACTATCCAGCTCATGGAGACCAAAATTGATCTCCATCTGATAATCCAGATTAAAGGAGACTAACATTTGGTTATGTTAGTTACTTACAATGTGTGAGCTCAAAGTGAATCCTGAATCAGAAAAGGTACCTTATTGGGACAATTTTTAAAATGTGAATAAGGTATGTGGATTAGATAATAGGATTATATGAATGTTAGATTCCTAACATTCCTGGTTTTGATGATTAAACTGAGATCACATAATGGAATTCTAATTTTAAGACCAAAGGTAAAAGGGGGAATCATGTCTGCAACTTATTGTCAGCTATTATAGAAAACTGTGAGCATGCATGGATGAATTATAGACAGAAAGGAATAAAGCAAGTACAGTAAAATATTCATATTTAGTAAATATTAATGTTTGGGAATAGCTATACTACACTTAGAACTTTTTGCAAATCTGAAATTATCTCACAATGAAAATTCTTAAAACCACAAGAATGAAACAGCAAGAAATTAATGCAAAAGGAAAAGAGAAACTGTTCTTGTGCTTAAGATGGAAGAAGAAGTGAATAGAAGTGCTTCTCATTGAGAAATAATTTGAATGTAGAATTGATAGAATTTTCTGATGTCAGGATTAAAGAAATGTCGGGAAAGGATGAATCAAGATGACTTCTGGAATTATGACCTTACTTCTCAGGTATATATACATTTTTAAATTAATTAACTGAGTTTGTAAAGGCTGGGAAAAGAATGGATATTGAAGGATAAAATCAGGAGTTCAGTTTTGAACATTTTTTCCTAGCTATAAAGGCCATCTCTTATTAAGGCAAAGAGCAGGTTTGATGTGCCATCTCAGAAGTTTTCAATGTCATCTATCTGCCAAATTTTTGTGTATATAAGTTTGTAGTAATCCTCTGAAACAAATTTTATGGGATACAACAGATAGTGAAACATTAACAAGCCATGTATGCTAATACTTGGTAATGTCTATGTCAGTGGGAAGTGTTCAAAGGTTCTGTGTGAGATCCATGGATGAAGATAATGAAGTCCAGGGGTCTTGTTCCAGGTGAATGTGTAACACAAGGCTATCTTAGACAAACCTGAAGAGGAGCAAAAACATTTCAAAAGCAAATAGAGTTATGACCTGATTTATCTCTGGTGATCTCTTGTGTCTGAAAATTATTGGAACATTGAAATGAATAATTAAAATTGCTCATGCTTATGTTCAGATATCTGAATATTGAGACCATGAGCTTCCAGGCCAAGAAAAGCAGGGTCATTGAGATGGAAGAGTTCTTTATTGAATATCCATGCAATTCCTAACAAGACATAATGTGTCCACCAACTCTGCAATGGAATGACTCACATTCCTACAAAGCCTATATTGTGAGAAATTCCAAGTACGATAAAAATTGAAAAATGGGATAGGGAGGTATCCTTCAAACAGAATATGCCATATACCTTATTTCTTAATGTGTCAGTTATCCACTGCTACAATTCTGATACGTAACAAACTACCCCAAAACTTCATGGCTTCAAGCATCACTGTTTTCTCGGCTCTTTGAGTGGGGTAGGTGAGGGGAGCTGTTGTTTTGGTGGAGACAGCACTGATGTGTTATTGCTGGAAGTATAAATTCCTAGGGTCCCTAAGGAAAGCAATCTAACTTTATAGTATATAAAAATTAAAAATGCATGTACCCTATGATCCAGTAGTTCCACAGCTGGAAACTTCTATGAGTGGAAAATAATATGTAAATAAGGATATTCAATGCAGTATTATATTTAATAGTACTTGGTTGGAACGAGCCATCAGTAGGGAACTTGGACTGATGAATATAACACCCATACCATCCACACCATGCATCAGGAACAGAGAATGGGCAAATTATGCATTGATGGGAAAAGATTCAAAGGAATATTGTTAAATGAAAAGAACGTATAGAATCTGGTACAGTTTATGCTAAAGAGAGGAAAAATAGGGAGTATATGTTCCTATTTCCTTGTAGTATATAAAGGAACTTTATAAGAATACAGAAGAAGCCACTCGGTGTGGCTATATGGAGTTGATAAGCAGTAGTCATGAGAATTAGGCAGAATTAGCTTTCCACTTTTTGCCCTTAATATTTTTGCCTTTTGAACCATCTAAATACATTACCTGTTCAAAAATAAACGTGTCAAAAGAAGTAATGGAGGACTTGCCCTTGGAAGAAGCCCTAGAGGGCAAGGCTGGTGGCAGTATACATTCCTATTTCTGCTCTCTCCACATAGCTCCCCTGGTATTTTAATGACCAGAATGCTAAGAGAGAGGAGCCTGGCAATCCTCTGGTGTCTTCTTTCAGATCTCCTCTTATAACTCCATTGGTATTTTCAAAGCTAGCACCTTGCCAAAAATGAAGTCACACATGCTTCATGTGGAAAATGATGTACTTGCTACAATTTTAATTTCTATTCCCATAATATATTTGTTCCTTATATGTGACTCCACTCAAATACTATTAGAACTCGAAGGCAAGAATGAACAATAACCACTGGTATGGTAGAAGCAGCGCCAAAGGTTCAAATCTATAGAAAAGAAATAAAAACCAGACTGTTACAACATTAGAAAAGAAAAATAAGTCACAGCACTAAAGAGCAATAAACAAATAAAAAAATCATAAATAAGATGCAAGTAGTAAGACTAAAAAATATATTTATCAGAATAAATTTAAAAGTGTAAAACCCCTGACAAATATCTGGGGCATAGTTTTTATGTTAAGTTGGCTGAGAGTGTAAATTCAGGAATTATCTACTTAGGGAGATAGGGTTAGGAGGAAGGTTTCCTTTGCATATTGAAATCCTAACCAGAGTAGTTACACAGCTACACTATGATAAGCTGAGGCGATGGGTAAGATCTGGCCAAGATTTTCCTCAGGAAAAGAAAAAACTTTGAATTTTTTTCTATTCAGAGACAGATGGGGCATTGAAGGTCCAAATTTCTGCTCCATATAGCACAGACTCAATAATTTTTTTCCATAAAATGTTTAAGGAAGTTGTAACCAAAAGTCCACTGCAGAACATTTCAAAAAGAGACAGAACTCCATAAAGCTTCCATAGAAGAACTAGCTTTGAGTGGTGCTGCTTCCTGATATACCCTCCAAGTTAAACTATGTATGTAATGGAGACCGAAGCCCTGGAATGAAGCAAGGTACTATGTGGGATCATAAACTACAGACCGGCCATAAGCTGGAGAAAACCTTCTTTAAAAAAATTGTAAGGGTCCTTTATGTAAGGATGGGAAAAGTATGTCTATTCTTTTTTTAACATTTTCTTCAATTTTGATTTTAAATTTTGTTTATGGCATTTTTTTTCAAGTAAGAGAAACATTTCTCTTATAAACTAGTATTATCGTATACATTTTGCTTTCTGTTGTTTCTATGCTTAAGATATACTTTCTCTGTCAGACATAAGACACATACTATATTTTCTTTCTTGCTTATTAAAAATTCTATGTCCACTGTACTATGATATTGAGATATATGTATATATACACATATATGAATGACTCTATTCCCAGTTTTTCTTAGAGGTGGCATATGAATTTAATTGTGAATTTTGGGGTTCTTAACAACAAATCTTTCCCTCATTATTCTTTGTGACTGCCATGGAAACACACTGCTCAGATTTTCCTTTAAACATGACACTAGGAGGAGGGTAGTAGGTGGACCTCCAACTGCTGGACTTTGTGAGAAGTGCTGACTTTCCCTGGGCTGCTGATCCTAAGCCTGACTGGACATGGCAGGGGGGTACCAGAGCCAGTACATTGCTGCTCAACCTTTGACACCTCAGATAGACAATGTTAGATCTGGGGTTCCATCATTCTAGTCAACTTTCCTAAAGCTGCCCGGCACTGTGAGGGACATCTTACCTCACTTTTCTTTAAGTGTCAGGCCTGCATTGGCATCCAAATGCAAAGGTCAGATCTGAATTGTGAGCTAATGACTTTCTCTGATGAGGCCTGGTACTTCTCCTTTACTCTCCACAGGTATTTCCCTTGGCAAAACTATTGCACGTCTAATTCTATCTGCTTCCAGGGGACCTAAATCAACATCACTGGTGCCTGGATGTAGCTGGTGTGAGATGTAGATGGTAAAATGAAACTTGGTAACTGGCTCACTCATGCTCAGCTGGCAATGAGGATCCCTTAGTAAGCAGAATGTAGACTGTGGAGTCCTTCGCATAAAATGATGGCTTAATTGCTGAAGTTTTCACTGGTGATGGTTTGGTGCAATGTCCTCGTGGAGGACAGAACTCTCATCAATGTGACCACTGAGGAACTTGAAGCTTTGGGGAAGAACAATGACTACAAGAACAGTGGAAATAGTAGGTTTTTAAATCAGTTGAATGTATGTTCTGCAGATGAATAATGAGGAAACTGAGGACAGTTAACAGACATAGGCTAAGTTTTCTAGCCACAGAGTTACCAAAAATTAACTCACAAAGAGAGATTTCTATTTGGCAGTGAGAAAACAGACAAGCTGAGGATGAAGTTCAGGATTAATAACTTGAGTGATGGAGCCCCAGAGAGCTTTAAATGCTCAGCCAAGGCAGGTCTGTGATGCTAGGTGAGTATCCCATATGTGAAACCTGGGACTCTACAACACAGATGGGGCCATATGAAGACCTAGGCTTATTATTCATGATAAAGTTCATTGGCCTTCAAACAATATAGATGGTGGCACATATTGTCAGAACAACTGTGACCATTGAAGTCTTAGGAAAAGTCAAAGGAGTATTGGTGACAAGTAGTAGTATAGATAGATAATATGATATACCAGGGGGAAATATATGGGCAGGTACTGCTATGCTACTTAACATCTACAACCAGAAGGTAAGAATGGAGAAGAAGAAGGTTGAGAGAAGCAGCCTGGTAAAATGTCACCATTGAAATCTCTTGTTTAGTTTCCAAACTTAAGACTTTGTTCAGATCTGGAACCCAGTAACTAAAGAGTTGTCCAAGAGAAAGGGCCCCCTGAAGCTGTAAAACTATATACCATAGAGTATATATGGACATTTACTCATGTGATCTTTGCTGTGAAAAGTGGGATAACCAGACATTTGAGGCCTATTTGACATGGACATGCTGAGACCCAGGGCAGTAGGGAGGACCCACGGGTTAAGTGGTAAATAGGGTCCTGGCTAAAGTGAGTTCATAGACCCATGGATCCACCCAGTGCTTATTTCTCTGAGTGCATAACTGGAATTTACATACTTGGAAGCAGGAGTTAGTCCCAGTTGGGTCCTTTGCCTAGAAGGTGAGAGCTATCACAGAGGATAAGGCCCAGTGGAAGATTTTGATACCACTCCTCCACTGGAAATGATGGTAAATTTCAAAAAATTTCCTATCTCAGGGGTGGTGGTAGTTTTTAGCACAACCATTAAAGTTCCAAAAGGTGCAGAGCTGACCTTTCAGAACTCTAGTTAATTCACCAGTCTGGTCCTGCAGAAACCAGATGGATCATGTGGATTAACAGTATACTACAACCAAGTGGGAACCCAATCACATTTGTGAAATTAGTGAAACCCAGACATGGTTTCACTGCTAGAGCAGACATGTGAGGCTTCGGGTACATGTCACCTGGTTTAATAAATGTGCTCCTTCTATTTCAACCAGAAAAAGTTTGCACTCACATAAAAGAAACAATATTCATTTGCATCTGGGCTATAGTAACTCTCATCACTGTCATAAGGTATTCTGAAGAAATTCTGGACTCTTCAGACATCTCACAAAATATTGCACTGATGTGTTGAAAACATCATGCTGGTACCATACTGGAGGTCTTGGTAAAACATATGCACTCTAGAGTGAGGAAAATATGCCATTAAACTATTAATAACCTGGCTCTTAAATAAACTCTGTTATGTTTTCTGATACTGGGGATTGAGCTCAGGGGTGATTTATCACTCTGCTACATCCCCAGCCATATTAGTATTTTATTCTGAAACAAGTTTTGCTAAATAACCCTGGCTGGACTTGAACTTTCAAGCCTCCTGCCTCAGCCACCCTAGTTGCTGGCATTACAGGCCTGTGCCAAGGCACCCAGCTCTAAGTAAACATTTTAGGAATTCAGCAGTCAGGAGTGTGCACAGACATGTGCACAAAAAACAATAATAACAACAAGCAAACCCCAACCAACCCCACATTGCTGCAACTTGTATCATCTACTACAAAGAAGGAAGCGCCTAGAGCATGGGAATCTGCTTCAAATTCTGGAAGCAACACCATCCACACCTAAGGAAACTTCTCTGGCTATACACCAAGGGCTAAAAAAAGAAGCCAGCTTTTAGAAGGGCCTTAAGTAGGAAAGGGCTGTGCAAAAACAGAAAACATGTATGGATTTTATTTTTAAAAATTAAAATTTATGTAAGAAGTTAAAATTATTCATGATAAGAGATAAGAAACAGCAACTGGGAAATGAAATGTTATGTGCAAAATCAGACTAAAGGTTGTCATACTTATTATACAAAGAATGGTCACCAAGATAAGCCTTTATAGTACAAAAAGATAAAGGAAACGAACAGGCATTGTACTAAGAAAAACAATTAAAAAACTGCAAATAACTTAAGTTTGATTCTCCCATTGGCACCAAAACTAAAATTGTTTTTCTTCAAAAAATTGCTTTCCAATATATGAATGTCCCTGAGCTTCAATATTATATTCAGTACTGTATTCTTTCTTGACCTATGCATAGAAGAGGCCTCTTTAATATTGCTTCTTTTTAGTGTACTTGGAAAAGGGGATAAGGAGAGAAATAGTCTACCCTTTTGAGTGGTCTACTCAACACCTTTGAGTTCCACGTTACTTCTTACTCTTCCCTTCGCTGCCATTGGTAGCTGCCCATTTTGCCACAGATCATAGATTGGAAATTTATAAATTTGAGCTCCCCTATAAGTAATATTGCCATTTCTCCAAAGGTTGCCATGTATAGGGTAAGGCTTAAGTGAGAGGAAGACCTTCCTCCTTCTAAGTACCATCACACCATCACATCAGGTTGTTACAGTGTCTCCTATTTTTCTGAAGGGCCTGGAAAACTAAGCCACAAGAAACAGCATTTTCCCTCAATCCTCTGGCATCCTCTGGCATACAAGAAATACAGGCAGCTGAGAAGACATTCCAGTGGAGAGAGCGCATCTGACTCATGGTCTAAAGTGAGCCACTTCCCGGGCAGTAGCATGACAAAGTGGCAGTAAGAAGCAAATATCCTCAGAGGAGGTTACAGCTTTGTACTGAGGGCAAGTGTGTACCACCATCTTGAGGCTGTAGCCTGGCACTGGGTCCTCAGAGCAGCAACCTTAAAAAAGTGAAACAGAATTGGCAATTTGGGGAGAAATAGGAATAGATACTACTAGAATTTTTTATAATCTTAAGAAAAAAAAGGAAAATAATATTGGCTGAGAAGGAAGGAATACATGAAATGAACAGCCTTATTTTTATAAAGAGAATTGCAGAAAGCTGAATATCTGCTATGGAGACATTTTAGGAGCCAGCAGGAAGAATAATGGGGAGATAAGTTACTAAGTGTCTAAGCATGAGCACTAAGGTGAAATTAGTACTATTTGTATAATATGACTCTATTACTCATCCTGGCTGGTGTGGTCTGAAGACATTTAATTTCAAGAAAGGATGTAAAGCAGTTTATAGGTCAAGGCAAACTATAATCAGACAACATCATCTGAAGTAGGAAAGGAAAAAAAAAACTGAGAACAATGCTAATATAAATAATGAATACCAAAGTGTCCTGGATTTGGGGATAAAGCACAAATTTATCTTAAGTTTTTATCAGCAAAAATAAAAAGCCAAGTCACAGTGTCCAGAACATGGTAGCAAACTCAGAAGAAGCACAAATACTCCAATATGGCCAGAATGAAATAATGGGAAGTCCACAAAAAGAGCTCATTGTGTAACATAACCAACAATATTCTTACAGTTGACACAATGACTAATTTCATAGAACTCTTGTAGAATGTCCTCCAATTCTGATCAATGACTTCAAATTCAAGAGAATTCAGGGGTAAGGAGGGAAATTATTGTCCAGGTGATCTTTGCTAGGTGTTTAATTCTGGGGTATATTTTAAAGAATCTGAGGAAGTAATAGAAAGCAAATTTTTAACAGTCCATTATAAAGTTTTTGACACAATTAATCTCATTGATGATAAATATTAGCTAGCTGTGGTTCAGTAATGGATGTCTTATAGCTAGAGTTCAAGTATCTTGGGGTTCTAAAAAAAGAGTGGTCTCAGCGGGACACTGGATGGTGTAGGAGTGACATCTTTTGGGGAAACTTAAGAATATAACTCTCTACAGTTAGGCCAAAATTCTCTTTAGAGGAAAAAAAATTGAATTCATGCTCTTACACAGACAGATGGGCCATTTAGTTTCCAAATTCCTACTCAGTAAAACCCACTCTTAATTGATTTTAGACTGGAAAATGTTTAGGAAGGCATAACATAGTGGCCATTAAGAAAATTTGTCCCCTTTTTCCTGATTCCCAAAAATTATCCTTAGAAAGCCTAGCTTTAGTACTCTGGTTTCTTGACGTTCTTCCAAGTTAAATTATTTGCGAAATATACATCAAGGTATCTGAATGAAGTGACCTTTTTGTATAAAATTAGTAACCAACTGAAATTTGGAAAACATCCTGGTATTTCTGAATCATAAGATCTCTCTATATACTCAGGATATTAATTTTTTGTTAAATATCCATATGATAAAATTTTCCAGGTTGTATTTTTTTTTCTATTTATGTCTCCTGGCATGCTCAAGTTTTAAATTTTCATGTAATGGAATGTAGCAATTCTGTTTTTACCTTTTGATTTGTTCTTAATGGACTATTTCTCATCTAGAAATGAGATATTCACTTACATTTTCTATGTCTTATTTTACATATCTTCAAACCCATTAATCATTTTCATTTCTTTTGATATAAAGAATAACAATGGGAATCTAATCTTCTGACCCCCATAATTAAGCAATTGTCCCGGGACTATTTAAAGAATATTTCTTTCCCCTATAATGTAAAACAAAGCTGTTACCTTATTTTAATATCTTTTATAATAAAATCCATTCCCAGGCTTCCTTTCTTTCTCTGAGTGTGTGTGTGTATTCTTGTATCCATTTCATCTTGATATGACTGTAACTTAATAATGTGTATAAATATCCAATTGTATGTCTACCATTCCCATTACTCCATTAAACCTCTCCCAGAATATTCTTACCCATATATCACCTCTTCAGAGTTTCCACTTTAAATTTTACAGTCTCTGAGAAAAAGCTTCTCTTCCATTTCCTTTGCACATGCATGCACTTTGGAAGTGATGAATCCCTCAAACTTCAACAAAATGCTTCTTGTATCACTTTTTCTAATGCCAGCGTCTTAAGGTGGGCACAAGATGCAAGGAGGCAAGAAAATCAATGGCAAATTCTTAGTTCTAATTTAGTTCCTGTTTTCTCTCTATACTAGAAATAACCCACTATTTTCTCCTGAGTTACCCACCCCCTGAAAGACAAAACAACCCCACCCCCCAAATCTCTTGCTACTCAGAATATTAATTATCTTCTAGTCTTATCTCACAAAAAGGACACATTCCTTCTTTGGATGGCTTATTAAACAAAATAAAACAAGTACCGGCTTGTTTTACTTGATTTTATGAAAAAAAAATTGAGTAAAAAATCAAGAACTTATGGAGGCAGAAAGAAAATAAAATGAAGAAAATAATTAAAACCCAATCCCAAACAAACAAAAAACCCAACAGCCTCATTTCTGGCCTGTGATTGGATGCTGGAATTGAGGGTGAGTGCCCCTGTGCCTGCACCCTGCCCCTGTTGCTGGGTGCTACTGGTCTGTACATCAGCAATGGAATTGGGAGCATGCATCTAAAATCCCTGTTTCTGCCATCATCAGCTACAGCTGAAGAAACTACAGGGAGACCATATCATGGTGTCTAACTGGAAGCAAAAGTAAAAAGTAAAGTGGCCTGCCCAATTGACATCCAAAGACGCATATTCAGAAGAAAAGGCTTTTACTACAATAGCTACCCCTTAAAAGTGATAGAAACAACTAACCCACCAATGCACAAGTATCAACGTGGGGATACAAGAGGTATGAAAATCAAGATAACATGATGGCTCCAAGGAACATAATAACTTTTTAGCAAAAGACCCCAAAGAAAAGGGGATTGAGGAAATGCTTGTTTAGAAATTGACAAGAATGATAAGAAAATTCAATGAGAGATAAGAGACAGTTCAATGAAGTAGGAGAAAAATTTATGATATGAATGAGAAATTTAGCACAGAGATTGTGAACAAGAACCAAACAGAAATCATGGAAATGAACTCAATAAGTGATATTAAAAAAATACAGCTAAAAGCTTCAATGACAGACTAAATTGAGCAGAAAAAAAAACTATCAGAAGTTGGAAACAAGTCTTTTGAAATATCCCAGTCAGACAAAAAAAAAAAAAAATTAAATAAAAAAGTGAAGGCAGCCTCTGAGACTCAGTTATGGGATGCCATTAAACAAATGGTCAAATTTGGGGAGTTCCAGAATCTGATGAGAAAAGAGTTAGAAAATCTTTCAATAAATTAATATCTGAAAACTTTCCCAACTTGGGAAAGATATGGTCCAGGTCCAGACCCAAGAGGTCCATATGGTACTTGACCAGAAAACATTCTCACAGCAGAACACTGTAGAATTGAAGTAAAACTGAGAGGATTCATAACCACCAGACAGCCCTACAAAAGATGCTTCAGGGAGTCCTACATTCAAAAATGAAAGAAAGATAACTACCATCATGAAAACAAAAGTATAAAATGCACAAGAAGAGCAGACACATTAAAGAGAGAGAGAGAAAAAAAAAGAATCAAATCTTATCAATACAGTAAAACCAAACCAGAAAAAAATGAGCAAGAGGAAAAAACAACACAAGATATTTAAAAAAAAAAAAACTAGAGAAAATTAATAAAATAATAAGAGTCTTTTAATCAATAATAAACTGGAATGTAAATGGACTAAGTTCCCCAACTGAAAAAATACAGGCTGGCTGAATGGATTAGAAAACTAAGACCCAGAGAAATGTTCCTTGTAAGAAACTCACTTCACACACAGACTGTAAGCGCAAAATTGGAAAAAAAAAAAAAAAAAAACAGCACACACGCAAATAGAAAACAAAAGTGAGCAGGATAGATACTCTTCTATCAAAATAAATTTTAAGACAAAAACTATAAAAAGAGACAGAGAAGATCACTATATAATGATCAAAGGATTCGTTTAATAAGAAGATATTATTAATGTGTATGTACCTAATGATGAAGCACCAAATTTTATAAAGGAAACATTAGATCAAATGGGAGAGAAAGGCTTCAATACGACAATAATGGGACTTCAAAACCCACTTTCATCAATGAACAGTTCATTCAGACAAAAATAAATCAATACAGAAATTCAGGGTTAAACAATACTATACACCAAATGGACCTAAACATTTACAAAACATTTGATTCAACAGCTGTAAAATACACATCCTTCTCATTAACACAAAGAACAGTCTTAGAATAGACTGTGTATTTAGGCCACAAAACAGTCTCAACAAATTTGAATACTTGAGTCATAGCATGTATCTTTCTAGAATACAATGAAATAAAACTAGAAACCAACAACTAAAGAAACTTAAGAAATTACACAAATACATGAAGACTAAACAACAAGTTGTAGAACAATCAATGAGTCATCAAGGAAATTAAAAGAAAAATTAGAAAATTTCTTAAAACAAATGAAAATGGAAACACAACATACCAAAACTTATGGAATACAGCAAAAGCAGTACTAAGAGGGCAGTTCTTGGTAATAAGCTCTTATATTGAATAAATAAATAAATAAACAGCTTAATGATGCAAATCAAGGAACAAGAAAAATGCAAACCAACCCCTAAATTAGTGAAAGCAATAAAAAAGATCAGAGCAGAAATGAAGAAAGTCAAGATACAAATAAACAAATGAGTTAGGTTTTTAAAAGATAAACAAAAATTGACAACCCAAAACTTAGACAAACCAGGAAAAAACAGAGAAGACCTAAACAAATAAAATCAGAGATGAAAACAGATATCACACTTGATAACACAAGAATACAAAGGATCATTGGGCCTTTATGGACAACCATATGTTCACAAGTTGGAAAATGTAAAATAAATGGGCAAATTTCTAGACACTATAAAGTTGGGTTTCTTTCCACTAAATGTAGAATTTTTTAGTTTATATATGTTCTCAAGAACCATCCAGTTATATCATTCCTAGGAACTGTATCTACTTTTTATTACCAGTACCATGCAGTTTTGATCACTGTAGATCTGTAGAATGTCTTGAAATCTAGAATTGCCAGCCTCCAGTTTAGTTCTTTTTGCTTAAGATTATTTGGGCTATTTGGGGGGGTCTTTTTTGCTTTCATACGAACCTTGGGATTGTTTTTGCTACTTCTATGAAGAATATCATTGGTATTTTGAGAATTGCATTGAATCTGTAAATCACTTTGAGTTATGTAGACATTTGGTATTCTTCTAATAAATGAATGTGAGATGTCTTTTCTTTATAAGTGTATGTGCAATTTCTTTCATCAGTGTTTTGTAATTTTTATTGTAAGAATCATTTCCTTGGTTAAGTTTATTCTTAGGTATTTATTTATTTAATAGCTATTGTGTTCAGGTTGGATTTAATAATTTCTTTCTCAGCCAATTCATTATTATATAAAAATGATACTAATTATAGCTTGATTTTACATCCTGCAAGTTTACTAAATTTGTTTACCAGTTTTTTTGGTGGAGTGAGTCCTTAATTTTTCAATTATATAATCATATATGCAAACAGTGATAATTTTACTTCTCCCCTATTCTGCTTGTATGCCTTTTTTTCTTTCTCTTGCCTAATTGTAGCTAATATTTTGAAGTATTTCATATATATATAATTTGGTCAGGGTTTTATCATGAAGAAGTGTTGAATTTTATCAAATGCTTTTTCTGCATCTTTTGAAATATGACTTTTATCCATCATTCTGTTGATATTATTTATTACCTTTACTGATATGTATATATTGACCAATCCTTGCATCCCTTGGATAAATACCATGGTGAATGATCTTTTTGATATGCTGTTGGATTTGATTTACTAGTAGTTTTTTGAGAATTTTTGTGTCTGTGTTCATCAGGAATATTGGTCATAGTTTTCCTTTTTTGTTGTCATCTGGTTTTGGTGTCATGGTAATGCTTGCCTCCTAGAATGAGTATGGTAGTTCCCTACCTTTCAGTTTTTTGGAATTATTTGAGAAGAATTGGTGTTCTTTAAAACTTAGGTAGAACACAGTGGAGAAACCATCCAGCCCTGGGCCTTCCTTTGTCAGGAGAATTTTTTTTTAATTGTAAGAATCATGTTTTATTTATATTGTGATCTTGCCCAGAAGGAAAACACACTTTATTCATTCATTCAACAAATATTCTGAGTACCTACTATTTATGTATAGGCACTTTGCTAAGAGACACAATGATGTCCTGTCAAAGAATTGGTTGCATAGAGCAATAACTTTTTACTTACCCCCCCCCCCCACACACACACACAAATGTAGTCTCTCTTTTAAATTCATGGCTTTCTTTTTAATTTTTAAACATTTATGTATGTATGTATGTATGTATGTGGTGCTGAGGATCGAACCCAGGGCCTCACGTGCTAGGTGAGCCACAACCCTACCTCTCATGGCTTTCTTGATTTACTTTTTCATCTTCTTACTTTAACAGATAATTGAGTCAAAGAAATAATTCACTACTACAAGAAAAAAATTAGTGAAGTACAATAACAAATGACACCTCACATTTGACCCCAATAGAAAGTGAGAAAAAAGGAAATGTCAGGAACCATAGTGAGGGCGAGTTATGCTCTACCTGGTATGGCTGGTGCTTTGCTATGACAGGCATTTGCCATTGAGTAGAAAGACCCCACTTTATTGGGGTTATATTATATATTAAATTATATTTTTATGACAGCCAAATAGAATATATCTTTAGCCTTTTGTCCATATCCCAAAAGAATTTTTTTTTTCTAAATGTCTCATCAAATGCAGGGCTGTCTAGCAGCTTCAAAAACTGGGGTTAGTAAGTGGAATGGTTTTACAGCATTCATCAATTCACTAATTCAGGAAATGGTAACTGAGAGAAGCATTGTTAAAGCAGCCAGGGATACTATAGTAGAATGAAACAGAAAGATTCTTGTCCTTAGAAATACACATTGTAAAGGAGGGAGATGGAAAATTAAAAATCAAACCAACTGTTAGGTATGTCAGCTATGGACATTAATCCAAGAAAAAACAGTTGATACTGTTTTGGAACAAAATGATCACATTGGAGGTAATGAAATGTTGCTAAATATGGATACACTGTGAAAAGGAAGCTGGAAAGACTATTTAGCCCAAGGCATGGGGGTGTGCGAAAAAAGGCATAAAAATGACCCTTCAATCTTTTGTCTAAACTATGTAGTTGCTATTTGCTAAGATGGGAAAGACTGTGGGAGCTTTTATTTGTCTGTTTTTGTGGGGACAGTAATAGGAATATTAGGGGTTTGTATTCAGGCTTCTTACACATGAGATGTCCTTTAGCTATTCAGATGGGATAAAGTAAGCAGGTGGAGGTGAGGCTGAATTTGGGGGAAAAGATTCAGGTTATATAGAATTTGTAGTCATAAGCACAGAGATGATATTTAAAGTCACCTGATTAGTTGACATCACTTAAGGAATGGGTATGGGTAGAAATCTGAGGACTGAGCCTTGGGAATTCCAGTTTGGAGATAGGGGGTATGAAGAGACTGAAGGAATGGCTATCTCCTATCAGGTCAGAAATAAATAAAAATGGGGTTGTCATGGAAGCATGGCAAAGAAATGCTTGGAAGAGGAGGCAATACATCAACTGTTAAATACTGCTCATGGGTCAAGTAGCATAACAACCAGAAATGATTGTTGGATTTAGCAATGTACGTTCTCAATGTTGATCTTGAAAACAGCATTCCTTTGGGAACACAAGGGGCAAAGAGGAATTTTGTTTTTAAGATGGGAAAAATGAATTCAGAACTTCTTAGTTCATTGTCAAAGCTTTCTTTCTATATTTACTTTGTGGACAGCACCTTACTGTGTCCATACTATCTTTACCCTGGAGTTGCAACCTTACTTAAGGAATGGAAGATAGGACAAAATAAGGGACCAGATGATTAATGTTAGAATAGTTTAAAAGATGACTCAGTACTTGGTTTCACAGAGATGAAGTTTGTTATTGTTTGGATGTGAGGTGTCTCCTAAAAGCTCACGTAAGACAATGCAAGAAGGTTCAGAGAATAAATGACTGGGATATGAGAGAGCCTTAACCCAATCAGTGAATCAATTATCTGATGGGATTAACTGAATGGTAACTGGAGGCAGGTGGGATTTAGCTGGAGGTGGGGCATTAGGTATGTGGCTTTGGGGGTTCATATTTGTATCTGGCAAGTGGAGATCCTTCTCTCTGCTTTCTGATCGCCATGTGAGCCATTTCCCTCCACCACACTCTTCCTCCATATGTTCCACCTCACCTGGAGTCCCAAGGAATGGAGCTGGCTGTCTTCTAAGATCTCTGTAACTGTGAGCCCCCAAATAAACTTCCTCTTCTACAATAGTGTTGGTTGGGTCTTTTAGACACAGCAGCAAAAAAGCTGATTATGTAAACAAAGTTTAAATTCAACTTTTAAAAATAAGTTGGATTTGGGCTGGGGTTGTAGCTCAGTGGTAGAGTACTTGCCTTGCATGCATGAGGCACTGGGTTGATCCTCAGCACTACATAAAAATAAATATTTAAATAAATAGATATTGTGCTCATCTACAACTAAAAAATATTTTTAAAAATCTGATTTAGGCAGATAAAAAGAGTAAAAACTAAGAAGGGGAAAAGCAGTATTGTCTACGGTGAGCTGATATTCTTATTAAGAAGAGATAGGTGATAATATGGAGAGTGTTGGCCATTAGCTAAGAACTGGCTTTATTATTGTCATTGGAGATTACAAGTTACCAACCTGTGATAGTTCTAGAATTAGAAAAAAAAAAGAGAAAAAACCCAATATTTTTATGAGAACAATATTTTTTAGCAATTTTCATTAGAAAATTCTTTTAAATGTGTTTTAATAGTTACTACTAGATATCAATGATATAAAAGCTAATACAAAAAGCTGAAAATTAACAAAATTATAATTATCTTTACGTATGGAGATTATGAATTACAAAAGATAAAAACAACTTCTGGGTAACCAATACCTTTTAAAATGTTGCTCTATTTCATTTTTATTCTCCAGAATATTTTAAAATTATATTATAAATAGGATTTAGATAAATTCTTTCTTTTTTTTTTTAGGCTGATGCAAGAGCATCAAGAATTCAAGGCCAGCCTCAGCAAGTAGTGAGACCCCCCCAGCAATTTACTTATTTATTTATTTTTTAAAAAATATTTATTTATTAGTGTGCGGCAGACACAACATCTTTGTTTGTATGTGGTGCTGAGGATCGAACCCGGGCTGCACGCATGCCAGGCAAGCTCGCTACTGCTTAAGTCACATCCCCAGCCCCTAGATAAATTATTTCTAATCTGTTTTATAGCTTATAATGCTCTCAACTTTTGAAAAAAATTGCCTTTCATACTACTACTTTATTAATGTACCTTTTAAGAAAATTTTCTATTTCTATTTCTATAAGATACTAGAAGGAATTTTGTTAAAAGAAAAATATTTAAAAGTGCTTTTCAAAAATGAATGTCATAAGTTTTTGTCAATCTTTGAAACTATCCTAAATATAACCAAAGTTAAGATTTACAATATTTGAAATAGTTGCTAATACCAACTCTTCAGGTAATGAATCAAGTTTCTTTTCTTCTTTTTTTTTTTAAGCAAGAGAAGCTATTAGGTTGGAACATATGAAACTGTCTGTTATGGTTTAGATATAAGGTGTCCCCCAAAACCTCCTCTGTGAGACAATGTATGAAAGTTTAGAGGTGAAATGATTGGGTTATGAGAGCCTTGACCTAACTGGTGCATTAATCCTCTGATAGGGATCAACTGGATGTTCGTGTGTCCCTGGAGGAGGGTCAGTAGGGGCATGCTCATAGGGTTTATATTTTGTCAGTGGTGAGGGGAGTTTTTACTCTGCTCCCTGGTGTGATGTCCTGAGCCAGTTTTATCTGCCACTCTCTTTCACCATGATGTTCTGCCTCACCTTGGGCCCAGAACGGTGAGGTCAACCATCTATGGACTGACACCCCTGAAACCATAAGCCCCAAAATACACTTTTCCTCCTCTTGTTCTTGTCATGTCTTTTGGTGATGGCAGCAAAAAGCTGACTAAAACATCAATTTTGTAGGTAAAAAAATAAGAGCAAATAGCAATTTAATATTGTTCAGCAGAAAAATCTTTAACTTGGTTGTCCCAAGATTTGCTAGATTGATAAAAGTACAAATTTAAAGAAAGAAGGGCATTCTCCTAGAAACTGCAAACATTCTTTGAGACACTGACTTTCATTTAGTGTCTATGCCATGAAGGCCCTGCCCTCTGTCCTATGGATATCCATCTAGTCATCCTTATGGTTTACAATTTAGTTTTAAAAAAAATTTTAAAATCTACAGACACACCTAAGCTTAAGAGCTTCCTATGCTGATACCTGAAATATAACATTTGTGGGGAAAAAAAATTCACCCATTTAAAGATTTTTAACAGTTAATTTATATTACAACTGACCAGTAAGATGTTAATGATATTTTACTACCAGCACCTAAAGCAACTAATATGATCTTTCTCAGAGGTACAATAAGTGATTTTAGGTGTAGGCTGACTTTTTAATACTCCTGCTGGCTATCCACAAAATGGAAAGGTATGGCACAAGGAAGAAGGAAAGATCCAGGTAGAATTGAGTCAGGCAAGTTCCTTTTGGAGCCAGATGGCTGATTTCTGAATGTAATTTTTATTACAGAAAGCCTAAGTGAAGAAACTTTTGTGGTTTTTACCTCAATTTTAGCATATCCAAATATTTTTTAAACATCTTATTTGAAGAATCTCATGACTGAGTAAAGAAACTGGTCAGTACATAAATCAATGCAGAAAAAAATTTAAGATGTTTACCATACACAGATGCTTATCATTGTGCCCACTTCCACAATAACCTCTTACTTATAAAGACATATTAAATAATTTTAAGTATAAATATACTATATTTTAATTATTAAATATAGTTATACCTAAAAAATAATTTTGTATATTAAATAAGAACATGTGATGAAGAAATAGGGCTTACCAGTTAAGTTTTAGGCCTGAGTTCAAATAAGAGAGAAAAGCTTATATATAATCACATGGCAATCACTACTGAAAGATGTAAGTTACTGGTCATCTTTCTTTTTCAATTGTTTCATCAGGAAGAATCTTTTTCAGGTGATAAAACTTACAAGCTAAATTAAAATGCACTCTACTCATTGGCAAGCTACATGAGCAAGAATAATGTGATCACAGTACTTGGAAGTTTTTGATTTATAACTGTACTATTCTCTACTTATAAGGCTGCAGTCTAGGAGGCAGAGCAATGAATCATTACAATTGTCTATCCGGGAAATGTCAAAAGATTAAGTAAGGGCAGAAGAAGAGAGAAAAGGAAAAAACACACATTTCTGTCCAAGAAATATTCCTCAATTAGTGGAAACATATCAGTAGCACATAAACCCAGTGCTACAGAAATAATAATTAAATTTTAAAAATCTTCAAGTAAAACTACATATATACCATGAAGCTTAAACTTTCTGGTAGAAGAAGAGATTATCCTTACAAGCACTAACAACTAAATTATTCCTTACTCACTGTAACTTAGAGATCTATTCCTGTTTAATGAGTTTGAAAAAGCACACTGAAATTAAAGAAATGAATTAGAAACCTGAACCAATTATTAACAGATCGAGCTTTTTAAAAAAATGAACATAAGTAGTTTAATTGATCCTTTGCCAATACAAAAATAAGCATCCACAGAATGTTTATTTACTGTTTAAATTACTCCACATTTTTAGATACTGTGAACAGAAAATATATTTTACCTCACACATAGTAAAAGCAAATAAGTGCAATCTTTCAAACATTAAAAATCATAATCAAATCTGTACAACAGATAAATAAACATTTACCTCTAACAGTTAGCTTATAAAACAACCAAACAAAAATTATTTATTGCCCAAGTCACCAGTTTACTTAAAATTCTACTACAGTCAAACATCTCCATCATAACAACTTGAATCTTTACTGCACATGTTTAGACTGATAAATATTTTTTTTTAATGGGAGGGATAATAGGAAATACCAAAATGGTTATAAAGAACTTTCCAAACATTGGAAATAATATACAAAAATTAATTAGGGAGGGGAAAACATTAAACCACAGGGTAACTGGTATTACACTGCTAGAGCTTAAGGAAAAGAAATGGGTGTATGTTTGCACTGAAAAGGAAAATTTGGCCTTTTTATAAAAAGAAGCAATGACAACATCAACAAAGATAAAACCCTGTCATGGAGCCTTATAACAATTCTGAGAGACAAAGGGTACAAAGATTTAGACTTGTATACCTGACAACCACAGTAAGGACAAAAATCATGTCAGCAAACATGAACAAGCAGAACATGAATACATATAAATTAAAGGCATACTGTTCATCATTCCATGTCATTGCACATAAGAACACAATACTGTAAGTCATTCTTGAGTAGAAAAGTTTTCAATGAAGTAGAAGTTCCACAATGAAGACAGGCACAGACAAACTTATTACCACAAATTTAGTAAATATCAAAACAGTGGTGTCACTAGGCTAATTATATCATCTATACTTTGTACTGGAAAGGTAATCATTTCCCTGCCTTCATATGTTAACTTAAAATCATTATAAATGGAAAACAGCTCCAGTAGAAAAGACTTTTCACATGCACTCCTATGTTGCATTCTGGTTCATCAATTTTTTCTTAGTATTTCACATCAGGTATGTACACTGCTGATATATACAACCACACTGTTCAACAGACATCCCTAAACTGTTCTTTTGCCACATGTTTGTATTTACACAGACATTTGTATTTCCAGATAGATCCTTTTCTTCTCCAGACAGATACAAAGTAAGCCTGAAGAGTTTTAAGTTTTTTGAGATTTTAGGAACCTAATGTCTTGATTTATCTTGAATGGATGATAAGATGAGTAGTCCACAAAAAAACGCAGCTATACATGCCAACCTTTTCAAGAGAGATGAGTTATCTTTAGGAATAATAATCTGTGCAAGATCATTAGTGATCTGAGAAATTTCATGTGCCACACAAACGAAGATGAAAGTGCTGACAATGATGTTGAGCATAGGGTTTCCAGGTATGAGTACCAAAATACCCCTTGTGTCGGCTGCCAGCCATATGTGATACTGACAAATAAACAGCTAGGAGAAAAAATATTTGAAGTTAGACATGTACATAGGGTCCATGAATAAATCACAGTTTTTCTTAATTTACTCAATACTGGCCCTGAAAAGTCCAGTGCCATTTACTCTCCAGAATTCCTACCTCTGTATGCTCTTTCTTACAAGTGAAGCTGAACAAAATGAAGACTAACTCGAGAATGCAAATTTTTCCTACTTTAAAACTTAATAAACTTCATAATATTAAAATTAATCTGATTATGATATAAATTCTATTGTTTTAAGACATTCTGTTTTAAATAATAAAACTTAGGCTATGCAGTATGTATCTACTTAAACTGACTTCACAGGTAATATTATATTATGCATCTCACAAAAATGTAATGAATTTAAATATTTTCCCACAATTTTCAATCATAATAAAGGTAAATTTTATTATGATAAGCATCAATAATCTGAATTACAGAAACATGTTTAATTATGGAGATGAACAACGAATCAAAATCCCATTTATATCTGGATGAGTATTTTTCTCTTCTGATCTCAGTATCTTGTTTGTGCTCAAATGCTTAAGACATCATGAAGAATGGTTCGAAATTATCTTCATCTAGTCATTTTAAAATAAGGCTTTAAAAATATTCTAAAGTACTTTAATGTTTTTTAAAGTTCTGAGTCTTTTCATAATTTTATAAATAAAATAGTTCTGGTTTAAAAAAGGTGTGTCAGTTCTACACACTCACATTGTACACTCATACACAATATCTGGTTGTGAAACATAAAGCAAAATATGAATGCACCAACCTCTAATGAAATTTTTCCAAACCAAGCAAAAAATGAACTGTAAACTGAACGGGCATATCCAGGAATATTCCTTATTAGGATGAAGGCTAAAATCTAAGGAAAAACCATACAGGTAAATTTCATTAACATATTTATTAAAAAGTATTTTGCATAAAGCTTTTCCTTTCAGTAAAAAGTTTGTTCTTTATGTTCTCAAATTTGACACAGATACATATAACTTTGAAAAGGTGATGTGACCATTAAGTTGAGAAAATTATATGAGGTACTTACTACAGCATACATTGCAAGTCCTTTAAAGAAACATTAGGTAATTAACAGTATAGGTAGTATACATAAGTGGTTAAAAAAAATCATAAAGGTGAGACCTAAGTAGAATCCTCAAACATAAAACTACTTAATAGACTATTATATTTAAAATATTACATAAGTTGTGATATAAAATACTAGAAAAATTGACACATATAAATCATTAGCCCGAGGGACAGAAAATGTGGAGATAGTCACATGACTCTTCCCTTCTTTCTGTCTGTAATCTATTATTTTCCAAGATGTATTTCATTTCTTTAGTATGTTCAAATCTTTCATTTTGTCATATTCTTAGGAATGTTATTGGGGGAGAAACTCAAAGAAATAATAACCATGGAGAACAAAGGTGAGGTCTGAAAATTTTTTCTTATTACTTTAACACAAACATAATGATAATGTTTAAAATCTGACCATGATTTATCACTTGCTGGGTACTGTGCTAAGTATTTAACATACATTATTTATGGTTAATCACCTGTTATACAGGTAAGCCCTTTCTGAAATTTCTAACCAGACTTATAGGCAAACTGAAAAGGTTGAAATTCAAGACTAATACATAAGCCTTCTGATGGGTCAGGGAAATAAGTTTCAATAGAATACTAGAAATCTTTAATATGTTTAAAATTTTAAAGGAGCTCCCTCATATTTTATATATATATATATAGTATATATGTATGTATATGTATATATATGTGTGTGTATATATATGTATATATATTATATTACATATATATTATACACACACACATCCTTATGTGACATATAATCACAATGTCCTATGATATACAAATACACACATACACACTCAATACACACACACACACACACACACACAAATACATACATCTGTTCACACCTTAAAGTAAGAGTGAAATATGGGGCCTGGGATATAGCTCAGTTGGTAGAGTGCTTGCTTTGCATGCACAAGCCCCTGGGTTCAATCACCCACACCACCACCACAACAACAAAAAAAGTGAAATATGGTCTGGAATAGAATGTAACCTATAGTATATGAAGCTACTTGGATGCTGTTGACTTTTATAATGTGGGACAAATTTTCTTGAAAAGAAGTAGCAGTTGGGCTAGGGTTGTGGCTCAGCGGAAGAGTGCTCGCCTTGTACGTGAGAGGCCCTGGGTTCAATCCTCAGCACCACATAAAAGTAAATAAATGAAATAAAGACGATATTGATCCAACTAAAAAAAAAATATATATATATATATATATATGAAGTAGCAGTCAATGTAACTTGTGCTTGCTTCAAAATGTATGTTTTCAGTACATTCTTTTAGTCTGCAATGGAGAATTAAGCTCTCATAAAAATGGTAACTGTGAAAATAGGAATATATGGAGGATGGAGTGCTTCTATTAGTGTCATTCTATGTGCTGGTACCCTCTCCCTTTGCTTTTCTTATGTTCTTCTGTATGGGTGCACTGTAATGCTAATGTTCCCTCCCATCCTGTGAGTCATGGGGCTGATATATGATATACAAAGCATTACTAGTACTGTCTACAGAAGTCATGAAAATGTTACTTGAATATAGCATAAAATTTCATTATCAATTGAATTTGGAAAAATCTATCATCTGCTTGGTGCCACTTAGTATACAAAGGTTTAAAGAAAACAAAATAGTCTCTGTATGGAAAAGAAAACTTAAGAGAAGACTCTCCAGGAACTCTCCCTGCTCCTCTAGGTTGGTCTACTCATCTTTCAGACTTCAACTTAGACACTATTTCCTCTAAGAACCCTGCTCTGAAGTCAAGTTAGAAAGAACTTCTACATGTTTCCAAAGCAATCTGTACTTAATCATCCCCATACTAATCACAACGTACTTACTACTAGAGGTGCTATACCTCTGCAAAATATCGATCTTATTTTAGTTGTCTTCATCTCTGTACTAATTGCATACTTTTCTGGATTTTGGCTCTCTGAGTTCCAACCTCAGTGCCCTTTCTTCAAGTTCCTTGAATATACCATGATCCCCTCCACTACAAGGCCTAAGTTTTTGCTTCCCACTGTGCCTTCATCCTTTCATTCTCAGTTTAATTTTCCCAGGAAAATCATCCCTGGCTCCTGATCACCTTCCCCTCAACTCCAAGTAGGTCTCATACCCTTATTATATTCCATTATAGCATTATGTATTTATGCTCAGACTTATGTATTTATCATAGTATTACTATCTGTATGATAAGAATGTAGGCACCATGAGGGTAAAAACTATGCCTGATTTGGGAACCACCGCATCCTCGGTATAATATCTAACATATAGTATAAAAAAATTGTTAAATGAATTAAAAAAGTGTTAAATATTTACTGACCCATATCTCTATTAGGGTGTAATTTTCTTGTGGACAGGTTTTTATATGAGAAGGAAATTAACTTTTCTTTTTTTTTTGGTGGTGCTAGGCATTGAACCCAGGCCCTTATGCATGCAAGGCAAGCACTCTACCAACTGAGCTATATCCCCAGCCTGGGAATTAACATTTCCTAAGTGACAAAAACGGAGTTACATGATTTCCACATGTTTAATACAACAATTCTGAGAGAGATTTTAATAACTCTATTATTACAGAGGAAGGCAGGTCTTGAAAAGATTTAGTTACTTCCCTACATTTTCTGGAATTTGAATTGAAATCTCTATCTCTAAAGACTATGTTGTTATAAAAAATTAAGGAGTAAAATTTTCCCTAAATCAAGATAATTACCTGCACCACAGAAACAGATGGGTGGAGTTCATTGCACTCTGCTTTGTTTTTACAACTGCTAGCCCAGATGGAATAGGTCTACAACAAAAAAATGTACCCATAAGTTCACAAAAATAGGTAATTCTTAAACAGGAAATTCTCACAATTTTAAAATAGTTTTCTTCATTTAAAACATTACAGTTCCAACTATCTGCAGGTGTATTCATCAATATTCTAACTTTATTGTGCACACAAGAAAACAGGGGAAAAGAGATTTGTGCTTTTCTGGAAATAATGATCATAAAGCAGTGATATCAAACATGAGCTCTTCATGTCAAACACTTTATAATATATTTTTTGCCAAACTGAATATAACTTTTGAAACTCCTATTTCACTGAACTCTCAATTATTCTTTTTAGAATTTATGTTCCACTTGGAAACTATAAGGTTAAAAATGGAATTTTAAAAGTATATATGTACTTATTAAAAATAACTGATTATGTTCCTATATCTTAAAGTTCATTTTCTATACCACTTAAGATTTTGGTAAATGAGAAGATTATATCTTAAAACTTACCAAGAAAGAAACTACTGAAATAAACAATAGAAAGTTTGAAATTTTGTTTGAAAAAAGAGGTTCACCCTTTCCTTCAGAAAGTACTTGACGCTTCTGTAAAGCCAAATAAATAAAAGCAAACAGCATTCCATGGAAGACTACCTGAAAAAGAGAAAATCTGTTTTTAATAGATACTTTCAAAACCTAGCAAATATATCTGGTTAATAAGAACTATATTAATAACAGTAAGTAGGTTGAAAGCTTTAAAATTTAGAATTCCTATCAAGAAGCTAAACTTCAAAAGTAAAACTTTAAACAACAAAATAAAGCCGATGATAGTTAAGAAACCACCAGCAACAGACAGGCAAACATGTCTGGCAAAACTATGAGATAAGGGCTGGGGTTGTGGCTCAGTGGTTGAGCGCTCAGCTAGCACGTGTGAGGCCCTGGGTTTGATCCTCAGCACCACATAAAAATAAATAAATAAATATTAAAAACAAAACAAAACAAAAAACTATGAGATAAACCTGGTTCATTTTCAGCAATCCCACTCAATGTTTACTCAAAATCCCAACTAAAATTTAGTTTTCTAAAGTTAGAATCAAATTTAGTTTTCTAAAGTTAGCAATTGTAACAAAGGCAATTTACTTATTTAAATTTTGTTGGTATTGGGAATTGAGCCCAGCATGCTAAGCTACTGATCTATACCTACAGCCCTAAAAAATTAAAAGTAATAAGAAACTCTCCTAAAGAAACATGATAAAATTTAAATATACCCAACAATGATAAAACATTTTTTACTGATCCTTTTAGTCAAATAAAAAACAATACCACTAAATCATTCTTTTAAAAAGGAGTATATGCACATAAGAATGAAAAAAATGTTGGAGCAGAAAGAACATGAACTTTTTTGTGTATGTATGTAGTCTTAAAAAAGACATACATACATACATACACAAAGACAATGTGAATTATTACTACAGAACAAATATTTGTGTCCCCCTTCCCAAATTCAAATGTTGAAACATAATCTACAATGTGACAGTTTTGGAGGAGGAGCCCCTTTGAGAAAAGAAAAGGTCATGAAGATGGAGCCTTTATGAATGGGATTAATGCCTTATAGGGCCCTTTTGCCTTTTCCATCATGTGAGGACACAGCTAGAAGAGAGCAGTCTACAGAAAGTAGGCCCTCACCAGACACCAAATCTGCCAGCACCTTATCTTGGACTTCCCAAGAGAAACAAATTTTTAAATTGTTTATGAGCCACCCAGTCTATGGTATGATGTTAAGGTAACCCAAAAAGACTAAGGTAGGTATATCATGTAGAGTACTCCCATGAGACTTTAGCAAAGATTTTTTTATTTATGCAGTTTGGAAATGCAGTGAAGTACATCGGAAAGAGCATAGGTACTGAAAAACAGGAATGTCACAGAATAGATAGTAAGAAAACACTTGTTGAAAGAAAAAAGAAATTGTTGTTGAGGCTGGCTTTGAACCTGCAATCCTCCTGTCTCAATCTCGGGGGCAGGGGATTAGCAAGGATGGTGGAATGTGATAGACATTATTACCCAAAGTACGCGTATGAAGATACGAGTTGGGTGTCAAAATACTATATATACAAATAGAGAAATGAAAAATTGTGGTATATATGTGTAATAAGAATTGTAATGCACTCCGTTGTCATTTTTTTAAAATCAATTTAAAAAAGGGACAAAAAAAAGAAAAAAGAGTCAAAAGATGGAAAGAAAAGAGGAATGAAATAATATTTATTGTTTAGTATTTTCCAGTGCTGTACTAGATGTTCTATATTTTCTCAGCCTGTTAAATCTTAACCATTTTTCAAAATTAAGTTCATGGAACTTAAGTTCATTCAACTCACTGCTTTTCTTCTTTGCATATATCTACCATAAAACCCATATCACATAGTTTAGTATCCCACTATAACTAGTTATAGTGGATTTTAAACTACATTATTAAGGCTTAGAAGCCCAGTAGTACATCTTCTTAATCTTTAATATATACTTCATCACACTAACACCTAGGACATGCACTGAAACTTAGTAAATGTATGTTTGTGTGTATATAAATATGTGAATCACCTATAAGTTAAAATTATAACTCAGACAAAAGTCATTTACTTCATAGACAACATTTTTACATTTTCCTGCTAATAAATACACCCACGCATGGGTGGGTTTGGACTGCTTTGCCTTACTAAATCAATGTTTCTTTATTCTAAAATTAGTCAAAACTAGACAGAAAATCTCCAAATCATTTTGTAACAGTATAATTTGAAAAGGCAAAATATCATAAAGTAAATACATACATAACGGTCTAACCGCCATCTGAACCACCATTCATATACATTCCCTTTCAGTTCAAAACACTTGGACAATGGCCAAAGAGAAAAGATCTTCTCAAATGCACCCTAAGAAAAGAATCCAAAAAAATATTAAGCTAAGATGATATATGTCAATACTTGCTTTGTAAGCCTATTGTAAAATTTAGTTTTCTAAAGTTAGGATCAATAAGGGTTCATTCACAATTTTTAAATTCTATTCATTTCATATGAAAATATGACTTCATTTGAAATTCATTTTAAAATAAATTTACCCTTGGCTAATAAAATGACTTAAAGCTTTTTCAACTGATTTGGATTTCACATAAAGCTACTGACACTGCAAAAATTTAAAAAACTCTAGTAATTAGGAAATTATTCTTTTCAAATTTTTAGTCTAATATACAAAACAATTAATATTTACTAATCTACCAGAAAAATACAAAATAATTCCACTAATATGTTAATACTATTCCAAAGAATGATTGTTAACGTTAAAATATAGTTTTTCTTCCTCTAAATGTCCTTAGTAATCTATAATTAACTACTGGAGTTAAAAGAGTGCTCTGAATTAGTCACCTTACCCAAATGCCATTACTAGCCTTTGAAACAGTTTATACTTTTACTTTGGTCAAGTTAGTGAATGGTACCCTCTTAGTAATCTGACAGCTGGAAAATCTGGGAATGAAGAGGCAGAAGTCTTGGGTACATTCCTGCACATTAATGAAGTCTTTTAAAAAAGAGAATAAAACCCTCAATTTCTAGGGTAAGGAATGATGACAAACTTTATTAAGGAAAGCTCCATTTTTATCCCTAATGACACAGCATATGGCTTTAAAAAAGTTATTAAAAAACAAGGAAATAAATGAAAATAATATTGTATTTTAGGTAATGATGGATCCTTAGGTCAGAAGAACTTTATTACTTTATAACAAAATGCAATAATCTTCACTTAAGCACAGAATTAAGAAATGCATATAGCACATTAAAAATAGGTTCTATTAAAATCTACAGCTCAGAAAATTAAGGATAATTTTTACAGAGTTGCAACCTGAAATACACTGAAATATAGCTATGTTATATATACCTATATTAAATACAGATACATGTATCTCATAGATCACATGTGTAGCATATCTGACAATATATTTGATATATTTATAATCTAAACTTTTATTATGTGATCAACAAACAAGTATTTATTGAGCATTCATTTTAAAAAAGATAGTGGGCTACACTAGACTATGTGCTTTTTTGTTATCCAGTGGTCAACACTGACCTAAAGCTGAGGAAACCTTTTAATATCTTCTACTGAATCAGCTTTCTTTTATTTCCCTTAGAAATGCTCACAGAGTATTGGGAATATTAATGAATTAATGTCATGTAGTCATTCTTGTTGCCTATTTTTTTATACATTTGCCTGTTGCTTTCTTTTCTTTTTTTTTAATATTTTGCTTTTTAGTTGTAGTTAGACACACTACCTTTGTTTTATTTATTTTATTTTTATGTGGTGCTGAGGATCGAACCCAGCACCTTACACATGCTAGGTGAGTGCTCTACCACTGAGCCACAACCCCAGCCCAGTTGTTCTCTTACTACTTTATCTCCTATAAAAAACCCTGGATGTCACAGAATAGAAATGTTTTAAGTACTTTCAAGTATGAAAGTAAGTACAAAATCCTCCCTTTCCTACCCCAAATCTCTCCCCAAAACATCCTTGCAGAATCACACATATACACAATGTATCTACAGTGTATTTACACCTGACACAATCAGGTATAAAACAGTGTTGGAGATGTGAGTAAACTGTAGAATATGTCAAAACTATAGGCATTCAAATTAAAATATTTTGTTATAAATATCATGCTGCCCAAATAGCATGCCTGTGGGGTAGATTTAATCAGGAGTTAGTTAGACTGTCACCCTGACAAAATAACAGAAAAATCTCAACCATCAGAATAGGGGGATATAAGGTCAGAGATGGGATGACCAAAAATTTTAATAAATTAAACATATGACACAAATACAAATCCCTCTTCACCTAAGTTGGTTTTACTAACTGCCAAAATTTTACTTCGTGCAGTTACAGAAAAATCAAGTTACAGTTTGATGCAATGAATAATGCACAAACTAAGTTACAAATTCTGTCAAGAGAATTTTGATTTCCACTTAGAGTAGTGTCTTATAAGAGGCATTCAATAAACGTTTGATTGATCAAAGTCAAGTAAAATGGATCTTGAACAATTGCCAGAGGAAGAGCTTTAAATTGCTCTTACAACAAAAACAGTGGTAACAAAAGTAGATAGGTCTCAAAAGAACTATACTGAATAGTCAACTACAGAGTGACACTTTTATTACAGTCATTAAAAAATGAAGCTAAAAAAAAGCTCTGATTCTTCTCACATACTTTAATAGACTTGAACTTTAAAATAAATTACAAAATATAAACTGAAAAGACTGTACCAACCTGAGAATATGCCAAAAAACATATGCATAACAGCAAAAAGCCTAGTTTCAACAATAAGCCAAAATGCCAGAAACAATTTCCTAAGAGAGAAAATATTCAGTTTACTAAGAAATAGAAATTTATATTAGAAAGCATATTAAATATTCTTAATTTAACATATTTATACCCTGAATAGTTCTTAAAATAATTTAAGGCTGCTTATAGGGATATGCAAAATATAACTACATAGTATAAATTACAGTAAAAGAAAAAAAGGCGGAGGATTCTTGTGATGAATGAGGCTACAACATATAACTGACACCCTACGTACCTGCTGTTCGTGTACTATAAATATATTTAGAAATTACATCTGGGTTCAATTATACCTGTCCATTATCAAAAGATACAACAAAATATAGAATGATATGCTCAATGTACTATTAAAAACTCATGCTGAATATAACTTAGGTAATATTGCTTATAACACTGAAGTTTCAAGAAGAGAGTTTAACCTCTCTAATGGACTAGGATTTAATCATAAAACATATTTTAACATGCATATTTTAAGTTATGTGTTCAAAGTTTGGGTATATTGATTGTTTAGCTGATTAATATGCTAGGTTTGTAATTAATATGTTAGGTTTGTAATACAGAAATTACACAATAGAAACTGCACAAAGACACTAACATTTACAGAGGATGGACCTCTTTCTTGAAAATTATTCGTTATTATAATGAACACCAATGGAAAAATATTTTTGATACACAACATTTGTTTGAAAGTTAGAAACATTTGTAAAAATAAAAATTTCTTTATTTTTCCAAAAAGGGGAAGATTTCATTTTAAAGATATAATCTTGAGAGAAAAAAGCACTATATAAATGACCTTGGCCTTACTTTGAACATGATCAATAACAGGGTATGGTAAATGTGAAAATGACAACCCTTTGAACACTTTAGTTACTTATATATAAAACAGGTAGATAATAACTGCTTAAATGGTTGTCTAGATGATAAAGTATGCTAATGCTTTTAAACTTTGACAAAAAAAATCTACAAGTGAATGTTTACTCAAAATCTCAATATATTTAAGAAATATAAAAGGTGCTAATATTGAAACAAGATATAAGGGGCCTGAAGCCATATTTGGCTTTCCCTTTTCTATTACAGCTACTTTTACTCTGGCTCTTTATAAGGCAGTATGAAAACTGTTTCAATTAACATGCGAAATTGTTTTAAAAAATTTAAATTTAAAAAACAAACACACACCAAACATAAATGTAAATTAGTATTCTGGAGTGTTATATTACATTATATTATATTCTACAGTGAGTGACTTACATTTTAGAAACAATTTTTTTTTAATTTCAAAATATGAGAACTACATATAAACGGTCTACTTCTCTTAATAAAAATAATAGCTTTTAGTGACTAAAGAGAAATTTAATACACTGAAAGAAATTAATAAGAAAGTATACTTACCGTTTGCTCTTTTTTGGATAATCTGTGGCCACAGTGCTAAAGTAACATATATGACCATGAACCACACAGTGACCAAGGGAACAAAGTAATAGAATTGATAAGGCCGATCCATTACTATACATAACACCACTACCAGGAAATTGAGACGAAATAAGACCTATTAAAAAGGAGAAGAAAATGGTTTACATTTCAAGATATGTGAAAAGCAAAGACAGATTTTCTCTGACAGAGTATTAAGACTCAAATGACAGTACATTTTACTAATTTTTTTTTTTTTTTAAACAATCACTGTAAAGAGCTGATGCATCCTTATAATCCTTATATTAACTACATCCTAGCAAAGTCCTAGCCTGAGTTGTCTGGCTACAAGTGCCACCTTGTTAAATGTAGGGGGAAAAACTGTAACCCTCCTTCATAGGGCTATAGGTAAGCAGTGATTAGATGACCTCGAGAAAAGCGTGCCTGTCTCTTGCACACAAATGATGTTAATTTACCCAATTTGGAATTAAAATTCAGTATTGTTTTAACTATGAAGTAATATTACTCAAGAGAAAAAATGTCCCTGGGGCCTTTATAACAGTCTTTCAGATACCTGTTTGAAGTTACTCAAAGGACAAAATTTGAGTAGATTTAAATAGTGCTCTTCCACTTACTATGTGACTTTGGTTGATTATTTAATCTCTCTGAACCTCAGTTTCCTCATTTATAAACATGAAGACAACTAAGAGTTGCAACAGAGGATAAATAAAAATAATGGTTAGAAACTACTTAGCATGAGGTAGAAAACAGAAATCCTCAGAGAGAAAAAACAGAATATAATAGTAATTCCAGGTAACTGTGTATATCTCTACAAAACTAAATTAAAAATGTTGTTCCTTGTGGATCAGTGCTTTTATTATATATTCATAAATACTCTCTAAATTATATTTTCCTTCTATCCCTACAAAAGCATGTTAAGTTAAAAAAAAAAAAAAGAGAGAGAATACATTCTTACCTGACATACTCTATGGATTCCAAAGTCTCCTTTTATCCAAAAATATGAAAAATGTCCATACCCTGTCTGAAACAGATATGCAGCAACCAGAACTCGAATGTGCATGTACACAGGCAAAAACTGTTGACAAAAATAGATAAAATATAAGATGGAATAAACTATACCTTGAATCATCATAACAAGTACATTTAATGAAGATAATAAAATAGCATTTTAATTTGGTACTAGATCAATGACAAGATTATTCTCAATAGTTAAGGATCATAGCAGGAATTACAACAATGTAGATTTTGGAATCAGACAGGTGTAGATCCAAAGTCTAGTTCTGTCACTTTTTAGCTATATGACTTTGAGACTTCTAATCTGCAGAATAGCTCAAAATATTAAAAATATTATCATTTCAACATGCAAGGAGATATTTTGCATTCCTTTTTTATATAAAGTTTTTGACCTTAGTATGAATTTATTATAAATAATCATATTTAATCTGTGATGTATTTCAAATGTATAGCACATCTTAATTTTACTACTTGTACTTCAAGTGGTCAATATGGC
This sequence comes from Marmota monax, assembly GCF_021218885.2. Lineage (NCBI taxonomy): Eukaryota > Metazoa > Chordata > Mammalia > Rodentia > Sciuridae > Marmota > Marmota monax. The sequence continues at coordinate 755,145 of NW_026694856.1, forward strand.
AGAGTTACCACAATGGAGAATCTAGCTCTGGAGCCATTTTCTTGGGTTAAATCACATCTGATGGCTCTACAAGTACTTGAAAACAAATGTCAAACCTATGTTAACTATCCCCAATGACTCCAACCACTCTTCTTATAACATGTTTTCAAGCTGCTTTAATACTGGGGCTGAGACTGCAAAGTTGGGCTTGATTATTATACTAAAACAGTAAATACAACTAACTTAAACTGAATTAAATACTATCACAACAATTTTCTAAATTCTTACCAATGTTGGCCTATTATAAACTTCATGAAATATTTTTCCTTTTTTTTTTTCTTTTTGGGTACCAGAGATTGAACTTTGGGGCACTCAACCACTGAGTTACATCTCTAGCCCTGTTTTGTATTTTACTTAGAGATAGGGTCTCACTGACTTGCTTAGCACCTTCCTGTTACTGAGGCTGAGGCTGGCTTTGAACTCTCTATCTTCCTGCCTCAGCCTCCAAAGTTACTGGGATTGTAGGCATGTGCCACTGTGCCTGGCCTTTTCATAACTCTTTAAGATACTTATGCTAACAGAAAAGTTCTAAGACCAGTACAATGAACATCTATATAGCATGGTGAAAAAATTAAAATTATGTTATAGAACATGTAGCAACACTCCTAAATATTTCACTATGTTATCTCCTAGGAAGAAAGGATAGTTTCTTACATGACCACATTATAGTGATCGTATCCAAGAAATTTATATGAATATAATTTTATCTACTACACAAGCTCTACTTAAATTCTGATTATTTTAGTAATATCCTATATGATTAAAAACTGCTTTTTAATCTAGGACTCTTAAATCAAGGATCATTTGTATTTAGTTGTCATAGTTCTTCAGCATCTTTTAATCCCAACTGTTTTTCTGGACTCCTAAGTCTTTCATGAGTTCAGTGTTTCTTTTAACAAAATTTTAGTATTAAAATATATATATGGAATTTTAACTTCATTAGATTTAATAATTAAGCTGACTTCTGGTTCTATTGTTTTACTAGTGTCCCCAATTTTTCCTCACAAACTTTCATTCAGGTCTCCTTCTGAAACTTTGAAAGGAAAAACCACTACCACCACCACCACCACCACCACCACACACACACACACACACAAAGGCACAATGGAACACAAAATCATCTCTTGTCCACACATGCATACATACATACATACATATTTATACACAAATATATTTATTCGTGTCGGGGGGTACTAGGGATTGAACACAGGAGAGGAACTCTACCATTGACCTATACCCCTAAAAACCCTTTTTCCTTTTTTATTTTGAGACAGGGTTTCATTAAATTGCTGAGGCTGGCCTTGAACTTGTGCTCTTCCTGCCTCAGTTTCCTGAGTCACTGGGATTACAGGCATGTGCGACTATGCCATGATACACTTTTTGGGGGAGGGGGTGAATAGCGGGGATTGAACTCAGGGGCACTCAACCACCAAGCCATATCCCCAGCACTATCTTATTTATTTATTTATTTATTTATTTTAATTTTTGTAGTTGTCAATGGACCTTTATTTATTTATATGCAGTGCTGAGAATCAGACCCAGTGCCTCCCTCGTGCTAGGCAAGTGCTCTACCACTGAGCCACAACTCTAGCCCCCCAGCCCTATCTTGTATTTTACTTAGAGACAGGGTCTTACTGAGTTGCTTAGTACCTTGGCTTTGAACTTGTGATCCTTTTGCCTCATCCTCCCAAGCCACTGGGATTATGAGCATGTGCCACTGCACCCGGCTACATATTACATTTTTAAAGCATGTTTGTACTAACAAGTACAATGTGCCAGACCATCTGGGTTATTTTAATAATTCTGTTGAATTTTGACAGTTTTTCTCTTTTAGCATAAAAACAGTATAACTAAAAGTTTGGCATATCGTACTCAAAATATTCCATTTATTTATTTATTTATTTATTTATCTATTTAAATTGTAGATGGACACAATATTTTATTTATTTATTTTTATGTGGTTCTGAGGATGGAACCCAGGGCTTCATACCAGCGAGGCAAGTGCTCTATCACTGAGCTACAACCCCAGTGCCTGTACTCAAAATATTAGATTAGGTAATAAAAATAATCATGGCAGTTAAAAAGTTTTTAGTGAGGTTAATGTCTCAACGATCTAAGAATCAGGTCCCAAAAACATCTATATTAACAATGTTTTGCTAATGTAGAAATAGGTAATTTTTTTTTTTTTTGAGAGAGAGAGAGAGAGAGAGAGAATTTTAATATTTATTTTTAGTTTTCAGGGACACAACATCTTTGTTTGTATGTGGTGCTGAGGACCGAACCCGGGCTGCACGCATGCCAGGCAAGCGCGCTACCGCTTGAGCCACATCCCCAGCCCAGAAATAGGTAATTTTAACCACAAAATCTTATCTAATACAACAGGGATATATTGATTAATCATTATAAATGATCTGTTAAAGAAAAGTATACCCTTCTAGAACAGGTTTTTTTTTTTTTTAATTATATATTAGAATATATTGGGATGTAGCTTAAGAAGACATATTAGAATGTTAGGCTGGTAAATGATTATAAGAAAATCCAAATTGCCTTCATTCTTTTATGATTTAAATCCTTTCTAGAATCACTGAATCGAGGAAGTTAATCTGCCATTAATTCTTTCTACCTAATTTTTTTTAATAGTAGTATCACCTTTTAATATGTCAGCAATTAATTATGTCTCTAAACGGCATTTTCAAACAAAACACTTTTTTTCCCCAAATTAATTCAGTCTTCATTCATATGTCAGATATTTCTAGGATTCAATATTCATCCCTACATCTTTCTTAGAGAACCTAAGGATTTATCCAATTAATTCTCAACTAGGTTTACAAACTAAATCTTACCATCTCCATTTTTCTTTGTTTTGGATCTCTTTTACTTTCCTGGCTCAACCAGAGTTACTTAAATCCACCATCCCCTTTCAGCTGCAGTAATGACAGAATTTTCACTGCTCCCACAAATATATATATCATAACCAGTAAAAATTACATTTCATTCCTTTGCCTTCTACCCTCCAAACAAAACATCCATAAAATCACCAACAGTTTTTGGAAATAATACAGAAAATGAAGTATAATATTGTTTTCAAATTTTTAAAGTCATCTGAAAATACCCCAGTGATAATATTAGTTACCTTCTTAATTGGCTGCTATTAAATTTTCAAATTACTCTGTTTTGAGTACTTTCTCTTATCTTAATTTATCATTGATTCAAATAACTGTTTATAGATATGTGCTTTATTTGTTTATTTTTATTATTAGTTGTTCAAAACATTACAAAGCTCTTGACATATCATATTTCATACATTTGATTCAAGCAGATTATGTGCTTTATATAAGCAAGTACAGCAATACAATAATTTCTTTACTCTAATAGCTGTGTGAATACAGGTTGTTAGGCTCACCTGCAAAAGCATGTTTTATCTGTAAGTTAGCTGGAATGTTACAACCCAGAATGAACACATCTTTATCTAGTCCTACCATATCTAAGGTAGCCACAGATCATGAAAATACTGTCTTTTAAGACACCTAGGAACATCAAAAGGAGTTTGCTTAAGTACAGAAGGATCCTCCACATTTCCAAGGAGGAAATGCTCAGGAAGTATGGTATACCCAACATAGTCTACAATTGCAGTCCATGTGTATCTGGATTCTCTAAACTGAAGAAAGAGAGTTTTGTGCTTTTTTGTTTTGGACACAATAGCTTTATTTTGTTTACTTTGTTTTTTTACGTGGGCTGGGATCAAATCTAGTGCCTCACGCATGCTAGATAAGCTCTCTACCACTGAGCCATGAACTCAGCCTGACAGTTCTAAGCTTCTTAAACTTTAAAAATGTAAAACTAATTGGTAAACTTCACAAACTATAGTGAAGAGTAAAATATAAACTAATTTGTTTACTTTGATAGTTACCTGCCTATTCTTAATAGCTGGTCATCTACAAAGTTTCTTGAAAACCTTGCATTGGCTATTCAACAAGATGACATCAAATAATACCCTGAGATATCAGCTGTTCCTATTATGTTAAGGCCAAGTTAATACAAATCAAGTAAAGTATTGCTTTTCTTTTTAAATTCATTTTGCTTTTAAACTAATAGATTCTCAGAGTAGGAGAATGAGAAAGATTGAGAACTAAAAAGGGTCTCTAACCTGTAGAGAGAAACAAACAAAAAACCTGTATCCCTGAAAAAAATGTTAAACTGACATTATTTCCTATATTTTCTGAACTTAAAATTTAAAATACTCACAGTACTTGCTCCAGAGATGTGATAAATCAAAATCACAAGTTGCATCCAGCCCTTCCACTCATCTGTTTGTTCTCTATTTAATACTTTAGTCTGTAGAAAGGAATCAAAATCTGTTTTAAAATCTACCAGGAAGTAATTATTTGAACAATATATATCAACTATGTTAATAGTTTTCTTATAGTATATAAAGCTAATGCTTTTGTCAAAAGACTCTTGATTATGTGAGTGATGGAGATGGCTACAAATTATTATTTAAAAAGATCTAATAAATTATTTTGAAGTTAAAAAAACTATAAACTAAAAAGATTCTGAATGTTTCTTAAGTTGATCTTTACATTCTTATTAGGTGATCTTTAAACTATGACAGATGTATTTATAAATCTAAAAATGGCGTTCAACAATTTATCAAATTTTAGAATTTCAGAGATTAAAAAAAGATTTTACAGTTCTCTTACATTTTACTGACAGCTCTATTATTATAATTTATTTTACTATATACTCTCATTGGAGATGAACAGTCGATTAATCATCCTCATTTGAGAGTTATTTTTTTAAGTTAGAATTAATTTAAGTAACTCATTATTCTGAGGAATGACAGCAATTCTAAATTAGAAAATTAAGCATATTAGGAGTAGTGGCCACATCATCATGTAAATTCTCATTTGTGTGTGTATATGTATATGCATACCCACACACATGAGCGTGCACGTGCGTACACACACACACACACAAGCATTTGTTAATACAATTTTTTAAATAAAAGAAAATAAAATAGTAGATTCTAGTTAAGCCTTAGATGGGGCTTAAAGACCATTATAAAATCAGAAGTGCTTCTACTTTTCTCCATCCCCAAGTAGGCAAAATAACACTAAGTCATGACTTCTTTTGCACAGGTCATACTTTTCCAACTTTTCAACAATCTTCACTCAACCCTTTGAACTTTCTCCAAACTATTTCAAAAAAATTAAGTTAAAAATCCACTAAGTGGGGAAAGGAACAAAAGATGGAAAGGGGAGATGTTGAAGAATAAAATAGATCAAATTATCTTATATGCATGTATAAATATGTTACAAAGCATTCCACTATTATGTGTAATTATAATGTATCAATAAAATAAATTATTTTTCTAAGAAAAAATCCACTAAGTAGAAGTACAAAATTCCTTTATCCTCATCTGTATACATATTTGTATATTCTGGCATAATAAGTAATATTACTTCTTTAACCTAAATTTTGGAATGAGATAAGATGGACAGTAGAAACTAAAAAGAGAACGATTCTTACCTCTTTAGTATTTTCATTGTAAAATACTCCCAAAACCAAGATGTAGATAATTGGAATAAAGAAAGACGAATGGGTATAAAACTTGTTTTCCTTCATAAAAAGATTTGCACGGTCACACATGTAGAAGTAAGCCATAATCAGGCCAAGTTTGCAGAAAGATTGTAAAAGTATTTCTAATGGAGATGCAGGGTTATTAATAATATTTTTCTTTTCCTCACCACTTTCCAAATCAGTACATGGCTTATTCTTTCGATGAGCATTACGATGAATTACATAAAAAATTAAATATCCAATAATAGATAAGGTGAAAAAACAAGCAGCTAGTTTCTGTATGAGAGTAAGAGGAGGCTGGGGTTGACAACAGGAACCATCTACAGGCTTCAAAATCTTATTGCAGTACACGTTCATAAGAATCATTGCACTCTGTGAACAAATCAAGTTATTTGGTTATTATCTTGTCAGTGATGTATTTCACATTTGATTTTTCTCCTATGAATATTGCTGAGTTTTCAACACTGAAACCAAAATGGACTGTATATTTTGTAACCATTTCCAAAAAAACTCATGCAAATAATGGTATTCCACCAATCTGCAATGAGTAGCTCAGGGTGCTTCAAACTTCTAGGCTATGATCCATGACAAAAAATTCAGTTTATAATGTGACGCAGGAAGCAATTTATAGGAAACGATACCTGTCTTTATTACTTGAAATACACTTTTGATATGGCACTATCCTTTGAGAAAAAGATGGATTTCATGGCTGCCAATTGATCATAACCTTTGGTTAAAAAAATAATGATGAGTCAAGGACCAAAGAATTTTAATTGGCAGACTTTCAAAACAGAACATACCAAAATATTTTAGCATTCCAGTCTTTTGAGGTTAAAAAAAAATGTAAAATAACTGCCATCACAAAATTAATTCTTAGCAAATTATTAATTCTTAGCATTTTAGTAATAGTTTATGGACATTTAGGACTCTGCAGTTTTAAGATTTCTAACGTTAAATAAAATGTGGAATCTTCAACATGGTATGATTATAATAAAAATTTCTAGGTAAGCTGATGAGGTTCTATTTGAAGACTCAAACTCTAGTTTTATGAAAACTTTTATAGTTTAGACATCTGTGAAACTCTTTGAGATCAATTATTTAATTAAGCTTAGCCATTCAAATACTCAATCAAGTGTTCAGAAAAATCTCATCATTTTAGCCCTGGGACTTCAGGAAGTTCGATGCTTGGTACTGTTGTAGGTCCGAGCCTACAAATTCCATAACAAATTTCTTAAAACATTTTTGAAGGAGTCCACAACATCCTTTTTTTTTTTTTTTTAAGAGAGAGAGAGAGAGAGAATATTTTAATATTTATTTTTAGTTTTCGGCGGACACAACATCTTTGTTTGTATGTGGTGCTGAGGACCGAACCCGGGCCGCATGCATGCCAGGTGAGCGCGCTACCTCTTGAGCCACATCCCCAGCTCCCACAACATCCTTTAAAGTATGGAGAATTATATGTATTTGCAAACATGTATTTTTCTGCAGGAGATAAATAGAACCACTGTTTTTTTTTTTTTTACCAGATACCCAAAGGGCTTATATGACCCTCAAAAAACTTAAGCACCATTACTTTATTAGAAAAAACAAACACAAAAACACAACTGTTAAATAATCTGTTCTACTACGTATGAAAATTTATAATTATGTGCAGGTTTATTTTCACATTTAATATAAGTCCCTTTCTATTGGTTAGCCTGAATTTGTTCACTGTCAACTCTATACCTTGAATAATGCTTAAAGTATAACAGCTATAAAAAAATAAAGAATTATTTTCTATATTAAAAACTGTGCTCTTCCCCGAAGTTTAATCTTATAAGCTTAAGGGTTACAGTGAGAAAATAGGGCAGTAGTGAGCTACAAACTTATATCCTCCTTAGAAGATATATTAACAGTGATTAGCACTCAATAAATGAAGTTTCATTTCCTTCCTTCCCTAATTTCTTTTTCTCTTATACTAAAATTCTCACTTATGTGTTCAGCAAGATGAGTCAAAGCAAAATTATTTCCAGATATATCTTTAGCTAGAATAACTATGAGTGATTAAGACTGTAATAAAATATGTATAATCATGTTGTGAGACTATAACCAACTGGTGTTATAGTCTCCATTACAGAAAAATATAAGAATTCTTACAGTTTCTCTGCTTGATTCAGGAAGATGTAAGCCATCCAAAGACTCCATGATGGTTTCTTGAGCAATTAATTTGGAAACACTGAACATCTTAACATTTGACTTAGAATTTCTGGTGCTACTATTCAAAATACTGACTGCAGCTTCATTGTAGGCATCTATCTTCTCATTAGTGATCATTTTTCTATTTTCACTTAATAGATCTTCATAAACTGGATCTGTACATGAAACACATTTTTAAAAACAAATTTATAAAATCCCTACCAGTAGAAATTGTGATCATGCAAGTTAGTGGATCATACATTATATTTTGTTCTTAAACTTCAGTTGATAACAGGCACCAAATAATGATTTTTTACATAAAGCTGACCAAGGTTTGCAATAAATTCCCTACCTTACATTTAATTTTTGAGTCAGTCATTAGCTCCCTCATATTTAAAGAATGTTTACTCCTTTTTCCATATACACAGCTTTGAGGAACCATTTTTGTGTTCTAGTATGTCTTAAAGAGTTTAAATTTTTTTATATTGGTAATAAGTTAAAACTTGATTATAAAAGATTGCCTAATAAAGAATAGCAGTTAATTTTTTTCTCTTTTCACCTAAACTTTGTTCACATAATTCAAAAGTAATATTGAGGACTCAGGTCTGTCTATTTTCTTGTCATTTATTATAAATAATTTTTTTTCATTTTAGTAAGAGAAATGCTATGAATCTATGAATAAATAGGAACTGTGGAACAATATCATTGCCCTTTCTTGTTCTTTTCACCTTGACATTCAACTAGAAAGTAATCATAAGAATTTCTGACAAACAACTTCAGTCGTTAAAATATCCAAGGCATCTCATATTGTGTTAGGCATTAAGTAATGGACATTCAATAAATTCCTGAAATGAGCTGACCTAATAACTACTTTCTCTTTAAGAATTTCATTACCAAGTATAAAGTAGATGGTGTGAATTTAAATTTACTTGTCAATTTGAAAATGATTTATTTCCAATGACTGTAATGTTATAAAACAGATTTATTAATAGTTTCTTATGCATTTTGCAATCACAATAAATATATTTTGTAAAATATTAAAGAATCAGAGGCAACCAACTTACTTGTTTTGGATTTATCTCTTTATTACATTCTATAGCCATTCTGCCTATTGAGGTTCTTGGAGAATATTATTTATTTATTTATTATTTATTTATTATATTTTATTAATCTGTTCCTTAAATTAAAAAAAAAACAAAGCAAATAATTAAAGATTATTCTAATCTTGCAAACCTTATTTCAAAGTTTATTCTCATAAAGCAATAATTTTGCTTCTTGAAGCAGGAGATAATAAAGCACATGCCTTAAAATATATACAAAATGACATTTTTTCATTACTGATCTCTTACCTTGTAAGACCCAATAAACATCACTAGTCTTTGCCAATTTTTCTAAAAGCGGTGCTATGGAGGTAATGTTCATTTTATATTGAGAAAGTGCTTCATTGCTACCATTGTGAATCTTGATGGACCACTAAGAAGTAAAAATTAGCATTTTTTCAGTATTTGTCACAGAAAGTTTAAAGTATATAATTTACCTATTGTAAATTTCCATTTTATTTAATATTAGAATAAAATTTGGTAAAATTATTTCATGAAAATAGTTACAAAAAGCTGTTGCAAAATTAGACTTTCAAATATAACACTTCAGAGGAATAAAACTATAGATATAAAATAATACTGAGATTTAACACTAGTTTACCATTTGCTCAGATTTTCTATTAAAATTAATCTACTATAATACAAATAAGAAATTAAATATAAATACAATCAAGAATTAACTTTTTCTTAGCATGACCTTAAGTCTGAAACAAAAATCATCACGTAGAATAACAGATAAGTACTTACCGTGGCAGCTCCTGCTACAATCACATGGGGCTTTGCAACAGAATCCTAAAGGAAGAAAAACCATTATAATTATTCTACACCAGTACAGAGACCGAATACCTTTTTCCTCAAAATTTAAGTTCTTCTTCCTCCTAAATGCATTTTAAGTTTCTAGACTTCTTCTCTGAATTCTTGTTATAACAAAGATATATATGTGATGCCTAAACTCTTACAAGGCTGTGTGGTTATACAGAATGGCAAAACACTTGTTAATTCTTTTGTTGTTCTTAGAAAAAAAAAAAAAAAACACTATTGAAATCTAACATGACCTAATATTATTCTGAATTCTGGGTAAATTGCTTAGAGTAAAGCTTTAGTCAATTATATCAACCAATTAAAAGGTATTCGTGGAAGCCTACAGGGTACACAGTATAAGTGTTAAATAAAATACAAGATCAGTGCCCTAAGGAAACGTAATCTTTTGGGGAAGCTGAATCTAACATGTATTTAATAAATAAACTGATCATTATTAAAGGTTCCATGCAGACAAAAAGGAGAAATCTCTAGAATAATACACTGAGTGTATTATTTACAATATGCAGTTATGCTATAATAATATGTGTACATATAGTAATATATATAGCATCACGATTATAATATTTAGTAGTTTACTATTTTCCCTTAAATTATCTCATTTTAATATAGATTCTTACCACCCTATGAAATAGGCACAAAGATATAAAACCTATAAAACAAGGATACAGACTCAGTTATTACTGATCTGTAAGGTTATTGCTAGTGCCTACTAGGAACAGTCAAAAGTTCACTTTTCAACTTTTGAATTTATGTACTTTTCACCACATGAACAACCCAATATTATAATAATGTGTACAAGAAACAATTTAAAATAAGCAAGAAACTTAAAAAGATTTTTTATCTGCCCCATATAAAAAATTAAAATAACAGTTGTTACCTTCCCATTATCAAGATAATAAATGTTCAGTATAGTACTCTAAGAAAATAAAGAATAACAAAATGAATCATTTGTCTTCAGAAATAGGCCCATTTCCAGTCTAGCTTGCTTCATTTTATACCATTACAGAATTTGATAAAAAAAATTTCTCATTAAAATGATATTTCATTAATTTTTCACTAATGAAGGAAAAAAAAACTTCATCCTCATCCCTGGGTAGTTCCCTTTCTCATTCTTCACGAAGAATCCCAAGTCTTAAATTCCTCAAACACGTTTTGTTGGTCCTATTCCACAGCATAAAGTCTAATTCTCAAACTTTACAAAGAAACAATTCATCTAATACATGAGCTCTTGCCTTCTTGCCTCCACTCTTATGACTTCATCTACCTGACAAGAGAGGAAAGAAATGTGTCCCTGTTCCCAACAGCTCATTCCTTATGGTGTTTAAATACTTCCCTTTTCATTTCTAGGGCTATGGTCCATGATAACTTTCAAAATGTCAATTTTGTCTCCCTCTTCCACTCTCCTTCCTTCTCTTAACCTAAAAGTTCAATCATATTTATCCTCAAAACTGTTTCCTTTAATGCTGTCTATTCTTAGTCTTCTTCATCACATGCCTCACCCACAGATTACCTGAAAGAGTATTCTGTCCTTAGCATGCCAATTTCTTTCTCTCTCAAGCATCACCTCAATTTATTATGTTTTGAGTTGTACTTCACCATCCATTTAAACTGCAATTAGAGCTCATTAACAAACTCTGGATTGCCAAATCCTGGATCTTCTTTCTATCTTATCTAGTTTCTAAGGACACACTACTGACTATCTACATTTTATTCCGTCCCCACCCCCTACATGTGATATCACAGTTTCTCTTTTGTTTTTCTTTCTACCCCTTCTACTATACTTCTCAGAAGCTTTTTATAATTCCACTCACCACAAACTCTTCTCTTAAATTTCTAAATTCTTTACCTTTTCAAATTATTCCATTCAAACAACTTCAAGCATCACTTGAACCAAGACTTCTCAAATCCATCTTAATAGTTGAGCTATTTTCTCCACAATTTACCTTAAGTTCCTCCCACTTTTCAACTCTCTCTCTCCATTCTGTTTAAAACTTTCAATGTTCTCTACTACCTTCAAAAGATTTGTTCCAGTGTCCTTATTTCACTAAAAATAACTTAAAGTATTTAGAATAACTAATAATCTAGTATCTGTCTACTTCATTGCTTATCAACTCTTCCCAAAATAAAGTACATAAAAAGAACACCAAAACCAAACATAAATCAAAACAAAAAACCCCAAACCAGACCAAAAGAAAAAAAACTGTTGCAAACAGTTACTTGCAAACAAGTAAGAAAAATAAGGTCAACAAAACTGAATATTGTTTATCCATACCAAATGCAAATGTCTCTAGGAAAAATTACAGGTATAGTCAAAAGACTGATCTGAAACTTTATGGAGACTACCACGGAGATTGTAAAGAGGATTTATGAGAATTCAGGGATTTTTCTGAGGTTAACAACATACTTGCCCTTGTATTTAATTTATCTTCAAAAATTATGAGCTAAAATATACTAGTCTTATCTGCTGGGTCTTCCCTTTAAAAGGGAATAAAGTCTATACAACTAAAAAAGTTTTCTTAAGTACCTGGACATGAGTTTGAAGGACAGTATGGAAAAATGTTCATGTATTAGAAAACATGTATTGTGCAGAAAAAAGATCGGGTTTCAATTAGCTGAGTTATCTCAGTAAAAGAAAAATTTCAGTCTAGAAAATCTGGTATAAGCATCATCTGCCTTAGGATTGTAATGGTGATAACAGGGCAAAGACATAGGAGCTACACTTGCTGTTTGTTTTCAGTGAAGTGTTAGCATCAGTCTGGAACAGCTTAATTGCTCTCAAGAAGGTGGGAGAAGTACAGGAGAGTGAGTAAAGGGAAGAAAAACATGGTTGCTCGTGAGTTTTTTAAAAAATTTGGTTGCTCACCAAAAAAAAAAAAAAAAAAAAAAAAAAAAAAAGCCTATATTTGCAAATACAGACCTCAGTCCACACTTTGATACACTGTTTCATAGAACCATTAACTTCTGGATGCCACAGAAAATCCTAAAAGAGAAATGTTAGAAATAAAAAAAAGTACAAAATACTAATATTTCCACCATTGAAAATAAACACTGACAACATTCTCTTAAAGAATACTTAAAAACACCCAGTCTAAAACATCTTCATCTCCTATCTATCTCAAACTTGCAAGAATCTCAAGCAAGTCTCCTCATATGCACTTTCGTTCTCTTCCAGTCTTTACACTTATACCAGAGAAATCTTCAAGAAATTTAAATCTGATCTTGCCACATTCTTATTTAAATATTCAAGGACTTTTAATTGGCCTCAGAATAAAACCCAAAATTCTTTAAAATTGCTAAGAAGGTAGAGAATGTGGCCTCTACCTGTCCCGTTTGACTTTTCTCTTGCTTCCTTTTCCTTGCTCTGTTATAGTTTGGATCTAATATGCTGGCCGGGTACTAAAGGTGTGGTCTCCAGCTAACAATGAACTGAAATCTCTGAAACCTGAACCAAAATAAATCTTTCCTTTATTGTTATTTTCCCCAGGTATTATGTCATAGTGACCATAAGCTGACTAATATGCTAAGTACCTTTTCAGTTCTCTTTCAGCTCCTTGAGTGCTCCACATGCTCCTTTGTCTCTAGAGTTTTCCCATACACTGCTACTTCTACACGTACTGTTTTTAATGTTCGTGGACTCTTCCACTGAGTTTGACCAATCCTACTTATCCTAGAGGACTATGTTAAAACATCTCTTCTTCAAGGAGGAAAACTGTTTTTAATTCTTTGCTCTGTATATTCCTACTTCTCCACTTTTTGTTTTCTGCTATCCTATCCCACCTGTATTTGCATGCAGAGAACTATAATGACCTACAAGTTCCATAGGTGAAGGACATTTACATATATTCTCGGCCTGGGGATGTAGCTCAGTTGGTAGAATGCCTGCCTCACATGCACAAGGCCCTGGATTCAATCCCCAGCCCCGCAAAAAAAAAAAAAAATAAAAAAAATATATATATATATATACACACATACATATATATATATTCTTTTCTTGACATTAATCCTGTATACATATTCATTTCAAATTATCATACAAGGTTATTTTCTCCTGGATAAAAATTTGAGAGATAAATAATAAATGTTTATTACATGAAACAACTTACATAAAACATTTATTCCAATTACTGTATCAACTCTCAAGAATACACTTAAATCTATTTAGTATGTATAAAGCACTAGTTGATCTACAAATAAACTGACCAATGAATATGGCTTCAACATTATACACTTAGCTTACTAGTATAGAAACTTACCACTTTAACTGATGCAATCTTGTCTTCAAAAGGAATGTTTTCATGCTGCCATTTAAAAAAGGAGACAACAGAGAAGTTTGTTGTATAGGTTAAACTTGTGTAAATAATGTTCCTTTTAGCTGCTTTTGTTGATCTATTTTTATATACCAATTCTAGGTTATCTATATGTTCAACTTGAAAGGACAAAACAAATAAACAACAACAACAACAAAAAGTACATAACACACCAAAAAAGTAGGGGCTGAAGGCATAGCTCAGTGGTACAGCACATGCTTTAATAAGGGCAAGGTCCTAGATTCAATCCCCAGCACCAAACAAACAAAACAAAACAAAAAAATGACACCAGTTGTTTATGTGCGATTTTCAACATCTAAGATGTGGATAAGACAAAACTTGAGCTAAAAACAAGTAGATGCATGAACATACCTATATAAATTATCTTTCTGCCAAACCTGCTATGAATCCAATTAAGTACTAGTATTACTATCTGTAGCAGAAACAGACTGCTTTCCTACATTGCCTAAAACCCAGCCAGTTAGTCAAGGCCATGATTAGTTCTGGCTAATGCAATAAGGCCCGATGTGATGTGGGTCACTTCCAGGCTGAATTTCCCCAAACAGAAGGTAATTCCTCATTTAGTGCCATGTATTTTAGATGGGCTGGCAAAAGGCTTTGTTCCACACAAGTCATTCAGGGATTGCTGCTATTGGAATTTTTTACCATTTTCTAGTGTACTTTGGAACTAGCTCACCTGACTTCAGAGACTGAGGAGGCTGAATGCTCCAGAGAATACCAGGTATTAGAAATTCCAATAGCAGAAATCCTTGAATGACTGTGTAGAACAAAGCCTCTTTTCAACCTATGAAGAACATGTAGCACTAGGTGAGGAATCATCTTGCATTTTGTTCAGATTGTAGTTTGTGGCTAAAGCAACATTTCAGTCCATTCCCAATGACATATTAGTAATGGGCCCTGATTGAACAGGAATAGATGTACATGACTCTAAGTTATGAGAGGTTTTACTTTGAAAACAGGAGATAAATATCCACTTGTAAAACAAAATTAAAATTTGGAGACTACAACTTCTTGTTATCAGGCAGTCCATACAAAGAATGGAAATCCTTTCAGAGTTAGACATCCTGGGAGGGTGGGAGTAGGGGTGGTCAATAAGAAGTAAATTCTGTTTCTAAAAATAAGGTTGAAATGTTTTCATTAATTTAATCAAATAATATTTAAATTTATTTTCTCTATGAAATAAAGTTTACTTTTATCAATTGACTTTTAAGATTCTTGTTGATTCTCTTAAAGCTTCATTTCCCCCCAAAAATCTTGGGACCATTAAGTTAATGAAAGGTTAAGATTTGGCATATGAAAAGCATTTCCTTGATGGAATAAATCTGGCAAACTAAACCAAACAATATCACTCTTTGTTCTATCCCATCCCCTATCTTTCAAATAAATTCTCTTCAGAGAAGTGTGTTGTTTTTCCTTCTTTTGCATACTTTGATTAATTCAACTCAATCTCTTTCTTCCTTTCCTTTACTATTTTAATATCTGACATATAAAGTTGCAAAGTAAAGTAAAAAGCAAATACTCATGAATCCACGATACAAAACACAGCATTACCAATACAATGACCTGCCTGTGTAGTTCACTCCCTGTCTTAATTCCTGGCTTTGTCAAAAGAACTCCACTGTCTTTAATTTTGTGTTATACTTTATTATATTGCTTTTATCATGTATATATGCATCCCTAAACAATACAGTGTTTAGTGCTGTTAACTTTCCAACTTTTAATTTTGAAAAATTGTAAAGTTATAGCAAAGCAGGCAGTTAAATAAACACCTAAAACCCTTTGGCAATGGGTTTTCCTATGTCAGTTCCATCTCTCTCCCTCTCTATATACGCAAAGAGTTATTCTCTTTTCCTGAACTATATAAAAATATATTGTAGACACCATAACTCCATATTGTTGGCATATAAATATGCAATAATTTTTCTTGTTGACTTTATTTACTAGTGCTGGGGACTGAACCCAGAGCCCTGTGTGTGAAAGATAAGTGATCTTCCACTGAGTACATATCCAGCCCATGCAATTAATTTTTAACAACTTTATTAAAGCATTACAACTAATGTTTGTACATTCATCTTGTAATCAGCTACCTTAAAATCTTTATTACTTCTAGTAAATTTTCCATATATTCTTTGGGTTTTTCTATGTAGATAATTGTATCGTATGGACTCTTGAGTTTTCTTTCTTTCTAATGCTTAATTTTTATCTTTCTTCAGTTAAATCTTCTAATACAATATTGAATAGAAACAGTAATAATGAATATCATCGTCTTTTTCCTAATGTAAATTATACCATATCCAACATTGCACGTTAAAAACACTTACTGTAGAATTCTAGAATTTTTGTCAGGTTAAGTGTGACTATAAAATACATTACCTGAAAAAAAAAAAAAAAAGAATAATACCAATTTTCTGATACTATTGAGACATGGTTAATGGTATAAAATGTGATCAAAATGTTTCTTGTGTTGCTTTGGAAAAATACATTCTTTAATTTTACAGTATGACTTATTAAGCTATAAAGTTGTAAAAATCAAACATGTTAACAGTGTACTATATTTTTCCTTTAATTTTAAGGCTAATTTAGTAGATGGTTTACAAGTTTAAAATCTTAATGATTTACCTTTTTAGTCATTACCAACTTTCTGTATTCCTGATAATGTTTTTGCCTTAAAATCTATTTTGTCTTGCATTGATATGGCTTAACTTTCTTTAGCATCTGGTGAATCTTTATTCATTTTTAATTAATTAAAATATTTCCGTGTCCTTTTATGTTTTTAAGCAGCAGGAAGTTTTCAAATTTTTTTCAAAACATCCGAAAATCTAGCTCAAAAAATTTAGCTCAAAAGTTTAGTTCCTTGCATTTATTTGGATTATATTTCTACCATCTTACTTTTTGATTTCTATTCCCCTACACGTAGTTTGATCATATACATATTTTTTATATATATATATATATATATACACATATATATGTATATATATATACATATATGTATATATATACATATATATATATATATATATACTGCTTTTTATTTATACACGTAATTGTACTTATATCTATGCATGTTTCACCTGAGAATATATGTGTTTGCATGCACATATAAATACATGTTTGACACTAGATTAAATTTTGTTTTGTTCTGTTTTGTTTCCTTTTCTGGTTTAGAATTTACATCCTCATTCCATTATTTTAGTTTTTACCCTTGAAGTTTTACTGTACTTCTTTACCTTAAGTTTTAAAGAAAGATAATATATTAGTATAGAGTACAATAGAGCATTTTATTGGACAATTCTTTAGTTATCTTTTTACTAAGTGCAAAAAGACAACATTATTTTATATAGATAGGTTTATATCCATATTGTTTACTATTTTCTACAATCATTGATTACTATATTTCAGATCATTTTTTTCTGAATATTTCCCTTTTTCAAATTTATTTTTTAAATACACGACAACAGTGGAATGCATTACAATCCTTATTACACATAGAGCACAATTTTTTGTATCTCTGTATATAAAGTATGTTCATGCCAATTTATGCCATTATACATGTACTCTTTTTTTTTGCATTACAATTCTTAATACACATATATACCACAATTTTTCATATCTCTGTTTGTATATAAGGTATGTTGGCACCAAATTCAAATCTTCATACATGTATTTTGTATAATGATGACCATCACATTCCATCATCCTTGCTAATCCCCTTCCCCTTCCCTTTCCCTTTTTCTGTATGTTTGTTCTTCAGAAACTCTTTTTAATATAAATTTGTTTGATAGTAAATCCTCATAGTTTTTGGATATCTGAAAATGCCCTACATTTTAAGAAAAATAAAGACATTTTTATCCTAGGTATACAATTCTAATTGAAACTGAATGTTATAGCTTGGATCTAAAAGTGCTGGAAACTTTAAGAGGTGAAGCCTAGTGAGAAGTCTGTAAGTCTCTGAGGGCGTGCCCTTAAAAGGGCTCACAAGACCCCACTCTTCTCTTCTTGGCCATGAGGTGAGCAGTTTTGTTCCACGAGACATTTTTACCATGATGTGCTGTCTCACCACAAGCCCAAAGCAAACGGGGCCAATCGATCACAGACTGAAATCTCCAAACTTTCTTATAGTAACAGAAAGCTGACTGACACATTTTCTTTCAGAAGTTTAAAGATATTATTCTACTGGCCTTTAGCTGCCAATATTGCTACTGAGAAATACACTGGCTCAAAGCTTAGTTTTCTATATAAAGGGAATTATAGCTACTGGCATCTACCTGCAGGGCTACTTGATCCTTTACTACTTGCCTACCATCACTGCTCTTATCTTTGGTTTTGCCTTATACTTTGTTTCTTTTTGAGTAGTATTTCCCATTTTCTCAGTCTAGAAATACATCTACAATATTTTTTAAAATTTAGGATCCAATTCGTTTCAAGTAGAAGTGGCCCCCAGAGTATCTAGTCTGAGGTATGGCTGGAAGCAACCTTAAAGGGGTTTCTTTACTGTAAGACTTCTCAAGTTTTTAATATCCTAACCTAAATTAAAACCATCTAAGAGGGAGATATGAGATCCAGCTCAGCCCAAATTCATTTGATCAGAATTTCTCAAAGAACTAGTTTTTTAAGTAAAATATAATTTGAAAAACATTTGCTATGAAATCTTTTAAAAAAATTTTACCCCAATACAAAAAAGAAACAAAATTGAAACAAATAATCTGTAATACTTCTATTCCACTCAACAATATTCATCCTAAGGCTTTAAAAAACAATTAATACACCTTTACAATACACCATACTATGCTAGGAACAAAAAATAATTTTTAAAAACAAAACAAAACAAAACAAAAAACAATTAATGATAGAAAACCTCTGCCTTTGAAGGGCAGAGACAAGAAAATATGTGAACTGTAATTTGGCAAACGCTCTACTAGAACTTTGAATGAAATATTTTTATGATAACTGTCTCAAAGACTGAGACACACTGTCTTTAACTAATTTCTTTTTCAAAAACATACAGATTAAAGTGTATCTTGTTTGTTAACTTTGGGATAGTGGGGCATCCTTAGAATATAAAAACTGAAAACCTAAGTATTATTATTAGGGTTTAAAAATAATATAACATACTGCATCTACTTTTGGCTACAGGCTAGGCCATTATAGCTTTTTCAACTATTGTCAAAACCATTAATGTAATTTTTAGAAAGTCACATGACTCTAAGCCCAGAATTATTAAAGACTATGAAATCAGAAATTTACTTTCTAAAATTTTACTGCAGTTTTTACTTTAAATTGTGATAATTCCCATGTCTTTAAAATGCAATAATTCTCCTGTATATTTTTTTGTGTATAAATAATAATGAAAGATACATTTGTAGGTAACAAATACAAAAAGCAACTTTATTCTTTTCCATTATTCTTATAAGGAATAAGTTCACAAGAACTTAGGACCACCATCATTAGCACTATGGAATAGCTACTTGGTTATGAAGCCCTTAATTTTTCAGTTCCTTACCACAGGGTGGATTGATGTGCAAAGGCAGATTTTCATCATCAATTCATGTGCTATTACTCTTACAATTATGGATTTTCTTGTATTCTACTTTTCACTCTTTGCCATTCCCCATGTCTAATATTATGCTATTTAAAGCCAGAGATAAGAAGCTGGATCACTTAAAAGTGTATAAAAAGGAGAATATGATGAGATATGTCAACCAAAAAATAAGTAACTAATCAAATGTGGAAAGATATTAATTCTTATTAGTTTTCAAAGAAAGATACACTTTTATTCTTACTTTGCCAGGACTGGGGATTGAACCCAAGTCCTTACACATGCTAGTAAGTGCTTTACCCCTGAGCTACATCCCCAGCTAAAAACATATTTTTGAAATGAGAAATTTTCCATCAAAATAGCAGAAATTTATCACACTGCTGTTTAATGGGTAGCATGATTATCCAGTGCCTCAAAGGTTGCAGAAATTTGGGTGCCAACATGATGCTAATTAGAAGACAAAGTGAAATAATTCAGTAATACAATTAATAATATTTAAATTTACATTCTTTAACATAATATTCACGTTGAGAAATTCTATCCTAAGGAAATAACTTAGAAAGCAAAATTTTTACACAAAGTAGAAATGCCCTTTTTAATTGAAAAAAAAAATTGAAACTAAAAAAAAAGAAAGATTATAAGTATATTTTAAAAAGAGAGACTGAAAAAAAATATGGCGAGATATTAACAGGAAAACAAGGGATATTTTGTCTTCTAAGGAATTTTTAGAAAATTTTCCACAGTAAGAATTTATTATTTCTGAAAACTAAATGTTTAAAGTGAAATAAAGCTTGCCAATACCTATGCTCTACTTATTTTCCTTATGTTCCCCATTTACAGCAATCATCCCTCTTTTCCCCTCAATTTTCTCAAAATTAAAGTAAAACAGAGTTTTTAATGTTAATATGGAGAGGCACATTCCTCCTATAATTGTTAAATTGATTAACTTCTAAAATGATAACTGAGAGAAAGGAATAAAAGACTTTTACCTTATTTCCTTCTTCTTTGAACTGAGGGTTAATTATTTTTACAAAAGAATAAAACAATTGACGAATTCTGGAATCTCCAATAAATGCAATATGTTTATCTACAAGGCAATTCTTCGCTTCACTGAAATAAAAAAAACAACAACAACCATTAATTGGCACTTCAAATCACATGATTTATGACAAAAGCTGTATAGGACTGTTTTCACATTCAGTCAGGTTGCTCTAGAAGTTATGTGGCCAGGTTTAACTTAACCAATCCATGTACTTAGTATGAACTAATTCATTAAGTATTTAAAAAGTACTCTAACTGTATTATGTGCCTTATATCCATTATCTCAGAATAACTCCATAAGGTAGATATCCAAGATGAAGAGCAGCAATGATCCTTTGCTCAAGCATTAAGATTCAAACACGGTTAGCTCTTACTTGACTAAAAGCAGCTTGGCTAAAACTGTTGCACTAAAGCTTTAGGGCAAAAACTTTTATCTGGAATTAAGTTTTACCCTCAATCAGGAAATCTGTCCCATATATAGAAGAAAAATATGGTACTCTACTTAACCAACATCCCTCCACTAGATATTAGGACCTAGGCAAGGAGGCAGTGATGTAAGTCTGTAATTACAGCCACTATGGAGGATAAGAGAGGAGGATTGCAATTTGAAGCCAGCCCTGGCAACTTAGTGAAACCTTATCTCAAAAGGAAATCAAAAAAGGGCTGGGGATACAGTTCAGTGGTAAAATGCAAGCCTAGCATGCATGAGGCCCTGACTTCAATCAGGGACCAATAAAACACACACACACACACACACACACACACACACACACTCATGCTAAGGAAAGAAAATCAACAAAATAAAAAAAATTTTACCTGATTTTATATTTATGCATCATACAACTGTGGGGTTGCCAAACTTTTTCTCCAAGAAATCTGCCACTTGAGAGAAGGTATTCACATGAATCACTGCCTATAACAGTAAAATGTGAGTGTTATAAACATCAGTTAATTTTTTATATATGGCTTTCTTGAAACCATTTAAGCTCTTTGAGATCAGATAGTACACAGTTTTCTATGCTTATCTGTACTTTCCAGGTACATATAAACCATTCATGAAAAACATGGCAAATATTAATACATTAATATTCAAGAGGATAAGAGCCACTATGGTTTACACTTTACCCTGTAAGAGACTCCTAACTTCTAAATGCTGTGATCACTGCTCTGGCAGAGCCTTCCTTCTACTTCAAGTTTTCTTTCCAGAAACATCATCCCAAACTCAAACTTATACTTGAGAGAGAAAAGTTGAAGGGATAAAAGAGAAGACTTCAAAAATGACTTCCTATTCAACTATGATAATGCATAATGTGTATTAGCATATCTGGAAACCTGGTTTTAAACAGAGTCCATAGCTAGGAAACCCTTCTGTCCTGTATGAACTGGGATACAGTCATTCTACATCCTTTGTCTATTTAACCATATATTAGCCAAATCCACATGACCAAAGAAGTGAAAAGTGGATATGGAGGCTCTAAGAGCTCAGATATGTCAAATGGATGAAGGAAAAATGTTTAGATTAACTGTGAGGTCACAATTAAATGTATACTAAATGTAATCACTAGTTCCTTATTAATAGTCAAAAGCAAGCTAAATTTGTCTTATGATTACTTCAGGTCAGGCTAAGGAATCTGCTAAAAGGAACACTACAGAATAAAATAGTATTGACCCATTCAGGGTGGAGATAGGGAAGACTCAAAGATTTAAAGCAGAACAATACATCTCGTTTCTCAATCCTGTTATTCATTTATTTGGCCAAAATACAAAGAAAAGGTAATATAAATGCAAAACAGGTATACAAAAATACTGAAGATATTGTTGCTTCAGTGTCCTAAATTCCAAAAAAAAAAAAAACAAAAAACAGGAAAAGTGAATACTACATTGTGCTGTTGGTGGAAAACTGTATAAAGAGGATACTTGATGATTAAGTTTTTGTAGTTACATAACTAGTCTGAACATTTTTATTTCAAAGATTTTTAATAAGACATCTCTAAAGTATAAATAATTAGATCTTAATTCTTTCCAATTATTAAAAACTAATTCTAGTTCTAAAACAAAAATTAGGCTAAATAAATAACCAGGGATGAGTAAAGAAAGGACTGTAGGAACACACAATTAAGTTATTTTCCTAAGAACAGCATTCCTGCATCATTCTTTTATAATGGCCACATAGTAGAATTCCATTTAAGTCTAGTAAATGTTTAAAATCAGGATGATAATTCAATAATTATAGCTTTTCTACCTCTTTAGACACATTTATTAAACCAAGGTAATAGCACATCTATTTTTAAAATAAGTAATGAATTGCAAAAACTAGGCAATAATTCATGGCATTTTCCTTCCTTTTCTTTCTCTCTTTTCTCTGTCATTTGATTTTTGTTTCTTAATAAAAGCCTATATAGAAATTGAACAATGCTAAGTGTCTGGGATTATGCTGTTATGCATTCATGGGTTATCAATATGATTTTGTGGAGATGGAAGTTCTATACCAACATATTAAAATAACCACAAGAAAATGTGTCGAAAATGCAAAGTTCTTTATCAGTACTACTGGTTTTTCAAAAGTTCATCTAGAAGAAAACAACAACTCTAATCTGATGAATCCATATTAGAAAAATCTTGTGCCAAAACAGGTTTTAAGAGGTCACTAACCAAAAGGCACTACAGACACTGTTGTTTTAGAAACCACTGAGCCTTTAAGGAAAGAAAATCTTTTTTTTTTTTTGGGGGGGGGAGGGGTGGGGAGGTGGTACCAGGGATTGAACTCAGGGGCACTCAACCACTAAGCCACATTCCCAGCCCAATTTTGTATTTTATTAGAGACAGGGTCTCACTGAGTTGCTTACGTGCCTCACTTTTGCTGAAGCTAGCTTTGAACTCATGATCCTCCTATCTCAACCTCCCGAACAGCTGGGATTACAGGCATGTGCCACTGTGTCTGGCAGAAAATCTTAATTTACTAGTAAATGCCAGTTAATGATCATTCTTCTTAATATGTGTCATACTGCTGAGATTTTTACAAGCCTTTCATCTGAAATTAATAGTATCTATCAGAAGACAGAGATGACACCAATTACTTTAACAGAGATAATCTAATACAAAGAATTGTTAGAAAAGTAAAAGAAGTAAAAAGTCAAAAAGAAAAGTAAAAAAAGCAATAAGGTCAGAATGGCTTTTTTACATTTTTCATCAAAATAAAAATAATAGTAGTAATAAGTACTATTATAACCTGATTAAAAATAAACCTGATCTAGAAAACCCTGTAAAATTCTTTACTCTAAAACAAATTCTTTTTGATTAGGAAATATTTTTCAGATTAAATTAAATATAAATCTAGATGCCAAAATAATGTAGCCACATTTTATTGCATACATATATGTAAATATCTTCTGGCACAAAGCAAAACAAAAACTCCAGTCACTGTTTTCAGTTGTCTAGCATAACTCTGATAGTTCCTTTAGTACAACCATCAAGAAATGAAAGTTGCCAAGTGCTCAGATAAATCAAGCCAAGAACACAATAAAAAAAGGAACTAAAGGGGCAGAGTTATCTATTTCAGCTATTTCCAATACTAAGATGAATGGCTATCTTCCTCTTTATTCTATTTTCTTAAGGAAAAGCATTCTAGTTTACCAATCTACAGCTTTAGATTTTTATACAGGATTTTTCTGTAATAGATATTTAAGAGCAAACAAACTAAGCAAGCAAGCAAGCTAACACAATAACAAACTGAAAACCAAAATGTAAAAACTAGAGAAAACATCCAAGTTCCTAAATGATTCACAATTTACATTTTTTTTGAAAAGACTACCTCTGTGCCTATTTATACTGAAAGCTGTATTTCCTATTCCAACCATGACAATTCCAGACCTTAAAGTTTACAATATGATCTGTAAAATATTTTTGTTTGCCTAAAATTCAGCAAGTTATATTGTATTCTGGGTTGAAAAACATTTAACTTTTTCTTTAGAAACACTTTGAGTGATTCATTACAAGTAATGTCATATAGATCAGCATCTTTCTAGCAAAGAAATAAAAGACTGGAGTTGCTTTCTTGCTTTTAATTCCTAAAGTTTCAATGTCCTCTTCTCTAAAACATGCAATAATACTTAACATTGACATTTAATATATTTAGTGACAGAAAAGAATTCAATTTCAACAAAATTAAGACATTTGAAGTAAGTTAACTTCATCAATTTAGGAAATTAAAATTTATCCAGATTGGAATTATCCTTAAGGTCACAGTTACTGGCTTCTTGTCACAGAAATTATGTTTTTAATCTGTAATCACACTATTATTAGACACTTTGTGATTCAAGAATGTAAGAGATTGAATAAAATTGAGAAAAAATATGCTTAATTTTTTAAACATCATTCTAGTATTATATATGGAAGTGTTATTAATAATGAAAAAGTCTCTACTTTCTAAAATTGAGATTAGAACATGAATTTCAATAAAAGCTACAAACGAACCAAATGCAAGAAGAAAAATGGAAGGAAATAAAGACTTTGAAAATTATTTATCCAATAATTATTTATGGAGTTCCTACTGTGTGTTAGGCTCTGATGATTTAAAGATGAAGATACCCTTGGAAGCTCACAGTTTGTGTGGAAGAGGCAGATACCAATTATTACAATACATCGTGATAAATAGCTGCAAGTTGTTGCGGCAGAACTGAATTTCTAATCCCTACTTCTGTTGTGGTGACATTTTAACCAGCCCTTCAAGGAAAAACCTATACTTTCTTTCAAGGGAAGAGAGGTCACTGCAAGTAGAAAAAAATCACCCATCTGTAAGAAGTCTAGAAGAGAAAAGCATGCTTAGACTGTAAGCTTGGAGGTTAGGAAGAATAAAGGAAAACCACAGGTAGCAAAAGTAGGCCTGAGTCATATTTTTAAATATTACACATACAACTTTTAGAAAATTACCTCTTGACTGAAAAAAAAGGGGGGGGGGGACTCTTGGTTTGTACTGTTACACTGAATTAGTATTTCCACATTATTTAACCCCCTAGAAAATGCTTGCTCACTTCATCTTCTATATTTCTCCATGTCTAAGAAGCTCTGAGAAGGCATACTATAAGATAATGGCATGAGGCAGTCTAATAGGACCCTAAATCCTAGCTCAGTCACTGAGTCACTGTATCCGCATACACTAGTAGTGTATCCTTCCTAGGCAATTCACTCAGTCTCCAGCTTCATCTTTAAAATGTATATACTACTGAATTCACTTAATCTAAGACCACTGATTGTAAGATTATAAGTGATATCACATTTTGTCATAGAAAAAAATGTTCCCAATATTTGATATGTAAAGTCTTAAAAAGACTCATCCTGGTTACAGAGATTTTAAAGGAAAGGGGATGCAATATGGTAACTGTATCTACTCATAGAATGGTTGTACAGACAAAATCAGTTAAAACATGTAAAACTTTAGTAAACAGTGCCTGGCATTTAATAAGTGCTCAGTGTTAGTACACAGCATTTGCCAAGTTATATTTTCTGTAGTGTGTAGCTCTTACTTCCTTTAGCTTGTAAACCAAGAAATATGAAATATGGATTCAAACTGTCCTTACTCCACCTTGCCAGAGCACACTCCTATCCCCACACCCAAGTTCCTAACACACAGCTTTACCTGC
The DNA here is from genome assembly GCF_021218885.2 of Marmota monax. Taxonomy (NCBI): domain Eukaryota; kingdom Metazoa; phylum Chordata; class Mammalia; order Rodentia; family Sciuridae; genus Marmota; species Marmota monax. Next base: position 781,408 of record NW_026694856.1, read on the forward strand.
TTGCCCCCTCCTCCAATACAAGATCCTTTCTTATTCTAAAAATTTACAATGTGATTCAAGGGTATGTTTCTTTATGCAAAGGGCATCATATCTGGCATAGTTTGACACTGCATAAGGATGGCTAAAATGTTCCTGGTAAGATGTTTATTTTTCCCAAACAGTCTCTGGCTCAAGTTCTTGACATTCAGTCTGGGCAAGTACACACACCAGGTGTACTGCTTCACACTCAAGGCGCTGAAGTACCTACTGGAAACTGATGACTAGCTTCTGGAGGAGGCTTTACAAACAATCCCAGATTGCTACACTGACTCATAAGGTCCCATCTGACATTCTATTCTCCCTGCTGATGACAGTTCTTGATAAGATGAGATCCATAATCTAAATATAAAAATTAGTATTTCAAGCTTATTGAAAAAATAAAATGCACAGTCAAAAGGGGCGGATTAGATGTTTACCTTTAGGACAATAGCATTATAGTTATAATATATATCTCTAACAGCACATACACAAAATTACCTTAGATTACTGCCATCTCATACCAAACCAGCGTAAAATGATTAATAGTAGATAACAGAAACACTCTCTCCAAATTGTCACAAATCAGTGCATTAACACTGCTAGCTATATCTGCCTAAGAAAGTGTTGGGTTTCTATCACCATGGCCTGCCAGGTCATATGGCCATCAATCTGTAGGGAGCTGGAGGAGAGAGGCCAAAAGGATAGTAAGAATCTATCTTTTTAACTCAACTTAGTACATTTATATCATGAACTGTCCATCTATATGGTACTAAAGTATAAACTTTTTAATATTCAAGAGTTGGAGATAACAACAAAAGCAGCAAAATTTATCAAAATGCCCAAGCGCTGAAAGGTCTCTTGGGATTAGAGGACAGCTCAGATTCTAGGACCCGTTTACTGCATATTTTGCCAAAGTGGGTGTGAAGTTAAATGGGCACACTGTTAATATGCACCTGTCCATTACACATTAGATCTTGACTAATTAATCTCACAGTCACCAAGAACTGTCCAGATAATGGCTTTAATAGTACTAGGAGCCAAAAATAAAAGATCCTATCATTATTAATTTTCCTCCACCTGTCAGCCTCTCTCCTGGTGGCATTTTTACAGAGGAAAAAAAAAAATCAATCAGCAAGGACAAGTAAATATCCTTGATTACTGAAAGATAATTCATTCTGAAATAAGGAGGTCATATTTCCTTTCTGCTTTTACACCAATTTCAAAATCCATACGGAAAGTCTGCTTTCCAACTGCTTACAACTTTTCTTTCACTACCCACCCCTACTACTGTCAACTCATAACTTCTTTTCAAAACTCTGTCCCACAGAAATCTGCAACCCAAACCTTTTAAACATGTGTGAATCATAAGACTGGGTGGCACCTCCTCCATTTGGACCATAGGCATCTTTAGCCAGGGGTGGCCCTTTTGGCAAGGGAAAAGGGGCAGCCCTTGTCGCTGTCCAACAGTTGGGCCTGGCTATTTCAAGGCAGAGGCCAGATTAAACAAAGGCCATAGCGCCTGACCCCTAAGATGCAGATCTGCTACCGGGCTCCAAAAGGAGGTGCCCTTGTAGGGCGGCCTTGGCCTTCTCGCGACTAGGCAGTCTCCAGGGCTTCTTATCCCACCTCCTGCCAGAAAGCCTGGCCTGGCGCCATCCCTGAGCCCGGCTAGCACGGGAACCGGATCCCCGAGGCCACTCAGGCCAGGCGTGGGCGAGAGCCCCTGACCTCTGCGCGGGTAGCTGGGGGGCCCAGAGTCAGGTGCCCTCAACCTGAAGGCCCGCAGAGGGGACGCGCAGTTGTCCTGGGGCGTCGACCCGCCACTGGGGACACCTGGGGCACGTGGGGGTACCGCCTCCCCCGCGGGCCGGGCCGGCGGGAGGCCGCGTGAGCGTGGGCGTGTGTTGGGCGAGGGGGCGGCCTCCGCAGCCGCGTCGCCGCCTCCCCCCGCCGGCCCGGGCCAGGGGGAGGGCCCGCTCACCTCGGTAGCGGCGGGAGGCGAGGTGGCATGCCGCGAGCAGCAGCACAGCCACCAGCGCCAGCACCTTGGCGCTCCTCACGCTGAAGTAGTGGTTGATCTCCCTCTTGCCCAGGTTGTAGGCCAGAGCCGCCATCTTGGTTCCTCCATGACAACAGTGCGCGGCGGAGCGGGGAAGGGGCGCCGCACAGGGGCAGCACTGGGGCTGCCGCCGCCAGCCCCCGCGGCCGCCACCCGCGCCTCCTGCCTGGGAGCCTGACCCCGAGACTGCGGCACCCTCGGCCTCGGCCTGCCCCTCCTCGGCCGCGGCCGCCTCAGCGGCCTCCCCCCAGCCCCGCCGCCGCTGCTCCGCCGTGCCGGTTCCCCAGGCGCCCTGGACGCCTGTCTCCTCCCCTTCCTCCTCCTCCTCTTTAGCCTCCTGCCTTAATAGCGGCTGCGCCTGCGAGGGGGGTCCGGATGCCCGGTGCTCCGGGGTCACTGGCCCCATCCGGCCCTCCGGGGTCACAGGGTCACGGGCGGCGGCGGGCTGCGGCGGCTGCAGAGACATGGGGCTGCTGGGCGAGGGGACCAGGGGTTCCAGCCTGGCTTGGATGGGAGCCCCTGGGCAGTCTGCTGGTTGTCGGCCGCTACCTGAGCCAGGTTGGGGCAATACAACTATAGTTCCGGGAGAAAAGTACACATCGTTCCACTCCCTCCTTCCCTATCACACCCTTTTCTGAACTTTCTACTATCCGAACCCGCCCAGTGTCGTGGGGCTAGAGTGAGGTTCTCCCCAACCTGTCTGGCCAGTCTGGCTGCTCCCAGGTGCTGGCCAGGTGTTGGGGTTGCTGGTAGTCCTAGCACCCAACGCACTGGGTAAGATCGGTCTTAGTACTGACTTGTCCCTATCTCTTGAAACTTTTACTTTTTCTTTTAATGTCCTGATTGCCCAGTTCCAGTGGACCTAGAATGCACCAAAGTACAGAGTGGAAGGTACAGAAGGAGCCTAAAGTGTCAGTAAGAAAAGAGCTGGATTCTTACTTGTATTTACACAAAGGTTGACTAGGATATGAAAAGGAAAAACAAAATGTGCATGACAATCATCCCTGCTCCTAAGGTTGGGCGGAGCAGGCCATTATTAATAAACGATCCCACCTTTTCCTTTGTAAATCATTTGTTATCACGAACGTGTGTGTGTGTGTGTGTGTGTGTGTACACATATATACTTGGTCTTTTTTTATGATGCCTTTCATTTGGGAATGATTATTTACATTGCTTGTGGTTCTTGCCTTGCTTAGAATGAGTCCACTGGTTAGTTGGAGGTGTTGTTGAGCTGAGCTTTCTTTACAACTTTCCCATTTAGCCAGCCATTCCTGAACTTGTGCTTATAGGCCCCTTGCAAAATTATAGAATGTTAGATATGAAGGGACTGTAGAGATCTTGTCTAGTCATTCCCATTCTCTTCATCCAAGGACTCTTTTTATTATATTTTCAGCCATGGGCCTCATATCTTGAAAGATTTTGTCACTTAAATGAAATCACATACATCACTGTCATGAATGTAATGCTAATAAGCAATAAAGTTAAATAAGTGTACAAACACTTAGGCACTGTTCCCTGAAAATGGTCGCTTAATTTTGGCTGTCATTCTTCTGATCTGAGGTTGATCACATGCTGGCAGAATTAAATCAGATATTGTAAAAACCAGATAAATAACTCTGCTAACAATATATGGTCTGCCAATCACATCGTAGACATTTCTATGATGTCATCAACAGCAAATTAGAATTTCTGATCAGACTTCAATAACCAGTGTTAGCCCACAGGGTTGATTTAATGCCTGCCAAAAGTAAAGAAACTTGACATTTTATTTAATTGCGATTTCCAGAAGGCTTTCTGAAATATTGTAAATAGCTTGTGAACCTCTTTTATTCCTTTTCCTCTAGTTTAAAGCTAATCCCTCTACTTCTGCTCTGAATCTCTTCCTGCCCTCCTTTCTTGGGGATGTTGGTGCCTCCATCAGTTATCCTCATGTAAATCACCCTCTCTGTGTGCCCTCTTTAAACTCTCCCTCTCTCCTGGCTATTTGCCTTCCACTGATAAGTTTCTCTTTTTAATGAAAAACATCCATGGGTCTATGTACATGTGTGTTTACCTCTCCATCTCTTCTCTCCTCTGACAATCACCTTGAAAGAGTAGTGTTAATTTGCAGCTTTTACTTACTCCTTGGCACACTTCAGTTTTCTTCACCAAGATTGTGTGGAAAGATCTCTGATAATTGCAAAGAACACTTATATTCCTTATCTTCCTGAATCATTTTATAGTGTCTGACATTGCTCCATTCTACTTTATTTGGTATTCATCCATCAATTTATCCTTCTTCCTTTCTAGACCCTTCCTTGGTCTCTCCTTTAAATAATGGTATTAACCAGGAATCTGTTAGCCCATGGCTATTCCTAAGCAATCTTTGAATTTCTTATCTATCATTTAGTGTATCCCCATCATGCCCATAGGATCAATTACTTTCCATACACACAGGTACACATGCACACACATTCAATTTTTCAGTCCATCTTTATCTCCATATTGCAGAATGATCTGTCTGCTGGATCTCTCTATCCCTCAGGAATTTAATACTTCTCATTCCCAATACAAACTCATCACCGTCCTTCCTCTTTCATCTACTTTCAATCTATATGCCTTTCCCTTTTCACTATCCACCAAATTGTACCATACCTTCTTGTTTGCCTTTGTTTAACTCATCTTCCTCAGGTCTGGCTCAAAAATCCAATGTTGTTCTCATTCTGCTATCCCTCTGGTAAGAGGAAACTTTCTTAAACTCAAATCTGATATGTCATTTCCTGATGAAAACTATTTAGTGGCTCCGTACTTATTTGGCTAACCCTAAGTTATCTAGAATGTTCACTGCTGCTTAGCAGGTTAGTTCACCTCTTAATAGTCTGAAAGAAGACGAGAGTGTGGGGTGGAGGAGGGGGTAGATAGGAAAGGAGATCCCTGTGATAGGAACTTTAAAACAAACTACCATACTTTATCCTTTCCTTCTGACTCAATGAAAAAAATCTCTTCACCTTTCCCCAAACTGTCACTTTCATTTCTGCCCATGATTGTATGAATCTTAGTTGAGAACCTGGTCTCATATATTTTCCCTCCTTATTTCTGCCTCCAGTTTATCCCTTTTCACTGTTTGCCAAATGCTTCCTAATTATAATCACCTTTGTCGCTATATTGCACAATCTCTTATCTCCCTTAACCACCAAACTTCTAGAAGGAACACTCTGTGGTCACTGCCCCCAGCTTTTATCTGTTTATTGCTGCTTTAAACAACTGAAAATGTCAGCCACATCCTAAATTACCAAATCCAGTGTCTTTTTCTTTGATAACATTGTTAAAATGTTTTCTTAAATCTTCTGATTCTCATGATCCTGTATCCCTTTCGTTCTCCTCTTACCCTTCCTGTGCATTTCCAGGAAGATTCCTCTTGCTTTTTCAAACCTCTTATATGAAAAAAACTTTTCAGGTTTCACTTGTTCCCTTGTCCCTGTTGTTAGGGAGCCTAATTACAAGTTAGCTTCACATATCGCATCTGATTCACGCATACTGCTAAGACTCTTCTCTGGTACTCTGGGCTTTTTTCACATACATCAGGTACAGCGTCCTTGACTACCTCTTAGCACCTCAGACTCAAAGTATCAGAAACAAGTTTTATTTTCCTTCCAAATCCATTCTTCTTGTCAGGTTTACTATTTAGTTCACCAGAACCACTACCCTTCAAATCATACCTACTCATCTTTGACTCATCCTCTTCTTCTTCTGCCTTGTCTAAAGTTCTCAGAGAAAGAGTGTTCACCATACAAGGCATTGGATAGTCAAAACAAAGTATGAAGAATTCTAAATAGTTGTTAATTAAAGTATGCCTTCATTAGTATTTCATTTAAGGACTACCTTTTCTCAACACCTATCTTCATCTATATATATAGTCATGTCAAGTTCATGGTGAGAGAAATCTTTAGGGGAGAGAGGGAATTTGTAATTGTGGGAAGCTTGATAATACCACACTTAATAGTTCACTGTCAGTAAATTGGACCCATAAGCCCATTAAATGATCAAGAGATTATATTATCTACTTCTGTTAAACTCATAAAATGGAAAGGAACTTTAAAAAATCCTTCTAAGGTAACTGTGAATTGTGGATAATTCTAATCATACAAATACCAGCAGACAGAAAAACCCAGAATGAAATCTTCCATGAACAGTAGCTCTTTATCAGTTATATTACAGCATTTAAAAAAAATCTTTGTCATGGGAGGATTAGATGAACTCTAGATAGGGCAGAGGGGTGGGAAGAGAAGGGAGGGGCATGAGGTTATAAAAGATGGTGGAATGAGATGGACATCATTACCCTAAGTACATGTATGAAGACATAATGGTGTGAATATACTTTGTATACAACCAGAGATATGAAAAATTGTGCTGTATATGTGTAATATGAACGGTAATGCATCCTTCTATCATATATAACAAGTTAGAATAATAAGTAAATAATAATGAAAAATCTTTGTGTCTCTATGTGTATTTATGATACATGTGACACATATGATGACCGCTTAAATCTATAAGACATTAGAAAAAAAGATTATCAAAACTATTTGAAATAATAATTCACATCAACTCATTGTTAAAGATGGATCATGCTATAAGTGTACAGGGCTTTGAGATGAGAGTTAACTACTGCTTTGAGAGCATCAAAATTAACAAGATATTTAGCAATTAAGCATCTAAAACATAAAGGAATTAAATCAATACTCTTTGAGAGCAAAAAAATTAAGCACACGTGACTATTTCATACTATATACATTATCTTAGTACATTAGTATATCAGCCCACAATTCATAAATAAATGTGCATAAGTTGGAGAGATACATGTTCAAATTTTTAACCGATATGAGTGCATCATCAAAACAACAACAACAACAACAACAACAAAACACTGTAGTCACTGAATCACCATATCCTCTTTGTTCTGCCTTCCCCTAAACTCACTCTTTCTCAGAATACTCTGGTTTAGGCTCTAATCTAACCAAGATAACAGGCTCTACAACCCTCCTTATTTCTACTTTCTCACTTTTCAATCTCTCTCTTTTTCCAATTGCTGCTAGAATTATTTGTCTAAGACATATTTGATCTTGTCACTTGCCTGCTTAAAAATTGTGGCAGTTGTCTACTGGAACAAAAATGAATTTCCAACTCCTCTGCATGTTTAAGATTGTCAGTTATTTGACCCAAATCTCCCTTTTTCCTCTTAGCTCTCATTTTATCCAATTATGAGTAAATATAAGCCAGGAAAATTACATATCTGTGGATTTTCTCTTACTACTCCTTTAGCTTGAAATACTTTCCCCACATCTCATATTCTATTCATTCTACTTATTTAAAATCTTTCTTTTAAAGATTTTCTAGTTTGACTCTTTCATTAATTTGTGTCTATAGCTCTTTACTGGAGTATAAATGTTTTCCTCTTCTGATTTCTCATGGCATTTTCCTTGAATTTAGTCAATAATTCTTAATTTCAGCTTAAAGATCATTTTATGAATAACACTAGAAAACAGATAACTTTCATCTTAGAATTTTTATGATAATGGTAGAAAACATTTTTAAAACCGAATTTTTGCTTATCTAAATAAGAGAACAACTTCCCCTAGAAAATTGAAGAAGGCTTATTTTTATCACAATGAATTTGAATATTGATCAGCTTTTAGATCAAAGGATAGAGTTGAGTATGTCCCAAACAAAACAAAAATCAAATATCCAATTTGTTTTTACTCAACTATTTAAAAACTAATACAAAAGAATAAACCTAAGAAATTCTAAAGAATTTTAAAAATTATTTTCTGGTTTTAGTGTTACCTTTTTTTTTTTTTAGACATTTTCACCTTGAAAAAAAAAGATTTAAAAAAATCTCAATTATTTTGAGTTTGCAGATAAAAGCTTCCTCCATTATATAACAATTTTTCAATATAAGAAACACACCCTGAATGCACCTTATATTCACAATTGCCCTGTATGCCTTTAGATTGCAAGTGCTTGAGAATTTCTGGTCCTTTCTATCTAAATCCTCTTCTATTCCAAGTGTATTCTGTCCCCAGTCCCTACCCTTTTTTAAGCTTCTATCTTGTTTCTTTCTGCTTCCAGTTGTAGGGCTTACCAAATATCTGCACTTAACGAGAGAACTCCTAGCCTCAGTTTCTTGTGATAACTTGGGAAAAGATGGAAGCAGAGAAAATGAGAGAAAAGTAGACAAATCAGAGACAAATTTTAGAAGTAAAATGTATTTACTGATGGATTGCAAGCGGAAGATAAGGGGGAGGAGAATCAGAGAGAGTTCTGTTTCTGTATTGGGAAACTGGTAGCTGCAATGAACACTTCCTGACTGAAACCTATTCTTGGAGTAGGGACAAGTTTAGAAGAGATTATCACGGTATTTCTTCATTTTATTCTTGTTTACATTAAAGTATACTTACAAGTTAAAACACACAAAAAATATAACATATATGAAATGTTCATGTCTGAAACACTTTCTCTAGCATCCTTAATACCTTTTCTCTCAGGACAAAAATTCAAAAAGTACATTTCTATTCCCAGCTTCCACACTTTTTTTTTTTCAAGTAAAATTCACATTTTCCATCAATGAGTTCTAAGAAACTGGGAGAAAGGAATGGTAGTGTGATAATTACTTTGCCCGGAGACTTCCTCAAAGGCTAAGACAAATTCTCCCTCCTGTGGAACAGTGGTTTAGATTAGCTGGGAATTCACAGTTCATTGCTTTTTAAAAGCCACCTTGTCCCTTAGGGAAGGTGAATATGAATATGTCCATTTTTTTCTAAGGTGAAGGATGTTAACCATTGATCAGATCAGAGTGGGGCAATTTGAAGGGGAAAAGAAAATTCTAAATGACCTGCCTGGTCTCAGTCTCATGGCCCAAATGGTTCTGACATTTTCATTAAGCAGGTTAAGGAAAACAATGGAGGTTAATTAACTTAGAGATGTCATAGCTGAAATGGCCCAAACTGCCCCAGGTGTCAGGTAAGTCTAATGCTGTTAGCTTCATCTTGGCCTCCACTTTACAGTACATCACCTTTGAATGCCTGTAAACAAATTAGGATTGCTTTTTGTGTAAGGCTGTGTAGCTCACAGGGACGCGTGAAAATGTATTAGGTAGCCTCTGTAAAGCATTTTAAATGATTTATTATTTAGCCACTTTTTCCTAAGGCATACTTTGTCTCACACACTTCTAATTGCCATCCAGCTAGATGATAAAGAACAATCTTCAACTAAACACTTAGTGGGTTGCAAGAGATGACTCATAGATCTTTTTACTCCATGCACACAGAACATATACTTAGAGTTCTCATCACGAAATTCTGCCTTTCTAACTAGCAAATTCCTTTGTGACATTTAGATATCATTTTCAGTTTGCAGGAGTGGCAGGTATAACTTTGTGGTCGTTAGAGAAAAGTTTTTACTATGGGGGTAGAATAATGTAGTAAAAAGAGCGTAGGTTTTGAAAGAACATTTGCGTTTGACACCTGGCTCTACCATTTACCAGCTAAACAATGTGGCACATCATTTTACCTGTTGAACTTCAACTTTCTTACTTGTAAAATGAAGATAATAACATCTATCACTCAAAGTTGTTTTTATGACTAAATGAGTAATGTATAGTTCTTGACATTTAGATGATCTCAGTAAAAAACTCTTTCTTCCTTCAAACTTCATTGTGGCTGGTGAGTTCATGAGCAGTTGCTCTTAAAATTGCCCTCCACCAGTATAAATCTACGAGTAAACCCATATTTTAGAGACTGAATGTTTAATTGGCAGAAAATAGCCAAGTGCAGATACGTACCCTTAGATATTTAAATAAACTTTTGCTGAGGCTGTTAAAAAAACAAACAAACAAACAAACAAACAAACAGTGTGACATTAAAGGACCCATCTTTTGTCAATCCACCTTTCCACCTTATTTCTAAGTTTTAAATGCATCTGCTTAACAGTCACTAGTTTTTATAAAATACTCTGGAGATTATTGTTGATATATCTCACTCTATTTCTTTCTTTCTCACTCACACATGCACATGCATAGACACAGACATACACACACACACACACACAACTAGTTTCATTATGTTTTGGCCTAATTGTTTACATAGTTCAGTAAGAGGTATTAATTAATTTGTGCTTCCTTGAGCATTCGGTATTGATCAACTACTGGTGCTGAAGAACTGAATTCTTCAGAGTAATTTCATTAAGGAATATTGAATTTGATAATTTAAATGTTTCTATTATTTTTCCTTCATCCAAAACTAGGAAACAAAGGCTAATAAAATTCATCTTTGAAGATCTTACTTCCATTACTTACAGATTCTGGCAAATTCCTTTCTTCTTGAAGTCTCCAAATACACTGAGATTCCTGGTTGGCCAGCAAGTGATAGTACTTATCACCTGTGAGGTTTTAACAATAAAATAGGTCTTTTTTTTTTTTTTTTGGTGATATTGGTAACATCTATAATTATGGTCTTTCAATATCAGTTGAAATGTCATTTATTCTCAAGTATGACTCTAGGTATGACCTTATGTGGCTATTGAAGATGGTAAAATTCTTTATTGGGGTTCATTAAATAATTCTTTTTTAAAAATATTTAATTTTAGGTGTAGATGGACACAACACAATGCCTTTATTTTTATGTGGTGCTGAGGATCGAATCTGGGTCCCACTCGTACTAGGTGAGTGCTCTACCACTGAGCCACAATCCCAGCCCCCATTATATAATTCTTTAAAGAAGACTTTGGTACCTGGTAAGAAGGAAGACAGCTTCTTTTTGACCCTATGTAAGTAATTTTATTTTATTGAAAGTTGAGAAGATTTAGTAAAGATATTTTGTTCTAAATTCTAAAGGGGGATTGAAAGCTTGAAATAATTTTTTAAATATTTGATTTGATGCAAACGGTTAGAGATAGAAATAGCTGGGTAGGATGGTGCTTGCCTATAATTCCAGGTACTCTGGAGGCTAGTGCAGGAGAATTGCAAGTTTGAGGTCAGCCTGGCAACTTAGTGAGACCCAATCTTGAAAAAAAAAAAAAAGATTTCATCTGTGAGACCCTGTGTACAATTCCCACTGAAATAAAGAGCTTTCTTCAATATTACTCATCAATTCATTTAGTTTGAGTACTTACTTCTTATTCTACTGTGACTTGAGTCATCAGGCTGCTCCTATGAAGTCATCTGCTTTTGCTCTAATAGGAGTCCTGAGACTCCCCACAGGTTCTCCTATACATCTGACAATTGTACCAGCAATGTTATCTTCATGTTCCAAAGCTGTTAGGAACTTATTTGTTAGAATTTAAATAATTAAATGTATCAAATGCAGTCCATTCTGTGAAATTTTGAGATTCTCCATTTTTGAACACAAAAATCTTAATTTAACCCAGGATCTCTTAAACAAGCATCAGAAGATAATAGAAAATTTATCAATAAGACTAATGATTATGGCTAATTATGGTTAATTTACTGGGTATCCAACAATATTAGATGTAAGACAGGGAAATTCTTTTTTTAGGGTGGTGCTGGAGATTGAACTCAGGGCTTTGTGCATGCTAGGCAAGCACTCTATCTACCAACTGAGCTATATCCCAGCCCTAGGTAAATTATCTATTGAGGTACAATAGGTAAATTTTTAATAGAAACTTGATTAGAATGGTTAGCACCTCAGAAAAAAGAGTATTTTATCTATAAAATTTATCCTTTAATTTGGCCATTCTCTTGAACAATTTATACAATATGTTAGCATCAATTATTTTGGGCATCACTTCTATCATAAGGCAAAAAAAAAACAATTTTTAAAATGATTTTACAGGTGTTTTCTGGGAAATTTCAAGGATAGTTTTATGTATAAAGAAAATCCTAAAGATTTTATTTTTCTGAATCTGGGATATGATAGTGAGAAAGTGAAATGAAAACAGCCATCAGAGTATATCAGATCACCTATTAAGACAGGATCTAGTGTGCCTGAGAAACAATAAATTTGGCACATATTAATCAAAGTGACAATATTTTAAATAACAAAAGGTGACACAAAAGAAAGAAGTCTTAACTCTTTCAGAAATGAGAAACTTTAAGTTTTTGTTGCTTGATGATCAAAGGCTTGACAAAATCAGTACAAAATACAGAAAAATATTTTCATGGGATATGGAATTTATGCCATATAGACAGATCACATAAAATGTGAAAGAGAAACCTTTTACTATCTTATTATGATTTGGATCTGGAATTCCCCCCTGCAAGCTCATATATTGAAATCATGGTCCCCAATATGACAAGGTTGAAGGGTGCGGCCATTATCATGAAATCTATAATCTCATCCTGAGGGTTATAACCTCATCACTGGATGGATCCATTTGATGGATTATTAATTTGAATGGACTACTGGGTGGTAAGTAGGCAGCAGGGGACTATATCTGTCCCTGGGCCTTTCCTATCTCTCTCTGGTTCTTTGCTTCTGGCTATCATAAGCTAAGCAACTATCCTCAACCATTCTCTTCCACCATGATGTTCTGATTCACATCAGGCCCAGAGAAATGGACTTGGTCAGCCATGGACTGAGACTTCTGAAACCATGAGCCAACATAAATCTTTACATCTCTAAGTTGTTCTTGTCAGGTATCTGTGTAACAGCAAGGCAAAGCTGACTCACACATATCCTTTGATAAGAGAAGACCAAATAGTTAGCTTATGTTAATTAGCTATCATCTTAATATACATAAAACCAAATTCTAGCTTTACATTAATGTAATAGAAAAGAATTCATGAGCTCCCTGCCCTATTTTTAATTTTTTTAATAAATAAACCCATCAAATTTGAATATATTGGATTCTTTTAAAACTCACAATCAGCAATTGAGGCAAATATTTTTTCTGTATATCTATGACTTTCTATATTTGTCTTGCATGATCTTTTCTTATATTCTAGAAGAAAAAAAGACCTTTTACTTTAAGATAAAACTATCCTCCTATCCTTAAAAACAAAAACACTTTTCATGATCTCGCATTCATAGTCATACTTTTCGGTAACTATTGCTTTACTGTAGTCTTTGATTTCCTATGTGAATTTTAACTTTCAGCCAAATTAGCTAAATTTTATTTCAAAGGGAAAACTGGGAGTATAAGAAGCACCTATCACACAGTTTAGCAAATTAGCAAAGCTCATGACTGTACTCATAACCCCTTAAGAGTCACACACACACATCTTTTAAACTTTTTAAATTACCAAGGTAAGCATACTCATTAACTTGCCAACAGATGTATTCACTATAAGAAAAAAAAAAAAGTGCATATATTGAAAACTGGGTGGCCAAATTTCAGTATTGTATGTTGCTTAAAAACTACCAAGATGTTCAGGGTTATCCATTAAGTAACTTAAGAATAGTAGAAGGTGCACTCAAATTCCAAAGAGACTGTTTCTGGGACCATTAATTCCTCTAATAATTATTCCCATGTCTTAGAAATTCCCTATCCTCCCCCTCTCTTATAGGAAAAAAAAGTTGTAAAAGCTTATGAATCATGTTAAGCAGATGAATAATCACATTCCTCTTATTTTCCCTATACTGTGATTTTCCCCTTTTGCACATTAATAAATTTGTGCGTTTTCTAAAAACAAACAAACAAAAAATAGTCCAAGGTTTCAGAGTTGAATAAGGATCTTGGTTAAGTTGACAAACTACAACTTTTTCTATTATAGGTATAGTACAATAATTTAAGAATTTAGAGCATTGCATTCACACAATTTAATGGTTGGAACTGAGAACTGAGATCCCCAATATAAATTTTTCCTTCTTTTTGAAAACCCTGTATCAATTTGACTTCACTATTTGTTGTAAGAAATTCTTGTCCAGGAAGCTAAAGCTCTAAACCCATAAACAACTTCACTGTTAACTAAGAAATTTCTGAAAAGTGATTTATTGATAAAGTTTGTTTATCTGGTCAAGAGCTCTCCCATGTAGATAAGTGTTTGATCACCTAGACAAAAAATTAGCTTGTTAAACAAAAATTACCTATCAAGATTCATGTCAAGAAGCTGGCCTTCCTTGGTCGATGTGGTGGTGCATGTAGCTTAGGAGGCTGAGGCTGGAGGATGGCAAGTTCAAGGTCCTAAGCAATTCACTGAGACCCTGTCTCAAAATAAAATATAAAAAAGGGCTGGGGATGTGGCTCAGTGGTTAAGCATCCCTGGATTCAATACCTGGTACCATAACAAATCAAAACAAAAACAATACAAAAACAACAACAACAACAACAACAAAACACTTCCTCATATCTCCTAATCCTCAACTATCATGTCATGCATTATCCCCCTGCTTCAGTTTCCTGTCTTGCAAACCTGCCTCAACCACGTAAACCCAATCTACAAACCTTGTAAACATTTGTCTCTGACCTTTCCATTTTGAGCAATACAAGGATCTCTCAAGGTGGTGGTCTTTCAAGTGTAGTGTGCCTAATAAATTTAGTTTTGATTAATTAACAGAAACTGTGAGATAATAAATGTTTGCTGTATTACGCTGAGAAGTATGTCAATATTCTTATGGCAAGGGGAAGCCAGTTCAACCACATTGATAAACCCAGAGAGTCATACAGCTGTTCCCACCTCAAAAGTTGTCAAACAAGCCTAATCTGTTAAAAAGTCACCTATGTGATGTGAATTTGTGTTTTCATCCAAACTCCCTCTGACCTTCAGGTTTCCATAAGAATTTTGAAGCCAGTTTTAGATGTTCAATTTTCTTTATTTCCTGGGAAATTTGAGAATACTATTTATATAAGTACTTGTTTTTTCTCTATACACCAATTAGAATGTAGTACTTTAGATGTGAGAGTCTTTATAATTTATTTATATACTCCAGGGGTGTTAAAATATCAAACTCATACAAATAGAGGTAAATGTTTTTCACAATTAAAGATGCACAGACCTACTGACAATTTTCAGTTTCTGTCCTACAACTTCATGAAGCAGCAGACATGGAACCATAAAACATCACTAGAGCAGATGTCAAAGAAATGACTTTACTTTCAGGGACGGTAAATATTTTCATGACTGAGTTGTGTTCACATATTGTCAAAATGAGAAATAAATGGAAAAAGGCTAATAAACCAGATTTTTCCTCATTTCTCATCCAATAGAAACTGATCCCCATTATATCCCGAGGGACATCACCAAATTATTATATCACAAAACCAGATTTCTAAATGAAACAGCAGTATTTGGAAATATGGCTTTGTACCATCAGACTTAGATATAGTGAGATGCTTTCTGGACTATGAAATCAAGACTATCTTAGTGTTCCGATGTACCCACTTGTTCCTCCATCCAGCTGTGGGGTTAGAGAAGACATCAACATTTGATTATTCTTGGCTGAGTAAAAAAAGAAAGAAAGAAAGAAATGAAAGCTCTTGAGGTCTATTCAGCACTATAATTTAGGCTATTTTAATATTACAGTTTACATGGGGAGTACTATGAGCAAAAGGGCCACATTACTGATGACCTTGAATGTTAAGAAATGACAGTATGTCACTATTAAATATGTTAAAATAGGTAAAGTCATGGCTGGTGGTAGAGCACATGCTAAGCATGGTCAAAGATCCCATTTCTCAAAAAGATAAAATATCACAATTTTCATATTAATATAAAAATAAATATATTAAAGATATTATTTAGCTTTAGGTGGAATGTTTAAGTTCAAGAGAGAACTTTTTGAAAAATTACAATTCAGAAATATTTAAATAAATGTGCAAATGAAGGTAAAATTGGTCTTTGGGGGCAGATGGGAAGAAATTCAATTGATTTTCTACCAGATAGAATTGACTCATTGATAGATAATGAGCATTGTTATCTTTTATCTATATCTTTCAGAGTTGTAATATAGCTCAAGGACAAGTAAGGACAAGAATCAGCTTCCTGGAGGGGTAAAATCTAAATAAAACATACTTTTTACACTGAAGTGCAATTCTTTCCCTATAGTGGGCTGGAATTGTCTGATGATATGGGAAGGTGCTGGGACAGATTTGGGAAATACTTTAGGGAAGAAACCACAAAAATCGATAGTTTCTTGGATATAGTTAGTGGGAAAAGGGATTTAAAGATCATCTATTGAGAGTGTGGCTGTTGCCAGTGCTGGATGGGTTGTTTCACGTGTGCTACGATAATGACTTAACACTGGCTTTGGGGTCAATAATGGAAATAGGAAGGAAACTTTTAAAGAAGGGATCATTTTGGAAACTCAAATTCTGTGACATTGAAATGGAGCCTCTTGGGTGGAGGTTGCCATCCACTCCATCATTATCAGCCTCACCCTCCTCCAGCCACTTCAATTAATAATGGGATCCCATCGCAAACAGTGTGTCTGCTTTTTCTAGCTGCTCCTTGCCTCTCCCTTTCAGAACTGGAAGAGAGTATGTCACCTTTTGATGCACTTGGTCAGAAATAATTTATGAACCCAGAGAAAATATTTTGAAGGGAGTTTAGGAAAATCCTAAAGTGAACAAGAGAGACATTGCTCGGTGCCTTCCTTCCTTGTTGTAAAATTGATAGGGGAGAATATTCTGAGTTAAAAAAGAAAGGTTAATAGGAGGAATTGTGGAAATATTATCCTTTTCTAAAAGTTTGGCTGAAAAGATAATTATGTGACTAGGGATCCTTTTCATATTAAAGATATAAACAACATCAGAATCTTCCTTTATAGTGAAATTACTGTTTGCTTAGCTTAAGGTCATTTGAAGTTATATTTTATATCAAAGATCACTCTAGTCAATTTGCTATTCTCGTTTTTCAACATTTCAAAATTTCATCTTTTATTAATACAGTCTCTTCTGTTTATATATGGGAATGAGGTACTATTTTTTTTGTTGTTGTTGTTCCAGGTTAAGAAAGAAGGAAGAGAAAAGGGAGGGATGAGTCAGAAAGAAAGCAAGGAGACAGAGAAGGAGGAAGATGAGGAGAAGAGAAAGACAAGGAGAGAAAGAGGAGGAGGGGCAGGGATGGAAAAAAAAAAACACCCTGAAGACAATTAAAGCAAAGAAAAGAGAAAGAAGGAAAGAAAGGAGCAACAATGAACCTGCACATACCCCTAGTCTGACTCTAGTTCCAGTTTGATCACTAGTGCATTACAGGAATGTCAATCTGGTCATTACTGCAGTCCTGGATGCCCGTTTTCTTCTCTTGAGCATTGAGTAGTGATGGAACCCTCAACCTACAATCTTCCTTAAACTCCTTGACTGAGAGGAGACATTCCCTCAGGGATTATGATTGCTTTGCTGGGTTCTCTTCAACTTCTCACTAGCTCCTTTTTCTTTGACTGTAGTCAATCTCTCGAAGAGGGTTTTAGAGAACATGGGGAGAAAGAAAGAGAACCATTCTGAAGTGAGAGTAATTGACATTTGCTTTTCCTCTACTTGATGGAGTTGGGTAGACAGCTCATAAAAGTCAAGTGAGCATTTTTTAACCCCCAAAACCAAATGAGGGAGTTCAAGAGAACCACCCATAGAGACTGGGGGTATGTGCAACAAAAGTGAGACTGCAGCTCATTTTCTTATGGGTCATTTGCTTATGCAAGTACTTGTGGATCTGCCTCAATGCCACAATGACATAAAGGGAAAAAAATCTTAAGTGATCGAGTAGAGAGAGGCAGTGGCCTGTTCTAATACCTTTGCATGGCGAGGATGTGAAGCTTTCCCAGTTCACATGGACTCTATAAAATGTAAATGAACTTGACTGACCTCTTGACTCACTTAGTTGGTGAGTAAGAACTTTGTGGAGAGCCTCCAACCACTGCTGGAAGGTTAGAAGAGGAAAGCCAGAGTAGTCGGTCTGTGTCCAAGATTCCTCAGCACCACATAAAAACAAGTAAATAAAAATAAAGATATTGTGTCCATCTACAACTAAAAAATATTTTTAAAAAATGAGTTAGACTGCCTTTTTAATAACTGAAAGTCACCCAACAGCTTTGAGAGCTGCCTGAGAGATTGGTAAGAGACAGGAAAACAAAAGTGCCCCATGCAAGGCTGAAGGCAGTGACTGGAAAAGTGTAAAACTGTTTCATGTTTGTTCCTCCATTGAGATGCAACTGCAAATAAACTTATTGCAAATAAGTGGGCTAATTTTGCTTAGAGTAAATGCTGTGAAGAGGTAATGAGTAGAAAGTGACTATGAAGGTAGAAGTGGGTAGAAGGCTAATGCAGTTGTGGTGGTCTGAAAGTCCCTATTTGGGCTGAGAACTTCCATGATATGTTGCTCAGCTTTACACCACCGTGACCAAAGTACCCCACAAGAACAACTTCTATTTATTTTGGCTCACAGTTTTAGCAGTCTCAGCCATAGTCACTGGGTCCATTACTCTGGACCCCAGTGAGGTGGAACATCTTGGCAGAAGGGCATGGCAGAGGAAAGCTGCTCACTTCATGGTGGCTAGGGAGGAGAGAGAGAGAGAGAGAGAAAAAAGAAGAAGAAGAAGAAGAAGAAGAAGAAGAAGAAGGAGAAGGAGAAGGAGAAGGAGAAGGAGAAGGAGAAGGAGAAGAAGAAGAAGAAGAAGAGGAGGAGGAGGAGGAGGAGGAGGAGGAGGAGCCAGGGGACAATATATAATCCTCCTTCAACAATGCCCCGCTTGCCTAATTTACTACCCAGTATGGTGGTCCTTTGAAATTATTAATCTATCAAATAGATGAATCCACTGATTAGGTAGCAGCTCTCATAATCTAATCATTTTGCCTCTGAACATTCCTGCATTAACACAGGAGTTTTGGGAGACTTTTGTACCCAAAGCCACTCCTTCCAAGAATGGCAAGAGAGAAAATGAGATAAAAGTATAAAATGCCCCAAGGCTAACACTGAGAAGGAAGCCCTGTGTGAGTGGAGTTTGGTGTGTGAAGTGAGCTGGGCAGGGAGAGAAAACACTTCTGACCAAGTGGGCAGAGGCCAAGTAACACAAGACTTTATGGGCCATAGTAAAATATTTTGATGACAAATTTGCCTTCCTTAAAATTTTTTAAGCATTTTTTGTCCCTTATATCCTGATAGAAGGCTCTAGATTTATTAACCTAATTTTATTTAATGGATCACATAAATAATTTTGATCTCAGAGGAAAGAAACAACTAAGATATCTCACATTTGTTTCCTTGTGATTTTTTTGTACTACTATACCTAAAAAGTTGTGAAAAAATCATTTATAGTCTTCTAATTTTCATCTCAGGCAGCTCTTGGTACCCAAGGATTCAATCCTTGTCCTTCAAGTGAGTACACATACTCAAGTAGTTACAATTGACATCTAGGATCTGAATGAAGTATCAGTTTGTTCATAGATAGAAATAATAGGCCCAAGTATTGCTATAAATACTTCATCTTAGTCATGCCAAGAGAAAGGTACTAATTTGCTAGCATATGGAAAAGAATGAAAACACAGCAACTAAAAGTTCTGCTCTTTGATATTTATGACTTAAAACCCTGGACAGGAAAGCTTTCCTCCTTAACTTTAAACCCCAAAGGTGGAAATCTCTGCCATCTGCATCATCTCTCATTAGGGGACACTCCTATAACCATGTTAAGGAATGCACAGACTACGAGAGTCGTGTGCTTAGCTCTTTTGCAGCAATGTTCCTGGATTCTCCTCTAATATGAATTACAGACCTCTCAGCACAATCCTTAAACTTCTACCTGCTACACTTATGCTAATAGTCACTCTGTATCCAACATGATACCTTTTAGTTAATCCTGGAATATTAGGTATTGCAGCTGTCTCATGGAAGAAACTGAGAAAAAATTTTCTGTTCAGTATGGAAATAACTCTATAAAGCTCATGATAAATGAAGGCTTATGAATAGTATATCAGTTATTGCAGTCATCATTATAGCAGTATATTTCCTTAGGTTCTTAAGGGAAATTACTTTCTTTGGCACATTCTTGGGAATTATTTCCTGTGTTCCATTAGCTCCACGGGATGACATCCTAAAATGACGGATGCAGTTCCATTGTTTTGCTAGAGTGCTCTGTAACTGCTCTTAGGGCTCCTTGTTGAATGCATATTATATTCTATTTGAATATTATCTGAGAATATGATTCACAGTTTAGTCTTAATATTTTTTTAAAATCACTTAATGAACAAGAAGGAAACTTGTTCTGATAGAAAGAGTAATAAGTAGCAGAACAGGTAATCCTTGTTCTAGTTCTGACTCTACTATTGTGTGGCCTATAGCAAATTACTAGCTGCAGCGTTCACTTTTTCATTTGTAACTTATTTTTAAATTTCCCTTTAATTTGTGCTTTCTAGTATACTGAGATTTTCAGTATTTATTAAATATTAATTAGGCAATTTAAAATCCTGTTGGTGGGACAACATTTAAATATAAAAATTAGGGAAAATATATTAGCAATGGCTACCATATTTGATATATTAACAAGAAATATTAGTTGCAAGCAACAGAAGCCCAATAATAATTAATCAAAAATGGAGGTTGTTTTGAAAGTGTCAGGTGCTCTCGAAATCATTTGGAGGCCAGATTGACCGAGGAGGGGGGGCATGCTTGGGGCTGGGGAAGACTCCAGGGAGTTGTGAAGAGCAGAGAAGCAGGAACACAGCCATAGCATGGCTGGAATAATCTTGTCAGGACTCTGCTGCTATGTGGACACTGCTATGTATATCAACCATTCATTTTACTCTTGCCTTGCTTGCTCAGATTTATTGTGTGGAACAGGAGAACTTATGGGCTGAGGTTAGATCGCCTGCCCACCCTCTCACTATGCTTACAGATGGGAATCTGTTAAGGCAGAAACCTCCAATTATTCTTCCACCAGGATAATTCACAAACGGGAAATAATTCCCTAAAAGGGAGTGAGTGCATGAGTAGGAAGTGCATATTAAGTCATGAAGACGAGAGAAGAAAGTTCACTTTGGAATTATGGAGAGATTTTTTGGAAGAGGCAGGATAAGTAGAAATTGAAATGAGGCTAATGAAAGGAGATTAAAAATGTCACACCAAAGAAACAACCAAACCTAGGAGCATATATCTAAACCATATAAATTCAATCTGTGGGACTTTCAATATTGCTCCAAATCAGGCACATTACATCTTTTAGTTCTTAGGGGGGCTTTATGGTCAGTCATGTGAAAGAGAACATTAACTCTTGGCATAGTCTATTCATTAAGTCTAACAAAATTTTATCTTCTCATCACAGTACACTCTCATTCTTTCCCCAAAGTCATTCTGACAATGAATAGGCACATTCCTAGGATACCGAAGAATTTGTGGCTCCTCAGTCTTTCCACCCATTCAGAAGATACAGTATTCCTAACATTAGAGAATAATAAGTAGGACAATATATCTTAAGAGAAGCTAACATAAGAAACAGTTCACTTTTGTTAGGGAGATCACTTATTATTTATGTAACATTTTTTCTTCTCCTTTCACTATGATTTTATTGATGGATTTGAAGAGGGTAGCTTATACAGGATGTTGCTTATAGTTTCTAGCAATAGCAGCATCATTCTTTCTTTTCTCAGGACTGCATAGTATGCTTGGCAACAGCAATACCTTGTTTAATTGGTTTCAAAGGCTATTAATGACTACTAGGACTGAAAGGACTTCTGTGGTTGATGTGTTTGAGTAAAATTTTAATTCTCCTTCACCCATCATATGGCTAGGACAGAGGCCTATTGATGAAATTTAATTTTTTACAGAAAAAAAATATTTTAGCTTTTTATGAGAGTGGCATGTGGGTGGAAAAAAAAATGACCCTACTCGTCACTGTCACAATTTCAAACAAACACATATAATCTACTTCAAATGTAACATTTTCATGAATATAAACTTGGGAATTCTTGTAGGCCGAACATGCATACTAAGGAGTCAATAAATATCTGTTGATTTTGTTCAAAATACATCTGGAAACCAATAGAGAAGTGCCTCCACATTCTGGTTGTCATGAAATTACATTACTATTGTTTGTGATAGTCCTGCAAAGTAGAGCTCTCACTTTCCCTCAGAAACAGCAGGAAGAGCAAACAATACTCCAGATGACATGAGTAAACATGAATAAAGTATATTTACAGTATCCTGGTTTGATGATGAATTTGCAAATCTGCCTCTTTTCAGACGTTCAAGATAGAGAAAAGTTTCACAGGAAAAAAAATCTTGTATTTTGTTATCAAAACGGGAAAAATTCAGCATATATACTGAAATGCAAAAGGCCTATAAGACTGGAATATTTAAAAAAATCATTATCTTTTATGTATTAACTTGATGTTCTCGGTATCAAGAGAGGGCAATGGTTTTTGACTTTCTCAACTTTAGTTTTTCTCACTAAAAATGACAATTGACATAAGGTGGGCTGAGAAAACAACAAAAGTGCAATTTTCTCCCAATTAAATGTGAAGAATATGTTCTGCGTGTGGTAAATTCCTGCACATAAGGCAGATTAGGATGCCAACAATTAACAGGGTGTGATGGTTAACACTGTTGCTCAGAAGCAATGGAAATGTGAAGACAGCCCCCTGACTGAGTGGTGTGTTGTCAAGGCCAGGCCAGCAGCTGGCTTTCAAGGCACCTCACAGAGTCCCACAAGGGGGCTTTGCTTTGGTGAATTTATCTCAGCAAATGATCTGGCCCTGAACTTGTCCAGGCTTGAAACCCTGAAGTTTTTGTCAACTCAAAAGAATAGATGTGTTTCTCAGAGACAGATTCACATAAATCAAGCTCTCAAAGTTGATGTCTAAAATTGAGTGCCAATTTATTAATTTTTAATGGAAAATACAATTGTCCCACTAACTACAAAAACATAGTCTATGATCAGGCTATTCTATCGTGTCAATCACTGAACATAAGATGTCAAAGTATAACTTGAAGCTTACTTGATGAACATGAAATCAGAACAGAGAAACTTGGTTAAATCAACATTCTTTAACTGTTAATTCATCTCAAGATACAGTCCATTATACTGGCCTGAGAACTTTACTTCTTGTGTTTTATATCTTATTTGTCATTGTGTGCTAAATTTAACCATTTAACATCCATCTTCTGCCATATCTCAATCTTGGGGTAAACTAGAATCCTTCATGTATTGATTAAAGGGGAATTTTACTTTAAATTTTTTTTTATTATTAGTTGTTCCAAACATTACATAGCTCTTGACATATCATATTTCATACATTTGATTCAAGTGGGTTATGAACTCCCATTTTTCCCCGTATACAGATTGCAGAATCACATTGGTTACACATCCACATTTTTACATACTGCCATACTAGTGTCTGTTGTATTCTGCTGCCTTTCCTATCCTCTACTATCCCCCCTCCCCTCCCCTCCCCTCCCATCTTCTCTCTCTACCCCATCTACTGTAATTCATTTCTCCCCCTTGTTTTTTTCCACTTTCTCTCACTTCCTCTTATATGTAATTTTGTATAACAATGAGGGTCTCCTTCCATTTCCATGCAATTTCCCTTCTATCTCCCTTTCCCTCCTACCTCTCACCCCTGTTTAATGTTAATCTTCTCATGCTCTTCCTCCCTGCTCTGTTCTTAGTTGCTCTCCTTATATCAAAGATGACATTTGGCATTTGTTTTTTAGGGATTGGCTAGCTTCACTTAGCATAATCTGCTCTAGTGCCATACATTTCCCTGCAAATGCCATGATTTTGTCATTTTTTTTACTTTTAAATTTTGTTTTATCCAGGTATCATTTGTGAAATAAAGTATAAATTAGGTTTACAAGAAGAGTTTTAAAAATATGTGTACAGGCATCAATAGAAGCTCCAAGTATTCATAGATGGCAGAGAGTTTAATAAAGATGAATAATACTGACTATGTGAAAGAATGTGTTAGCTTTTATCCACTGTTAAAGAAAGGATTTTTCAATTGCATACTGGGAGAGACATCACATATGAAGGTCTGAAAACAGTCTGGTCCTGAGATGGTAAGATGATTTTATCATGCCTCTTTATGAATCAAATGAAATATCCATAAATATTATCCATGTAATTCTTCTTGGACTTCAGACCTTTGCATGCCTTAGTATCAGCAAAAGAGGAATTTCAAATTGTGGAAACTATGATAGAACTACTATGGAGGTAAAATTAAACTCTGCTGTGACTTATGTCTTGTTGATTTCTAAACTGTTAGCAAAGTCATATTAAATAGGCAGTTTAAAATATCTTATGTCATACTAATTTTAATTTTCTCTTACACATTCAGTAAAGACTAGTATATGGCAAAAGACCAAGGCAGAAAATAGAGGAAGGACTTGAAGATAGCCTATCATCCATTTCCATATTCCCCATCCCAAGATGCATCCCTAGACCCTTGTGGAACAGCATCCTCTGAGGAGGCCTATCATCTAGGCATTCTTAGCCATGATTGACACATGGGCACACAGGTACTACTTTGATCCAGAATAGACCTAAATCTAAACCATCAGAATTTATTTACAACGCAGAAAAACAATTTCCATTCTCTATATTTCACAAAGCACATTTTAAAAAGGGTGTTGTCCTTTTGTCCCGACTCTACTACATGCCGATGGCATTTCTTAAAGATGTTCAAGGAAACAGTTGATTGAAGAGGAACCTCTGTTCGAGAGGAGGCAGGGATGTTCTATTTGGAAAATGCATGATTCAGATAAGGGAGAAGAGCATGGGTTATATTTTTAAGAGAGTCAAAAAGGAACCTGGTTGGCAGGTCGTTGTTTCCCATATGCTGTGGGAGGAGCACATACTTCCATGTCACACAGCCGCTGTTTGAATCCCATCTTACCACTTGGTAGTAGAGTGACGGTGAACAAGTTATCCTCATAATTGCCTCGTGGAGGCTTCTCTGGTTTAGTCTCATTGGTATGAGAGAAGAACAAGACCAAGTCACAGAATTTATGATAATATCAAATGAGATCATACAAACAGTTACCTTGGTATCTCACCCATTGTGTTGTTCCAATGCTAGTTTCCTCCTTCTTAACTTGCCATGTTTAATTGTAAACAGGTGAAAAAGAGGAGTTATGGGATAATAACCTATTCTTCCTAGTTGATTGAAAGCTTCTCTTACCTTAATGTGATTGCCCTGGTAAAAACCAGAAAAGAGCTCTTTCCCACCTTGTCTTCAGACATCCCTGCAGGCTTTCTATTTCCCTGATTCACTTAGTGTATTTACCCTTGCTGTGATCACCCATATGAAAGGCAGATTGGTTCAATTCTGCAAGGAGGAGAATATTTCACTTTCCCACAGCGGCAGTAATGGCCCTTCTGCCCTTGGGGAGAGAGATAATAGGGGCTACTGAGTTATTTGAAAGTTTCATCTGCGTAGTTTTGTCCTTTTCTACTTTTGTCCATTTGATCTTAAGCTACCTCATTAAAAAAAAATTTTAAATACTTCTTGATGGTATCCAAGTCTGGGATATAGAGATATAACAAGCTTACTTGTTATATTCTCATTTTTTTTTTCAGTTTAACTTTGCTTTTCCATTGTTTTAGAATTAAGCCACTTCTTATACCCTTTGATTCTGAGACTTCTTTGCTCTGGATACCATAAATATAATATTACAGTGAACTAACATTTTTACTGAGGAGGATCAAATCTAATCTCACAAAACTTGTTTTTCAAATGTAAAAGCCAAAGCTATGATTACCTGGGGGCCCAGGGCATGAAATGAGAATAGGAAAACAAGAGTATAAAAATAAAGTAGATTGTTTTCCAATAGAAATATAGACATATAATTAAAATGATTTTCAACCTTCTAGACACAGCCAAGATTTGACTATATCTGGGATGGCAAGGGACACAATGAATACCTTGTTTCTTTGGCTGACAGTGAAAGTATCTAATTAAAAAACATTTTTAACTGTGATGCCCATTCTACTACAGAGTCAATCACCTAAACAGAAGGTATTTGGACAGAATATAATTACTATATACTCACAAAGGAAACTAATTTGGAAGATGTTGATCACTTGATCAAGAAGAGGTAACGATTTGCCACAGTTACTACAGAGACCTCAAAAGAAGCCATTATACATTTGTAGTTGAATTTGAGATACAGAAAATTCTGGTAAAGCTTTTCAAGTTGTATTTAATACATTGAGTGAATCAGAGGTGAGAAATGTTCTAAATCAATAACCAGCATTCTAATGTGATTTTTATGTAATTCCTCAAGAGGAGGTCCAGGAGATTCGATGTAATGTGACTTCTAGTCAAGCCCAGACAACTTGCTACCCCGTTCTCCCAAGAGAGAAAATGAACACATGGGAACGAGAAAAGGCGATCCACTTGGGACTCTGTTGCTTTTCACATGTTATTTTCCATCCTGCTCGCCTCCTCCACCAATTTCTCACCCCCTGCTATTTCCATCACTGCCAGCATGGTGGAGAAAAACAAATGTGGTTATTGGTACATATTGGTGGATATTGTACATATTGGCACTTTGAGTGAGGTTTTCTATTTCTGTTCAGAGTGCAAGAGTGCACACAGAGCAGGTGAATTTTTCTATAGCTCTAATGGTCTCTTTGGCCAGAAGCTGACTGATATCCTATAAATTGTTATTTAGCATGACCTTTAAATGTGTTGCATTGTAGATAATTGGGGCTTAGATTAGATTTCAGCATAGCATGGTGCTTATGCCCTGGAACAGAATTATCATTGTATGCCTTATTAAGTATGTAACATAGGGTAAACTTCTTAACTTCTTTTTGCCTCAGTTTCTTATTTATAAAAGGGAAAGTCTAATAGACTTTTTGTGGGTAAATATTTGCAAAGCATTTAAAACATACCTGGCTCATAACAATTGCAATTTGTGTTTGCTATCACAGGTCTACCATCCCTTATTTGTAATTTTGAAGTTGAAAAACTGCAAAATAAATAGGTGCATAGTGTAGCAAACTTGTTTAGAGGCAAGATCTGACTGGAATTGATTTGTAACAACTTAAGGTATTTATTTACGCCATCATGTATGAGTATGCACCTGTATAATTGAGGGATTATTAACATATTTGGTTAAGAGCTACCACCATCTCCCCTCGGGTTGTTAGATAAGATATCCATAACTTTCTTAAATTCAAAGCATTCTGAATTCCAAAAAACATCGGGGCCTACGGGTTTTTCAAAGGGGTTGGTGTTTTGTATTGCTCTTATTTCATGTGATGAGATAATAGGGTTACTTAAGTTTTTTATTTGGTGGAACAAAACAAATGCTTTGAAAGTAGCTTTCATGACACCGTGGAGTTGTGTAACACAGTGATCTATCAAGCTTGGAGAACAGAAGTTCTAATCAGCACAGAATTAATTGTGTGATTTTTTCCATGAATTACAAAGTTTTAAAGAGTTCGTTTCGAGTATCATCAATCCCAAAACTTCCATCAATATATATACCCTATATAAATTGAGCACTTTCTTCATGCCAACAGTTCAATTAAGCTATTGACTTGACCTTTCTTTCATCTTTTTGGCAGCCCTTTATAGTGAGTTTTAGCATCATCTTGCTTAACACATAAGTAAAGTGAGATGTTGCATAGGTAAACAAGAAGTTACTTAATTCTAAAACAATGGAAAAATCTAAGTTAAACTGTATCCATCATGAAATTCAAACAAAAGTCTGGGCACTCAAAAACAAACCTGTTCTATTACAAATAAATTGGTTATCCTTTGATGATTCAGAAAACATGACCCATGACATTATTGTGTTCCAAAGACACCATTAAGGACACCAATAATAATAATATCTACATCTATTTTACCTTTTCTATCTGTGAAATGTGATGCTTAGAGTATAATCATAAGCCAGCTGTGAGTGATCCTAGTAAAAGGAGTAGATTTTAAACACCTCAACAAATATTGTTTCATTTTATTCCTTCCGTTTGACTTTATGCAAAGTAGTGAATGATTCAGGAAGGAAGCTGAATAAGGCAAAGGTCTATCTTTTTAAAAGATTATAATTCCAGGCAAACTGGTTACTTAGGGAGATAATGTAGAATATACATCTCTCTATATCTACACCTATATATTATGTGTGTGTGTTATGCATATACATATTTATGTATATATAAAACCTTTTGCTCTCAATTTAGAGTTAATAGTTCACTAGACTGTACATTCTATCGTATAAGATTATTATTCTCCTACGTGTGCTTCACATGATAATTATCAGATGTGTTTCCTTACACTACAAATCAACAAGGAATTTTATAATTTTTTTAAAAAATATTTATTTCTTTTAGTTGTACACAATACCTTTGCTTTTATTTATTTATTTTTATGTGGTGCTGAGGATTGACCCCAGGACCTTGTACACACTAGGTGAGTACTCTACCGCTGAGCCACAAGCCCAGCCTGAATTTTATAATTTTTGACGTAAACACTTGATGTGTTTAAAAGAGATTGTGGTAAATAATATTTTATATTTACCCAAATATACCTTTCCAAGTATCTTCATTTCTTTCTATGGATCTAAGTTTTCATCTGGAATTACTTCCCTTTATAAAAACTTCACTTAGGATTTCGGCAGATTTGTTGGGTAACAAGTTTTCTTAGTTTCTTTTATTTAAAAGTCTTGTTATTTCACTTTGTTTTTGCAGAATATGTGGACTGCATATGGAATTCTTGGTTGATGCTTTTTTCTGTCAGATCTTTATAGATAGTTTTATGGAATTCTGGCCTCCGCAGTTTCAAATGAGAAATGTATGGTCTTTGGAAACATTGTTCCCATGTATACTTACATCTTCCATCTTATTATTTTTTTTTAATTTGCTTTAATGGTTTTCTCTTCTTATTTGGTTTTCAGCAGTTAGACTATGATATGTGTGCGCATAGCTTCTTTGAACTTATCATGTTTATCACCAAGCTCCTTAAGTATGTGTACTTGGCTACTTCTTCAATTTTTTTTTCAGATGTATTCATTCCTCTCATTCTGGGATTCCAATTACAGATATGTTAAATCTTGTACTATGGTTCCAGAGTTCTCTGAGACTTTGTTCATTTTCTTCCAATCTTTTTTTTGTTTGTTTGTTCTTCAGATTTAGCTATTTCCACTATTTTATCATCAAGGGCATCATTCCCTCTGTTATCTTTATTTTTACTAAAATTATCAGATGCAGTTTTATTTGAAGTTTTAGAATTCATTTCTTTTCCATGAATACCATATCTTTACTGAGATTTCCTATCATTTTTATTCATTACTGGCATATTTTTATTTACCTCACGGGACATAGTTATAATTCTTACCTGCTATTTCCAACTTTTTTCTTTTAAAAATACCTTCCCTCTCCCCTTGGGTAACATTTTCCATTTTAAAAAATTGTGTTCAATAATATTTTTAAATGTTCAGTGTCTGTGACTTGTATCCTGAGCATAGCACTGGTATTTTGTGTATTCTGCAATAGTCTTCCAAAAGTTCTGATCTTTTTGCTTTAACAGAAAATAAACTTGGTTGGACTCAAAGTCCAAGCTCTATTTCTTTTGTGGTAACTCAAATTACAGTTAAATTCCTTTTCTCATTAATTGGATTGTTTTCTAGCACATGTATAATTTAGGAGTAATCTAGAGATTTAAAATATAGATATGGATATAGATATAATTTATGATTTTACATAGCACAAATTAGCACAGAGTAAGCGTACAATTTTGTATATTTTAGTAAATTTATGCATTTGTGCAAATGTTTTAGAACATTTTCATCATCTCATAAAGTTTTTTCCTGCCTACTTGTTGTCTATCTTCAACCTGAGCCCAACCCTGAGCCCCAAATAACCATTGATCTGCTTTTGTGTGTGTAGATTT
This sequence comes from Marmota monax, assembly GCF_021218885.2. Taxonomy (NCBI): domain Eukaryota; kingdom Metazoa; phylum Chordata; class Mammalia; order Rodentia; family Sciuridae; genus Marmota; species Marmota monax. The sequence continues at coordinate 811,238 of NW_026694856.1, forward strand.
CCCTTTTAGAAATTTCATACAAATGTAATGATATATAGGCATTTGTGTCTCTTTTCTTTCGTTTAGAATATGATTACATATATGTGTGCATGTGCATGTGCGTGTGTGTGTGTGTGTGTATTTTTTAAACTCTCTTGTGTTGGAGACTGAACCCAGGGTCTTGAATATTCTAGGCAAGCATTTTGCCGCTGAACTACACTCTCAAACCTTCTTTTTAAATTTTTATTTTGAGACAGGGTCTTGCTAAATTGCCCAGACTGGCCTCAAACTTGCTATCCTTCTGCTCCTGAGTAACTGAGATTACAGTAATATGCCACCACGCCAGGCTTCACTTAGCATATTTTTGAGGTTCATCTATGCTGTTGAATATACTAGTAGTTTTTTCCTTTTTCTTGCTAAAGTATATATCATTGTGTTCCTATACTATCATTGTGTTCATCCATTCACCAGTTGATAGACATTTGGAGTGTTTCCAGTTTTCAGCTATTTTAAATAATACTGTTATGGTATTTATGTACAAATTTTTGTGTAGACAGATGTTTTTATTATTTGCCTATCTACTTTTAGACCCATGTATTGTATTCTTATTTCAGTTACTATTTTTTTTCATTTCTACAACATCCATTTTATTCTTTAGTAGCTAATTGTCTTCTAATTTTTCTCAGTTTTCATGAATATATTAGATATCATTATTTCAAATTCTCTAGTGATAACTCTACTATCTGGATAGTCTTTAATTCTCTTTTTTTTAATTCTCCATTTGTTTTTCTTGTCTTTGTCTTGTTTTTGTTTCTGGTCTTGCCTAGCAACATTCAATGAAACATTGGATATCCTTGACATCATTGAAACATCATTGGGCATCTTTGAAAAACTGATGGAGACCCTAGATTATAATATATTCCCTGGAGATTATTTAGCTTCATTTTGGAAAGCAGATAGAGATAATGACAGAGAAGCTGGATTCTGGTCAAGAATGGATTCTATATTCTGAACTAGACTGGGCCATACTAGTCTAGTTTGAATTTGCCTTCATTCCTGCAAAATAGCACTTATTTCTAGGGTATACCCTATTTATGGTTTCAAGTGAAATAATGGGGCTCTTTTCTGGATTCCTTTCCATTTTGTGAACCTCAAATTATAATCTCTGTGTCCTCAGCACTACCATACTGCTAAAATCTCTCCATCTCTTTGGCACACCACTACTTTCTGCTAGGTTTCTGGGAGTCTCATTCATGTAACTGCAATTTTGGAGACAGCAACCTTTTTGGATGGAAATTAAGGCAGAATTTCAGGCTTACTCTTATGTGTTTTCTCTTCTTTAAATCTTAACCCCGTTAGATGCTCTCAACACCCAAACCTGTCTCTTTGGCCCAGTGAGAGTGTTGTCAGCCAGGTTTGTCTTTGTTTCTCTCAGCTGCAAATCTAGAGATGCTCTCAAAGAAAAAAAGGGCAAAAGTTCACCTCATCATAGCAGTCTCTTCTCTCCTACTACTTAAGTCCTACCTGACTTGGCTGCCTTCTGAGGTTGTCAAACTCATGCTTTTCATAGTTAGCATTTAGAAAGAGGGTTACTCTGTTACAAGCACTTCTGAAATAACTGCAAATACAGTTTCCCCAACTTCCTTTGGAAAAATACACAGGAAAACCCCTACTTTACACTGCAATAGAATTTTGTTATATCAATAAATAAAGTTTTAAAAAATCAGATTCTTTCATGGTACTTTAATTTAGATTTTTTTTTTGATTGAAAGAGTTGGCATCAAATGAATTCTAATGGGAGCCCCCCAAAGTATAAATATATGTCATAAACTTTATATAAGGACATGATAATTTAGAATTGTAAAAATGGTTTGACTTTCTTTGTACTTTATGAAAGGGACCTCAACATATGTGATGTATATCAAAGACAAAACCTACTATACCAATATTTTGATCAGTATTTCATATGCCAACAGCTGTTAGCATTTAGTTGACTATAATTTTATGTTAGAATGTAATACAAATTAAGGAATGACTATGTGAGTGACCCAGTTCTCTTTAAAATACATCTAGCAAAGTTTGAACTTCTTGCCACATTTTTCTGTAAGTTGCTCTTGTTGAAAATTGACAGGATTCTTCCATTAATTGTAGTTCTATCCCCAAATATTATAGCATATACAAAAATTCCTATTGATATTGCTGTTGATGACTATCAAGAAATTTCTTATTTGAACATTATTTTAAAAGTAATGATTGACAAAATATTTTTCTTTTTCTTTATTCTTACTCAACTTTTGCAAACTGCAAGTGTAGCTACTAAGTATCAGAAGGGGAAATGGTAATTTCTGCCTACTCACTGTCATTGATACTTTGACAATTATCAAAAGACTTGACATTTTATTATAATCCACATGAATGATGAATATTTCCTTTAGAAAACCTTCAGCTTGACTTATAGAATTGCGGAATTAGCTATGACAGTTTAAAGATTGTATACAAGTGTTATGTGTAAAGGAAAATGTAGGAGTTTGGAAAAAGCAAAGGAGATCAAGGAAATGAGTCCATAAGATTACAGACATTCCTCTGAGTTTTTTTTTGCTTGTTTATTTATTTTGCAAGTGTTTATACAAAAATCTGTGCATGAAATCTGTTACGTAGGCTGCAACCATTCTTAATGATTCTTTGTTTTTATTTTTTATTTCAAAGTTTATCAGTTGATTCAGTAACTAAAATTGCCCACACTTCTGATAACAAGTATCAATGAAGAGGTAGTGGAATAGCCAGAAGCATTAAATATCATTTTTGCAAATTGTTTAAATGCAGGACAGTCTGTCAGGTCACTTACAAAACAAAGCTTCTGAAGTTCTGTACCCTTGTCTCTGCAAAAAGATAGGAATGATTTTCCCATCACTTCTACTACACTACATGTCCTCAATCTCACCTCTCTTAGCTTGGGATTGGACGAACCCTGAAGTGTCATAATCAGGGTGGACAATTGGTCATGGGTTATTCTGACAAAGCAGAGTAAAATCTTATAACCAGGAGGCATCATGACCCAAAACCAATAGATAAAACACTGGGTTATAATTAAGTTCTTTCTTGTTGTTAAGGAGAGGATCAGCTGGGGTAGTTATTTCAGGCAAATGAAGACTCCCTCTTACTCAATTTCCATTTGATACTTAGTCACTGAATTGTGCCCTTGGCAGTGGCCCTTGGTTAGGCCCACCTACTTGTTTCTTCTCAGGCAGCAAGTCCCCTTCTCCTTTTTTTTTTTTTTTTTTTTAAACTCATAAGCTCCAGGGGCTCCTTCCAGTAACCCTTTCTATTTATTCACCTCTTTCTAAGTTCCCTTCAATCAAGAGGGAGAGAAGAGGAAAATCCTTTCTTTATGCAGATTTCCCTCAGAGGCACTGTCTTTTCCCTCAAATTTAGTTCTGTTATTTTCATAATAAACCTTGATGTTTCATTACCCTTAGAGACTAAATCATTAACAACCAAAATATTAGTTCTTTTTGTGAATATTCAAACGCTGCCTCTAGGAGAGAGAAAATATTTGCATTCCATTATTCTCTGCATGAAAGAAAAGAAAGAAAAAAACTTAACAGTTTGAGTTTGCATATTATAATAGTTACAAAATTGTTGTCTTGATGAAGAAAAATGCTTGATTGGGAGGTTCTAGGCTGTGGAAAAATAGACATTAGAGCTGAAATTCTCCCTTAATTACCCTATTTTTCTCAGGTTAAGAATATAGAAGAAGTACTATGCCAGTCTAGAATTCCTTATACAAATCATTTACGGGCTTACGTGCATTTCGGAGCTCAAAAATTTTTAGATTTCAAAATTGTAAGAGAAATTCATGTACCACACATAAAATTATTGTGCAATTTCTCCCAGAGCACTTGGGCAGCACTTTATATATATATATATATATATATATATATATATATATACCATAGTTATGAATGAATATTCATATTCACATTCTATAGAATAGTTAAAGACTTTAGATGGCCTCTTGTCAATTAAGATCAGCTTTTGTTACTCAATGATTGCAGGTCAGATTGCATTTTGCTACCAAACAAATTTTTTAAATTACATTAGATTTCCAGATTTTTCTGGGTCTTGGAATTTTCAGAAATTCATTGAGGCTTTTAATTCCTCAGTTTTAATATGCCTTCAATTGGAAAATTCACTATTCATGTAAAAACAGTTTTGAGTCTCAAAAAAAAATTGCTTCATTTATTATTCATGTGTTTTTACTTTAAAAGTTTTTTTTGCTTAGTGTATATATGTAATTTCATTGCTTTGTGAACATGGTACACATAACAGAATATTTTTTTGTGTGTATATTTTAATTTTTTGAAACTTCCTTTGTGGGTAGCATATGGTTGTTTATTATAAATTTCCAATTTATATTAAAAATGTTCATTTGTCCTCAGAGTGTGAATAATGTTGTTATATTCTTTAGACATTTCCCATATGTATTTTGAATCTGCTTGATCTATTGCTGTCCAAGATAGTTGTCTTAAAAATTCTTACAATAATTGTAAAGTTATCAATTTCTCTTTGGAATTCTGAACTTTATTTATTTATTTATTTTTATAAATGTTATATGTATCAGTGTCCAATATATCATGAATTCTATGAATGTATGAATGAAATATTTTTCTTAATTTATTATTTGCTTTTTCCTTGAAAATTATATTTTTGGTCTGACCTTATACCTTTCTTTTTATTAGAATTTTCCTGGTATATTTTCCCTCTACTCTTTTAAAACCTGCCTGTGTCATTTTGTTTAAGATATGTCAAGTAAACAACACTCATTTTTTTGTTGTTGTTGTTCACAGAGCTGGATTAATTTAAATCTATTTTGAATGTTCTACTCATTAATATTTATTGTAATTACTGATATGTTTAATTACCATTACATTTAGAATTATTTATGCCTTCTCATTTTGAATTTAGTATGATTCTCATTTCTTTTTTCTCTCATTTACTTTTTAATGTTGTATAAAATAAGCAAAGCAAAAGAATAAAGTGTATTATATTGTGTCATACTAGGTGATACTAAGAAGTATTCATAGATTACCTAGTGATCTAGAGGAATATGCCAGAGCTTAAATCTTCTCTTTATTGTTTGACTAAAGTTTGGACACTATGCAGTTACATGATAATTTGTAAATGTTTGTCCATTAAAAATAATAACCCTACCCATAATTGCTTTACTTTATTTTGTTTTTCTTCTGAAGTGCATATTGTGTTTCTAACATATAATTTTCAAAAAGTAAAATCACGACTCTCATAAAAATAAGTTTTGAGGCAAAGATTTTATTCAACCTATTAATGAGGGTGCCAGTTGGATATTAAAATAAGATCAAACAACATTTGAGGAACTATACATTTATGCCACTTAATAAAATATTGTTAGAATAAAATTTAAATACAAAACTCGTTAATGGTCTATGGGGCAAAAAAACATAACCTTTGAGGTTACAGTTTCTACCAAAAGAAATTATTTACATCTCCACTGGGATAAAATATACAAATTAATATGTAAAGTCACTAAATCTGGGACCTTTCATCAATAATAAACAGTGAGTCAACAAAATGTATTCCTATAGATCAGAGGCTGGTTTATCTACAGCCCGCGGGGCAGATCTGGCCATGCCTTTTGGTTGATGTACCGCCTGTTTTTGCGCTACATTAGAGGAGCTAAGTACTTGTGATAGAGAACCTGTGACCTGCAACATCAAAAATAAAAACTCTTTTCTTTTACAGAGAAAAATATGCAAAAACCTGCCTTAAATCACCCTTTGACTCTCACTACACTTAAAGGATGTGCTACCTTATTTCCAAGTGTTGGATAATTCTTCTTAAAGTTCTCTAATCTAGCAATTTTATTCTAACATTTAAAAAATGCTTTCAAATAAAGACTTTGTAAATCTTTGACACATGCTTTATATTTCTGAGTCATGTCTTTAACTTTTGGAAAATTAGACTTTGATGCTTTGTTCTTCTGCCCGCACATTTTTAGCATGCATGCTGTATTTTGAATGATCAGTATGTCTCTTTCTTCTCTCCGCAAAAGATAAGAACTAGGCTTGTTTTGTCCTTTTGTCCTTTTCTTTCCTACTTACCTGAACTCCTACCACCTCACTTGATGAAATTTTTATATCATCTGGGATTAGTGTTCAAGTTTGTCCTTAAAGACAGGTTTTTAAAAAATGATCAGTACTTACATGGATGTAGCAGTAATGGTTCACTTACTAAGTCTGTTGCTTCTTGCATACCATTAATTTCTATTAGTCTATTTGGTATTTTGTTATTAGCAATATTTCAAAGAGAGTTGAAGAATGTAAATTTTCTGAGTTCAATGTATGAAAGTATGTTGATTTCAGTTTTTGGACATATTTGGCTAGATATAGATTTTTATTTTCAAAGTTATATACCTTAAATATATAAAGAACCACATTATTCCCTTTATCCCAGTTCCACAATGTTCACGCTGTGTCTTTTCTATGTCTTGAAATATCCATTACTATTATTTTTTCTAAATAGTTTAATAGCCTATTGCAAACATGATACTTTATTACACCTAAATATTTGAATAAGTATTTCCCTAAAACAAAGACACTCTATTTCATAATGAAAGTACAGAAATTCAAGGTAGAAATGGGCATTAGGCAACATAGTCCAATTTGCAGATCTAGTTTGTCAAATATTCCAATAGTGTGTGTGGTCTTTTTTTCTTTTACTGGATCAGATGTGTGTAGTTGTCATTTAAAGTGACTTTGGTCTCTCTCAATTTGGAGTAGTTCCTCAGTCTTCCCATCTTTTGTTATCTTTACCCTTTCTTCCTGTATAACTGTTTAAATATTTTGGAAAATGATATTAGATTATACTGACGTACTGTTGCTCATTAAACTTCTACACAGAAGACTTAGCAGCAGTTGATGACTCCAGTCTGAATCAATTACCACTCGGATGGTTGCCATATGGTAATTTTCTATTTCTATCTTACTTTATGCTTTTATCAACAGAATTTTACTAAGAAAGAGCTTTCCTTTATACATGTGCCTATATATCTATCACAACTCAGAAAATTTTATTTCATTCATTGGGTTGTAATCAATTCCTATCATTATTTTAACACTTTGATTTGACCAACATGACTCTCTTCAAGGCTGGATCCTGGGTCCTTTTGACACACCCAATTATTCCTTAAGCACCTTCTTACTTTCTGGTACTTTGAGATATTCCAATCTTATTCTGTACTTTTCTCATTCCCAACTTGGAGTCAGCTAATTCCCCCAAAATCTTGAATTCCTTTTAGTGGACAAAGAAATTTTGAAACTAAAACCTGAGCACTCACTTGTGTTCGTTGTTAGCTACTAGAATGTCTCTGTTTCTAGATCTTCTCAGTGGATGGTCCTAGAAAATCTGTATGTGTGTATAAACACACATGCATATTATCTGGGCACATAATCCTTATGCCTACTTATGGCTACACCCATATGAATGTATAAAAACAAACATGAGTTCACATTGGCATCTCCAATGTTCATTTAACAACTCGGCACTCTTTCTAGGCTTTCCCTTTTTCATATTTGTAGCTCATTTTTTCAACCTTGAGAAATCTGGCTCCCATTTTCATTACTATATTTACCTCTTTACTCAATCTCCTGTAGGTACCTCATCTGTTTCACCATTAGCTCCACCCTCACCTCTTCCAGGCCTCTTTTTCAGACCCCAGGGCTACTTTGCACCATCTCTGTGGTCATGTCCTTGAATGCACTGGTAGTCCCTTAGTCCCACAATCTCTTCATTCCCAATCCCACTGCTCCCTCCAGTGCCTCTGGCCGTGATGCCACCTCCAAGAGAAAGACGGGGAAGGAAGAAAATCAATTTGCAGAGGAGAAAGAGGAATAGAAAACTTTTTTTTCTTTTTTATGTTTGGAAATTTTACTCCAATTGTTTAGATTTTTTTTTTTTTGTACTAAATGTAGCTTCTAGAAGCACTTGGTAAAACATTATGACAAAGGAATTCCAACTCTTTCTGTTCTCAAAAGTTCTTTGCTTCTGTTTCTGCCACATAGCTATTTCTCTTTGCCCTTTTCCCCCTCTTATGGAAATTCTTTAAGTCGAATATTCAAACTCTTGAATCTACTTGCTATGTCTCTTAAAAATTTCTCCACAATTTACATCTCATTACCTCTGCTTTATGTTCTGGAAGAATTCATCAGCAATATATATCACCAATTTACTCTGCAGTAGATTTAATATGTTATTCAGTCTATTTATTAAATTGTATATTTTTAATGAGTATATTTTAAATTTTTAAAACTTTTTGCTGGTTACTTCTATTACTACTTATTTCATAAACATTTGTTCTTATTTTTTTAATTTGACTAAATTCTCTGTTTTATTTCTTCTACAGTATTCAATATTCTTTGAAATTCTTTCTACTAATTTGTTTCCTCAGGTGTAAGTTCTTTCTGGTGCAGTGAGGGACTGAGTTTATTGACAATGTTTCATGGTGTTGCCAGGGGTTTGTAAATCTTTTTTGGACTTTTATCTCCATGACAGAATTCTCCTGCATATAGGCTGGGCTGTGGCAGTCTCCTGCATGGAATCCAATTTGACTCCCCGTGGGAATGATGTAATTCTTATACAATAAGACACGGCTATAGTAAGGGTAGTATTTTCTTTCAGGATGTCTGTCTTGACTCCTTAGCCTAGTAGCTGTGACATACTCCAGATGTAAAGGGCCCAAAGATTTCCTGCCCCAAAGGTCACAAAGATTTCCTGCCCCAAAGGCCCAAATTGTAATGACTTCCAATTACAATGCCTTCCCACACAGTGGATGCCTCCTAAGTTTATGGCTGTAATTTTGACTCATTGCAATGGCTGCCAGCCTTTCTTTTAAGAATCTTATGAAGTTTCCTGTCCTGTTAACAATCTTCTCTCTTTTCTCCCTCCCTTCCTCCCTTCTTTCTTTCTTTTATTCTCTGGTTTGGTATGGGAAGAGACATATGTTAGAATCAGAAATAAAATTTAGTACCTGTATGTCAATAAATTTATGAAAGCAATGGCATTTTACGTCTATAACTTCATAAGGATTGGTTTTAACTCTTCTTCATATTTTGGGTCTAAATGCTCCACTGAATCATTCTCATATACAGATAATCATATATAGCACCATACAGAAAATATACTTCCTAGAATACTAAGTTTTTTAACATGTCTGGGATCAATACTTTGATACCACAACATGGGAGAGCACTGGGAATTTTGTCTGCGTTTCCTATTTGATGAAACTCATCCTTTCTTTTTATTTTTAATTGAATTAAGGATTTCTGGAAGTTGAATAGCTTCTCTTGAAAGTCTGCCAAAGATTTTTTTGACAGATATCTATTTGGGGGCCTAACTGTGTTCTTTCTAAGCATGTATCATTTTCACAAATCTCTTCTAGCTTTGAAAATGTGATGATCTGTTTAAAAGATTTGGCAATTTCTGTTGTCTCTAATTGCATTGCCTGACTTCTGCCAGGTAATCTTTAGTTCCTGTTATCACAATAGCCTTTCAATTCAGTGCTGCATCACAATTCGGTCCTTTTCAAAGCATATTTAGTGAAAATTTGGAATCTGAATTTAAGTCAATGTGCAGCTAAATAGTGTGTAATGGCAATGCATGTACCAGGGTCACAGGCCAAAGACAAAGAGTCCTTTTTAACTCAGATATATGCAGGGGATGCCAGTTAGGTCACGAATTACTACTGAAAAATTTGGAGGGCAGAATGAAGTGAGAAAAAATATGTTTTAGAGCCAAGGAAGTATGGCATCTTTGTTAAATATTTAATATGCCGAGTGAAGGAATAGTTCAGGGTAAGCAGAGGCAATCAAATTGGTTTCTATATCTGATAGGGCTCCTTTGGCTACATGGGAAAGGAAACCTAATTACAAATAGCTTAAGAAAAGAATATATTAGCTAACATGACAGAAAATTCAGTCTCAGGCTCACTCTTGGCCTGACTTCCCCAGGTTCAATTCCAACAGACAAGGGAGAAAATATCTCCTCAGCAGTTTCCACACTGATCCTGGGCACCAACTTGGGTCATGTGGCCTCTGGCCCAGTCTCTGGGTGACTTTTTGCTTCTACTGGCCAGGGACAAGAATGGTGTGCTTCACAAAACACATAGATCGAGAGTTGCAGGGTTAAGAAATAATTCTCCAAGTAAATTTGTGTAATTTGACTTATAAAAGCAACAGAGGGGTATTAGGAACTAAGAATAACAAAATGTCTTATAGATATTATTGAGAATGGAAGACACAGAAACAATAGGATTTTTGTTGTTTAGTTCCTGTTGAAGCCTTCAAAGGTGGCTATGGGTTTCTGTTTTATTACAGAAGCAATTGAATTATGAAGTTGTTTAAAAGTCTCTAATTAGTTTTCTGTCATCAATCTTACCTAATTCTTCTGTTAACTTCTAAATAGACTAAATAGTACTTATTTAGGATAAAGTGGTGGGAGGAGGAAGAAAAAAAACACATAGTATAAAATAGAAAAAGTAATTGCTTCCTTAGTTGATTCAAACGTACTTGAGACTCTGATTTTGTTTATTTTGATGACCTGGAAAACTTTGGTTACATTGCTCCATTGGCCTCTGGTAAGTAGGTAAATAATAGTAAAAAAAAAAATAAAACTTCTAGCAAACTAGGAATAAACCAAACTATATTGTTTATTTTTCCTGTAAGTCTGATTAGAGTGTACTGCTTTTAATCAGATCTCAATTATTCTTGTTTACTGACCCACCCGGTGGCAAATATGTAAAACATGATTGTAATATAATATTCTAGCTTGAAAATTAATCTATAACATTTTTCCTCTGAGGTCTTAACATAGGTACAAATAGAAAGTTTGAAAAACTATAAGAATATAAGCAATTCACGGCTTCCTTAAGTAAAAGAACTCTGCTTTTCTCTAATCACTCTTCTGCCCACACCCAGGCCCCCAGGACAAATAAACCCACAGGCCCTGTTGCTCTCTCTTTGGAGTGCAAGATCTTAACTCTGCTGTTACCTGGCTCTCAGCTTCTCTGAGACTTTTGCAATAATAAATGTTAAGATATGGTCTGTCCTAAGGGTATTTGCATTGTAAAAGAAAATTCCTGAGTTCTAAGCCCTGGGGGTCATAAATAGGATTCTGTGTGAGGAGCTTTTTCGGGGAGGGCATCCTAGCCAATTTTTTTTTTTTTTTTATGGAGCAGCAAACTTGACCCAGGAATCTGTTGCTGTGTTTATACTTGTAGAGGTAACCTAGCTGCCTCAAAGTCATCCACTTCTGGGCAAGAGTGTGCGAGTGACCTAAAGAGACTAGTGTCCTCTCCTCTTCCAGTTGGTGAGAGTAGGAATAAATAGAGACTTGGCAGCCATCTCACGGAGACCGCTGACACCTGCTCTGGACGAATCCCAGGGCAGTGTGCTTTCTTTCTTCATTGCATGTTCTGCACGAAGGACTAAACTTTGTTTATCCTCCATCCAGCTAAAGGGATTATATTTCATGGCCAGCTGGTTCCCTTTGCAGCTTTTGGCTCCTTAAATATAGTCCTTGTCTAGAGAAATGTTTAAGTCATTTAACAAAGGACATAAAATCACAGTTTCTTTGGTAGTTTTCTTCACTTTCCATTAGCCTCGTAGTAATTATTTGCAAGTTTGTTGGCGAGTTTTTTGTTTTGTTCACCTGGCCCTAAGAACAGTGTCAAAAGGATCCCATATTTTATTTCTGAAGAAGAGATTCCTTTTACTTTGTCATTTTTCTTGACTCTTCCTTCTTGACATTATGAGCATTATCATAATAAGTCTAAGGTTATTGGTTTTCAATTGATATGAATATTCTTAACTAATTGGGGAGAAAGCCCCCTTCTTTTTTGGTGTATTTCCTCCTGCTGCTATATAGAATTTTCCATACTCCTCTTTCTCATGATTACCTTGTATGCTTCCAATAAAAATCCCCAAAGAGAATATCTACTTCTACAGAGCCCCAAACATCTCCTCAAGCCCTGGGGTAAATACTCACTCATAGCATCTAGTGCAATATGCTTGTACACAATATGCAATCTGTCTTGCTTGTTATTTGAGCGAAAAATATGTAAATAGTTTTGAATTATGTGTGTTATTATCCTCAAATAAAAAGTGAATGGTAATAACAACTCTTTTTCATAAAACTGCTATCATGGGCCTTTTTGACACTTAGGCTGCTCATTTTCATGGAGCCCTAATCTGCCACTCTGGGTGGATCCTCATGAATGCAATGGACTTAGATGTGACAGAACTTCAGACTATTTCATTACGATCAGTTTGCCTGGTTTCACATAAAAAGGGAGCTGGGAAGTGCCAGTCCCTGCAGATCAGAAAGCAGCCACCATGAACCAGGCTAAATGAGACACCTCTGATTTTTTGGGCATGACTGAGACGGATGGTGCCACAGCTGTGCAGGGAGAATGCAGAGGAGAGTGTTTCTGAGAATCTCTGGAGTCAGGCTGTCTAGGTTCAGGACACAGATATTTCCAGTTACTTGCTGTGTACTTTTGGACAAGTTATTTAATATCTCTAAGCCTCAGTTTCCTTGCTTGTAAACGGAAGATAATAATAGCATCTAACTCACAGGGTTGATGTGAGGATTAAATGAGCTCATGCTACTGGAACAAGGTCTGGCACCAAAGAAACACTCCGTGAATGTTAGCTGTTAAGTCCTCTTGTCTGCTGCAGCTACTCCTCGACTCTGAACTAGTAAAGCTCTTGGCATCTTGACTTGCTCGGTTTGGCACTTGATCATGCATTATTTCATTCATCACCATCTACTGAGGCCATTTTAATCCCTCTTAGGTTGCTGAATATGGTTGAAATATCAAGATAGCGGACTGCCTATTTTAGTGCTGTTCACAATTATACTGACCTCTAATAAATATGCACTCAAAACTCTAGGTCAATTCTAAAAAAGCTGAAGGAATACTTTATCCTACTAATGAAGAAAAAGTATCCAACTTACAGAAATGCTGTTTTATTCCTCATTGCTAGAGGCACTGGATTTGATCCTCAGCACCACATGAAGACAAATAAATAAAATAAAGATCTTGTGTCCAAGTACAACTGTTTTATTCCTCATTGGTTTAATAATGGGAATCTACACCTTAAAGACATATTGATACAAGAGGCAAGGAGAGGAAGGTAATTGTAATTATTTTAAAAAATATTTTAATTGTATATAGACACAGTACCTTTATTTTATTTATTTGATTTTATGTGGTGCTGAGGATCAAATCCAGTGCCTCTACGTGCTAGGCAAGTGCTATACCACTGAGCCACAAACTCAGCCTGAGTAGGGTAATTCTGATGAGATAGTCTAGAAACCCAATTACTTTATGCAAACATTTATTTATTTATTTATTTTTAATCACAAGATGGTGATTTCTTGGGATTAATAAACTTAAGCAAGCAAACAAGCATGTTGTGAATTTTCAGCAAGAAACAATTTATTCAGATGTTAGAGCAGGAAGAACTGGATGGTGACGGGGGAATCAGATTTTCTCTTTCTTTGATGTTAGGTGCTGTTGGAGAGATCTGAAGTTTTTAGATTTCGGCTTATGATTGAATTTTAAAATCTCTGTGACTGGGATGAGGGTAGCTCCCACCCCATTCCAGTAGTCCTTCCTTTTGCAGGTACAAGGGCTCTATTTCTAGGTTGGTTCTATCACTATTACCATTTTTCTTTGCTTAAGTAGTTCTCCCCAGAGGCTCCTTAATCTTGATTCCACTGAGCTTCCTGAAGGAGTGCCTACCATTTTGCCAGAGAGTCTAAGCACTGCTGATTCTGAGTCAAACACACTTTCTGCTCTGCTCTCCCAGACCCAATAAGCTCTAGATCAATAGAACAGAAATAACCGAAATTAACAAACTGTAGATAGCCAAGGGACTGGGACTCATGGTCAGTAAGAGAGCACTGGCTAGGCCAGAGTGGATGCAAAGTCCTGGGCTGTCTGGAAGCATGCTCTTGGTTTGAAGATGAACTCTCTAACTTTATTGCTGATGTATCATATATTTTTAAATATTTATTTATTTAATAGTTATAGTTGGACACAATATCTTTATTTTATTTTTATGTGGTGCTGAGGATCGAACCCAGGGCCTTGCACATGCTAGGCCAGCGCTCCACCGCTGAGTCACAATCCCAGCCCTTGATGTATCATATTTTTAAGACCTTCCGTTCTTCAAGGATTTTCTCTCTTGAGTAATTTTTTTCCATTTAGTTTCTTTTACATTAATAGTACATGAAAGAGTATGCTTTAATCTACAATTTTTTTTTTTTTAAATTTGTGTTTGTACTATATTTGGTTTGGGGACAGATATCTAAATCAAAACTATCTGGGGCTGGAGTTGCGGCTCAGCAGTAGAGTGCTTGCCTAGCATGTAGAGGCACTGGATTTGATCCTCAGCACAACATGAAGACAAATAAATAAAGTAAAGATCTTGTGTCCAACTACAACTAAGAATATATATTTATTTAAAAAAAAAAACTATCTGGGAAAATATCCCAAGCTGCTGTCTTTCAAAATCTGATTGGGGCTACTTAACTGTGCACTTAAAAAAATTAATTTTACATTCATTTTCATTTCTAAAATCAGAGATAAGTATTATTTTAGAGACTCCACTCCTCTAAAGTTGGTTTAGCTCTGTGTTTTGATAGCAATTCAAATTTGCTGTTTTCTCATGATTGTATTCATCACAATTTTTTTAATGCAACAGTTAAAATTCACACAACTATGGAAAATTTGATGTAAATTTCAATCTCAATTCTAGCTGGAAATATACAAAAAACTATTTTTGTTTTTTTATGAACACATGAGAAATAGTATTTGAACACAGCTTTTATTTTCACCAAGCCAGCATTAAACCAAGGTAATTTTGTTTCCTGTTGGGTAATGTGTTCACTTGTGATTATTCCTGCAGGTTTTTCTTTTTTTTTTCTTTTAATCACAACAACTAAAGAGTAACAACAGCTGCTGGAGTTATGGTTGTCAGACATTTTAGGTGGTTTTCCTTTTTGCAAAAAGCTGTTTTGTAGAAAATGTCAAGCTGTGTATATGTTGAGATTGCCACCCGCTGGTGAAAACAGAGAATTTCCATTTTAATGAGTAATTAAAAAACAAAAAACAAACAACAACAAAACTGTTTTCTATTTTCAGAGTATGAATTTGTAAATTGAGACTTAAAAAAAAACTTTCAAAACCCACTCAAATAATAAAGAATTTCATTATTAGTAGCCAATTTAAGACCCTGCTGGAAGAATAAAATGGTCATCATTATGAAACCATTAAAGAACCTTTGTTTACATCTCTTGCAGTGTCTACAAGGAGAAAACTGAAAAAAAAAAAAAGATCACAGAATTAAATATGCCAAAGTGTTCTCAGTAGTTGCTGTTGAATATCATGATGAAAAGGGATTAAGCTGATTTTTGTTGCTTTTTTACAATTTATTATTGTTTCATGTTTTTTGTGTATGTGCACTACAGAAAGTTTGTATTGCTTTAAAAGAAAATGTAAATCTGAAGAGGAAAAACATCTATTTATGTGCATGTAAGCTGAAATGTAAGTCTTTAATAACCATGCCTTACGGAATGGATGGAACAAAGCATGACTTTAAATTGATGCCACATTTAGCTAAGCAGGTACAGAAGGAACTGTAGCCCAGAGATTGAACTGCAACTTTCATCACTCCACTAGCACAAATTTAAATTCAAATGCATGCGTAAGAATTTATAGCGTGATGAAGATGACTTTTCAAACCCATGCGCGAGGATACTTGGTTACGTCACATTATATACCAAACAAATTCCAAATGTGAAAAATTAAAAATTAAACACCTAAAAACATACAATTGCAAATTTTGGTTAAGCAAAAATGTCAACAATTATAAAGAAGATTATAAGGAAAAACTCTGGTCCACCAAAATCAACATGAAACAAATGAAAAAATTGGAAAAATTCTTGTAACATACAGAACTCACAAGATAAATGATATGTCTTTTAAAAGGCTTATGACCATTTGAAAACCTTATTTAACCTCATGACTAATCAAAGAAGTGCACATTCTTAAAAAATGAAAAATTTAGCTATAAAACTAAGAGTTTAAATATTTTATTATACCCAGAATTATAAAAACACTCTATATTATAGGGTGATTCTACCATTTAAAATTATTCCTTAAAATATATGATAACATAGAAAATGCTCATACCAAATTTAGACTTAAGGTAATGTTAAAGTAGTATGTGGTTCTGTCTATAGCTATCTGTTCAAAAGAACATTATTCCAAAGTTTAAGTAGTGATTACCTGTGTAACTAGGTTTTGCTTTCTCGTCACTTATGTAATTTTTAACTTTTGTGTATAAAAAATTACAAACATACAAACTGCTTATTAAAATTTCTTTAAAATTAGGGTATACAATAGTACATGTAATTTGATTATTATTTTAATAAAAAATATACACACATATACACCTATGATTGTGTGTCAATTTATAGTGCTGTTCAATAAAATATAAAAATACCTTTTATCTATCCTGTCTAAAAATAATACTAATAGTTAAAAATGCAGAGCATTTACTTTTTACTAGCTCACTGTTCCTTTTATCCCATTTGTTGTATACTTAAGACATTTAAAAATATTTCTTTGTTGGCATTTTAGCACAATAATGAATAAACATGTTAGTTTATATGAATTTGGATCAGCACATTCTCTGCAAGTGTGGCATAGAATGTCTACTTATCAAAAAATATACACAAGTCCCTAAAAAGAAATTAATACCATGTGGAAGAGCCAATTACTTTATGCAAACATTCATTTACTTATTTTTTTAATCACAAGATGGTGATTTCTTGGGATTAATAAACTTAAGCAAGCAAACAAGCATGTTGTGAATTTTCAGCAAGAAACAATTTATTCAGATGTTAGAGTCTCTCATTAATACACCCTGTGCATTAGCAGTAATTTTATTGATTATGTGAACTGTTAAATAGTCCATCTGCAATGCAAATGTAACTGTAAAATTAAAAACATCAATTTATTTTCCTCAAACAACTTCAGAACTAAATTAAATAAAAGCTTTCATTTGAGGCAGCCAGCCTTTTCTGATAAAGCTTTCAAATATCCGGCATGGTTAAAGTGTGCTGCTAGATACATGAAAGATGACACTAGACAAAGAATGACACTGTCTCAATCATTTTTTAATAAAGGAAAATATACGGCTCTCTTGTGCAGATGCACACTGCTTGACTGGTGGGAAATACTAATACGTGTTCAGAGATACGATGATATAGCCTCTTGTCTTGCTGAGCTGTGGCAGAGACCTCTCTCACAGATGCTCCTGTGTGACAGCTGGTGGCATGGTCTGTTCTGCTGCTTCTGCAAGGCTCACAGCCTAAAAGCCAAGCAGCTAATTTTTCAATACTAAAAAACAGACCTCAAGAACGAATAAAAATATTCATCCCTGAAGCATGTCATGAGTTGATTATAATAAGAATTGCTTAATTATTTATTAGTAGTTGCTTTATAAATTACTCACTGTGGTTTTGCTGGAGGGCATAAGCTATGAGAAGGGAGAGGGGAGCTTGAGAGGTGAACAGGCAGGGGACAACTGTGGTTATGGGGCTTTCCATACCACACAGATGCCTTTTGGCTTTATCCTGTGAGTGTTGTGGAAACAGAAATCTTTTAACAGGGGATTGAATGGTCAGATTTGTGTTTTCTCTGTGTAATGAATGACTAATTAGAAGAGGACTAGAAAAGAGGCAGGTTGTAGTCCAGACTGGGTAAGGCTGGACCTGAAAAGTTGCACGACAGTTGAAAAAGAAGGGAGGAAGCCCCCAAATATCCACAGAGTAAAACAAGTAGGAAAAACAGTTAGAATTTGATAACTGATGGGATATGAGGACCAGAGATAGAGGAAAGAACTGAGTTTTCTGCTTTGTAAATCTGGGCAGATAATGAAATCACAGGTGCTGATGCAGATTAGAGGGGGAACCTAAGTGGCTGATTGACCTACTTTCCTAATGGATACATGCAGTCACCCAGAAATTTTACAAGAGCAAATTGTATGGACAAACATACAATAAACAATGACAGTGAAATTACAGACAAAGCCCTTCAACTAAACCACAAAAGGCCAGGAAAACCTAAGAACCTTTTTATGAAGCTGATGTGAGGGACACGGACAAAGACAGAACAATTATATTGTATTAATTGTGTTTGTTATGTGGCGATGGGAATGATTTTCACTTGCTACACTAATGAGCTCTGCTATAATGGCCATTCTCCTTGTAGCTCACCTATTCATTCATTAGAATGAGGTTTTTTTTTTTTTTTTTTTTGCAAAGTAAATATGCAATAAGATCAAATAAATTTTGATGATTGCCAACAGATGGTGAGGGGCTCAACTTTAGGACCATCTGATCTTTAGCTTTTCAGTCCTTTCCGGCTGTTCTTTCTACTTAATTACCTTCCCCTCACTTCCTAATCCCCTCCATGTAATTCTACACCAAGATTGGGTCTAGCACTCTATTAATTTTCCACAGCCTACACTGCTTTCTGATAAGATATTCTTTCTTTGTAGCTGTGTTGCTAATGGATCTAAACAGTCTGGATTTAGCAGAACTTTTCAATCCTACTTGAACTGTGTCTTTGCTCAATTTATTAATTCAGTTTAATGCTGAGAATTTAAAACTTACTCTTACAATTTGATCTTGTTTCACATTTGACATAATAGCTCAACCACTAGTCATTTTACATCATCAAAGAACTATTTTAACTGACCTGTCTTTTAAATCCTTCTCATATGAGACATTTAATTTTTTTTCCATCATTAAAACAGACTTACTAGAGTGATATATATGTGTTTCAGTAAGAAATTTTCTTGATGACATAAATGCATTTATGCATCTTTTATGAATGAAGGAGAGGAAGTATTGCTGAAATACATATTGGAACGGTATTTCAGGGAAGCACCTAAAGGGTAGGGATTTATGGAGGCTTAGAAAGCACCACCTAAGGCAACTTCCAGTAGACTTTGCATGTGTCTTTATATAATCCATATCTAGCTAGAATCTCTTTTCCTTGACAAGTGCATTTTAATGTCCAGTTCAATATAAGGAGGCTGTTTCCATGTCCTGTTCAATAGTCCCTGATAGCCTCGCCTCACCAAGGTAGTTTAATAGAATCCTTTTGATTTAAACATCACACAGCACAGACATGCCCTCATGCTTTTGCTGTTGTTTAGCTGTGATTTGTTTAACTAAGTGCTTTTCCTTTTGATATAAAAATTGCACACCTGAAATTATACATTGGTAAGGATTTGTAATAAAATAAGGCTTAATTTTTTTGGATATCCATGTTTTATGAGTGCTCTTTTAAAACAAGCAGTTTTTTTCCAATAATGAAAGCAATACTTGTTCATTTACATTTTTAAAAAGATTACAAAAAGATCAAAGCAAAAACCCTAGCAATACTCATAGCGTAGGGGTGATGACTATAAATATTTTTGCATACATTCTTTCTGAATGTTTGTGCATATCTGCATAAAAGAAAATGCTTTAAGCAAACTTGGACTTATATATATTGATTTATACAGATAATAACCATACACTTTTAACTTTGTTTTTCTGCTGTGTGTGTGAGACTATAATTTAAATAGATTTTTTAAATTCCTCCTTCATTTTCTGATGAGCATATGCTCTAGAATAAGCACGAGATGGGGATAAGGTTTTCTCAATCAGTTCCAGCTTCTCAAGTATGTGCATCTTGCTACAGTGACTGTGGTGCTTCTGATGATAAAATATCCATGTTTTTCTTACAACACGATCCTCAACTCAAACCATGAATTTTGATGCTTATTCACAGAAACAGCCATCTATTCTAAAACAAAAAGGAAAATTGTGTGAAGTTATAGTATTTGGTCCCCAATCTGGAGATTTTCAAGGATAATGTGGACTATACAAAATATTGATTTATTTATCATGCACTGATTTTAAAGCTTAACTTTTGTATGAGGTGCAACTCCATTGTATTCTACTTGTTTATTTTAGCAGTCATTAATTTTTTTGCATCTCATTAGGTATATTTTGAGAACATTTAAAATAGCTGTGTTGCAATCCATCTTATGGATGTCCTGAATATACTTTTACCAATCTACTATTATTAGACAGTTGGTTAATTTCCAATGTTTTGTTATTAATAAGGCCATGACAACTGTTGTGCCTGAGACCCGATATGAGGTTCAGTCATTATTTTTGCACACTTACTTGGTGCTGTTTTAATATCTTTTTTTTTTTTGAAGCACTTTTACCACTCTCATGCTGATAAGATATAGGAATAAGGGGCATGTGTCTTCACAATAACCAATTAGGGAGTGCCTTCAAAGGAAGCAGAGGCAATAAAACATGAATTGTTTAATACTACCTTTTGGTGTTATTTTGCAGATTTCTGGCCGTGTCACCTGTTCAGAGGGTCAGATTGGCACTTAGTCATGTGAGCTTGTTCAAAGAGTATATTTGCTGGGACATTTTGAGAGCTGCAGTGTTCTAGTTCTTTCTGTTAGATCTGTGCTACAAATAGCCATGGCATTTCCCAAACTTAGAAGACTTCTGTGATCTATGTGCTTGTTCTTCAGACCTGCACAGCTCTCCTTCCAAGTTTAGGTTCCTTGGACAGCTGCTCTGGAGGACAGCTCTGTGCTGTTCTGATGTGAGCAGTGGAGGGAAAATTAGTCTCAGACCTTTATGATCAACTGTGTATACAGACTCTCCTTGTTCAAAAGTCTTTTGAAAAATCAATGATTCATTTCCAAAGAGACATTCCTAAGTGTTGAATAAATAATCGGTCAAAAGTATAAATATTTTAAGGCTTTGCATAGGTATTGATATATTCTTCTCTGGAAATTTTATACCAAGTCATTCACATAATAACTGGATATGACAGCAATCTTTTGGCAAAACCCTTGTCAACACTAGTTTAAAAAGAAGCATAACCAAAAATGCAGTGAGTTTTTACTCTATTTCTTTATTTGCCAAAGGAGTTAAACAATTTTATTTTATTTTTTATTTTTTGCATCTGAACAGCCTTTAGTCCTTCATTTTCTTTGTTCCCCCACATCCCAGAATTTTCCTTTCAATGGTTGTCTGAGAACTCTTTGTATTTTAATCTTTATCTAAAGATACTGCTCAAACCATGTGAATTCAGATCCCTATTTTTGAGGAGAAAGATACAACAGGAAGAGGGTGACAAAGGAACAGGGGCAGCTGACATTCAAATACAAAGTATTTGTGTTAAGTGAAGTTTCCATTTTCTCCAGAACATTGTGGCTTTTGTGACAGCTCATAAGAGGGATGTTACTTATGGCCTTTCCTACTCTCACCTCCTTTAAAAATGGCCCCACCCATGGTGGTTCATGCTGAGGTGGCCACGTTTTCATACCAAGTGACTCTCAGGATGGGATGTCTACTCAAAGGTCACAGTTCATCGGCTACCTAGGGATTTACAAACTGTGCCAGAAAGCTTTTGCACAGGAATTAGGAGGAAAGAAGAAAAATAAGAGATTACCAATTAATAGCAGGTCTGAAAGAAGAAACATGCCGAAATTGAAGGAAGCAGATTAGTGGTGGAACTTGGAGAGGGAAGCACCTCAAATTCCTGCTGCAGAGATTGCTGAAGCCACCTGAAATAGAGAGCTGGCCAGGTTACAGCTCTAGTTTCAGCAGGCCATTTATCTTTCCTGTTCTGTATTTCTCTACGTACGTCCCTGTCACTTGAGCTTCCTTAAATGGATCTCTGTTATTTCTGGTTAAATGAACCTAAAGAAACAGGACGATTCTAAGGCAAAGTACTTAGGATACAGATTTAAAACTATCCTAGTCACTATAACTCTATACACACCCCAGCAGAGTCATTTTATAGTTAGCTCTTTCCTTTAACAATGGTTGGACATAGAATCTTTGGGTATAGTTATTGCGTGAGGTGGTAGAGGTACACAGGTGAATCAGACAATCTCCAGGAGCATACAGCGCAATCACACATTTCTACATAGCGTGGCCGTTCATTACTGCAGATTGTCAGATTAATGGTGACCAGCTAGTTGCTAGGCAACTCGAAGGACAGGAATACAGAACGGATGCAGCTCCATTCTGATATGAATTCTTCTTTGAAAGGTTTGTCAAGAACTGTGAAGGATCTGAAATTTTCTCTACTTTAAAGCTAAGATGTTAGCCTGCCACAGATTAATAGATGCTGGCCCAGGACATGTGAATTCTGGGTCACAGAGACAAAGGACTTCATTACAAGGCAAGGAACATAAGCTTTATGTTTGTTTTAGGCTCCCTTGCCCCCAAGTCCCATGGGGGTAATGCAAAGCAACCCAAGTGGATGTGTCACAGTTGAGTAACACTGAGCAGAGGGAAACCAAATCTTTTCCAATGTGCTGCAAGCGAACCTGCCTGACATTTGCCCTGCAGAAAGACATTATCTTTATTATACTGGACAGTAACTTGCCCTCTGCTCTGGAGGGAAACACTATCTCTGTCTTCCAAGGTTGCTCACTATCATTATACAAACATCCTTGAACGGAGAGTCCAGAACAAATGTTGTCAGTTCCTCTGCTTGCAAGAAATGAAGAAAATGCCAAACACCCATGGAGAATGACTTCCCAACCATGTTCTTTCTCTGGGTGCATTTTGAAATTATTTGAAAATTTAGTTCTTATTTCTGATTACTTGAGGCAACTGCTGATCTAAGACTGTTTTGTATTCCTCCATTTTTTTTCCATATCCTGTTTAAAAAAGATACATTTTTTAAAAATATATTTTGTTTTTATTTCTTTATTTAAGAAATAAAAAGCAGGAAAGATACATGGCCTGCTGAAAATGGAGTTGTAACCTGGCCAGCTCTCTATTTAAAAAAATAAAAAGATTTTTGCTTTATTTAACAGAAATTAACTTTCTCTAACTTAAAGGAAAGTTAGTCAAAGGATGATGATGATGATGATGATGATGATGATGATGATTTCATTATTCAAAGAACATCTAAGAACCCAGAGCTGTTTGGGATCTCACCTGCAGAAATTCATGACAGTGCAGTCATTTACATGCCTTAACACAGTGGATCCATCATTCCCTGCTATTCTCCACTCCAAGTTTTAGATTCTCTGAAGAGAGGAGCTGAGTGGGCCAGCTCTTCCTCTAGCTCTTCAATTATGCCCAGGAGGGAAGGGTCACGAATGTCTGGAGGATCTAGTGCATCTTGGCTGTTCCCCTGGAGGAGAGAGATGGTTTCTTGGGAGCTTGGAGGCCTTCCCAATTGCTTTCTATTATATCTAGATTCATTTTGATTTATTTTGTATTGCTCATAAGAGAAACACAGTTATTATTTTGAACATTACTTTATTTCTTTTCTTAAATCAATTAGGCACAGATTCATTTTGTATGTCATTTTCTTGGCCATCTTCTGCCATTTTCCATTTTTTTTTTGGAGTCATTTTGTGAACTGATCTTAGCCAATTTAGTGATTCAAGAGTTTTTGGTAACTGTAAGTAGCCTCTGGGGGTGGAAAAAAGATAGGATTATATGTTTTGTTTTTGTTAATCTTGCTACTGGGTGTCATGCTACAAGTAGAGAAAGACTTATCCCAAATTGTGTTACTGTTATATATCAGCTAGCCAAGTATCTTCAAGACAATCATTTCAACAATGAAAAATTATTTTAAACATTTTAATGCTTAATTAGTATACCTTCTGCTGTAGATTTCAGTGATGGTACCTGAAATGCCAGAGCAGCCACCTCTGAAGCTGTAGGTTTTCCTAATTGTGGCATTTCCAAGGTTACTTAATCAGCCCTGGAGTTTGGACTAATGTTACCTTATTGCCCACATGTACATACATAAGACCTCCTGAGGAAGCATTTTTAAAGTAAATGACTAGACAGATAATATAATAGGCCAGAAGTTAGGCATTTAGTCATGCACTCATGCTAATTTCCATACTCCTTTGTAATTAACATTCCTCCTGACTGGATTAATTGGGTTTGCAATAAGTAATCACATTTGTAATACTGCAACTGTTCCCAAATTAATTGCTCACGTGTTCAATGAGCCATTACATGTTCTCTTTTAAAGCTGCTTAGAGAGCCCACAATTTGAGAGCTATGGTCCTAAACATTTTGGGGAGAGTGACACGGAATAGCCCAAGAATGTGATGACAATGATAAACTGGTGGTTCCCAAACTTTGAGAGTATGTGAGAATCATCTTGGATGTCTGATTGAAAATGCAGATATGTTGGCTGTACACTCAGCAAGTGTGGTTTGGTGGATATCAGGTAGGGTCTGGAAAATCTTTGAGATATGCTTTACACTGGCTTCCTAGAAAATGGTATATATGTCCATATTTCCAACTTTGTCAGTGATTTGAAAGGAGGGCTTCAGAACTGTGTGGCTTCTGTCTAGCATGGGTAAAGTTTTTCTTAAGACATATGGCAAATTACAATTGCCGAAGGAGTATTAAAAAATATCTCAGACCAATTAAATCATAATATGAGTGGTATAGTGGTGGTATGGGGTGACTAAACCATCTGCATTTTTTTTTCTTTCCAACCTGGAATGAAGACTACAGAAATCCCCCCCCCGCCCCCAATATATGCATTTATTTTACTAAATTAGACTCATGTGGCAGATACCTCACATAAGTGAGAATAAAAAGATATCAAGTAACCCTATAAATCTTGCAAATACACAGTTTAATTTGTGTATTGGTGAGAAAGCATGTCATTTTTGGCATTGATTTGTCTTTCTTCTTCAAAGGTTCAAAGGATTTAGTGAACTTTTACTGTGTTTGATAGATAGCCTTTCCCAGTTTGAGAGAAGAAAAGCAAGGCTCTTTTTATAATTTACAGTGGCCAGTTGACTGTTTATTGTGATAGTTTAGTTGAAGAAAGTCTAAAAAATTGTGGAGCTTAAAATTGACTGTAAGTTCACTATATTTTAACAGCATGCTGAGTAGTAACTTAAAGAAAATATTCTTTATGAATAATTTGTTATATGGGCAATTTTCTAGATGGTATCTGAGGATTTTTTTTATTCCTTTGATTAGGAACAAATCTTATGATGAGCAAAGTAGTAGATGAAATTTTAATTTAGTTACATTGACAAAGTTTTCAAAATTATTTCAGACTTCTGTGTTATAAGGGAAAGTAGATATATAATCAGCAATAGAAAAACCATGTTGGAAATACTATAATCAAAACTTCTTCTATGTGTCTTTGAAGTGGATCCATTATAATATTACTCATATAGACGCTCAGAGAACTGGCAATAATAGGTGATTTAGTGATGTTTAAAGCCCTTGAGTAAATTCATATAGGCCAAGAAATTTCTCCGAGGACATGAATTTAATAATTATGATTATTTCTTGTGCTTATAACTCTTGAGTTAGAATTTTCACTGCCAGAGACAAAGTTTCAGAAAATCAAATTGTACAAATGAAGTGTCAGAAGTTTGGCAGATTCAAAATGTATGAGTTATAGTCCATTTGTGTAGAAGAACCAGTTCCAAGTAAGCAAAGGGGACATTTCTAACCTCAGGAACTCTTTTTTTTTTCTCCAAAATTGTATATATTTAATAGCCTATGACAGTGACCAATTAAGTGCAATCCATTATTTTTGCCAGCAACTTTATTTATCTTTTTTACTGTGAAGATAGGATTGTCAGTTTATTTTTGTAAAACATTGAAATGATTTTCACACTTTTAATAAAAGGTGAGGCCTTCTTCATTAGGTTGTGGAGGAGGCCTTACCAAAACCATGAGAGTTTGCAAGTCTGTTGGAATCTCTCTGTGGTAGGAGAAGGTGAAGTATAGCTGAATTATTGAATTTCAAATGTGCTAGTAATGCTAAGTCACTATTGCTGGAGAAGATAGTATCTGTGAAGTTGAAGGCTTTTAGGAAGAAACCAGCCTTGTGAGGACAACTATAGTAATAGTGCTCATGGTGCCTGCTACTGTTCCTATCTCTCATCTTTACAGTCCCAGCTTTAGTGATGATACCACTATTCCCATTTTACAGATGAAGAAATTGTTAGATTTCTTCAAGATTAAAATTAAGATAGCTCTGTGTTGTGAACCCTTATTCTTTTGTCACATCCTTTTGCCTTTGTTCTAAACAGTCTCTGAAACGTGCCCACCCACTCTTTGCTGAAATCCTCAAGGGTAGCTGGCTCCCTGAATCTTGAGACATTTGTAGAGTTAGCCCCACTCACGCCAAAAGCCACTCTCTGTGGGACTTAGGTCTGCCTCTTGGTGACTTCCACTTGCCAGTTCCAAGGAAGAGATATTGAAACAGATCAACGAAGGCAATTAAAGAGAGGGCACTGAGTGCCTGAGACAGACCACCACGGAAGCTGGAGAGAAGGCTGTGTGTCTGCGACAGGAAATAGGCACAGAAAGCAGCTCTGTTTTCTCTGGAATTTTCATTCTCCAGTGATGTTTGCTTACGGCAGTGAAAGGACCAGGGTGTTCTATTATCCAACCAGCAGGGGGAGCAGTGCACTTGAAGTGACATCTGCAGGGGAGAAGCCATCCATCCACTGGGCGGAGTAGGTATGAGCAGGTGCTTTTATCCTTCCTGGCATAATATATTCTATCGCCATATAATTATTTCTGTTCTTTTTTCTCCCGTTCAGTTTATGGTTAATTAAGCCATGGGTACCAAGAGCAATACTACACTAGAAAGAAATGTTCACTTTGATGGTAAAATGCATTTTGTGTTTATGAATTTTTGTATACATGGTGAAATTGAAGTTTTAAGTTTATCTTTTAGATTCCAGTAGGATTCCTAATTCTGGCCCAAATTATTCTTATACCTTGGACTCAGAATAATATGTTTTCTTAGGAGCAGCCAGATGAGGAGACTTGGTTCTATGAAGAGATTTGGAGGTCCCTGGAAAACACATTTTATGGTGCCAAGAAGTACACTTATTTCTAGGCTAAACTCTATCACTAATTTTTTAAAAAATTAAATTAAATAACTTAGGCAAACTTATATTTTGCCTAAAAGAAATAGCTCATTAGTTGACCTCCATTATTTAATTTGTTTGATTTTGAAGTGCGTTTTATGGGCTGGGCCTGTAATCCCAGAGACTTACAAATTCAAAGCCAGCCTCTGTGACTTACTGAGGCCCTAGTCAACTTAATGAGACCCTGTCTCAAAATTAGAAAATAAAAATTACTGGGGATGTTGCTCAGTGGTTAAGCACCCCTATGTTTAGTACCTGGTACAAACAAACAAACAAATAAACAAAAACCAAACCAAACCAAAACAAAACAAAAAACCAAAAAAACAAGAGCTCCTATGGGCAGGTGCATTTTGTTGCTAAGTGTAAATCTGAGCCTTATGGTACCTATTGAACCTGGTAAGACACAGGATATAAAGCTTACAACAAGGAAGTAGAAGAATTAAAGGAAACATTTTATTTTAATTTGAGCTGGTTAGTTCTCTTGTGTCTTAAGAGAAGCCACATATTTTATCTAAGATGCCCAAGAAGAGATATGAAGACCATAGTTCAAAAAGTCCAAATTTTAATAAAGTGAAAAATATTTTTTGAGTCATAGATCCCATGGGAATATTTGAAGAAAGTTGTGGATATTATTCTAAGAAAAATGCACGTACATATAAAATTTTACATGCTATTTGAGGAGTTCATTGATTGACCCTTCTGAAGCCCATCATAAATCCTTGTTCAGAGCAATAGTCTAAAATGGCAGATGGGGGGGTGGGAGTGCAAAATTATCCACAGAGATATGGACTTTACTATTCATATTTATTTTCTGTAGAAGTTTTATATTGTACATAATATATTAGGACCATAGTACATGTATAACATTTATATGTAGATAGATAAACAAAATTAGTTGTAAGAGCTCAAATTTTTATTGATAGGGAGGCACAACTCAAAATGGACAGACTATCAATTTAGAGAGTAGTGCTAATCAAATTTAAATTCTAGATTCCCTTCTCTCTAAATTGGTGGGCTGGTGATAATAAATCAAGAGCTTACTGCTGGTGACTGAGCATTTGGGACCTAATGATAACAAGTAACATTGCCTGTATTTTACTCCATGCTTTTGCACAGGCCACATTTGTCCCCTCCCTAGCTGTTCGGCAAGATAGGCAGAGTCCCTATGCTAATTGAGATCTCTGAGGGCAGGGATGTTAATCCGATCCTCAAATAAGAGACTTTCCCAAGGGCCCTTGATTTGTCAACGGTGGAGCCAGTGCTGCTGCCTATGGCCCGCTTGCTGCAGTTATTGGTGCTCCCTGAGGATACAGAGTTGTTGAATCCCTTGCTGATCCAGGCCCAGGGCTAGGAAACATATTTTAGCTATATGATCAGAGGACCAGGAAGCTGAGCTAACAATTCAGCATTAGCTCTCTCCTGTTGGTACTGTAATACCAACATATTTCAAAATAGATAGAGGGCTCTGGAAGGGTTTAGATACATCTATGTACAAAGAAGATTTACAAGGGGTTATTAAATGGGAGTTCTGAGGCTGGCTTCACGAGAAGTGCCAACCACTCTTTCTCCCGAATTTCCCTTGGTGCCACTGTCAAAGGCAAAGTGCTCATCTAGATGGATTGTTGTTCTGACCCAGAATGACATTTCCAACTTTTCTTATCTATAATCCAATTTCTGAACTTCCTTTTCAGTGATATTAAGTGGAATAGCATAAAAAAGTCTCTTGGCATTAAAGATAATAAATGTGTTCAGCATTGTTCAGGTGTCTTTGCTCTTTGCCAGTGCATTAGGTGTATTGATTTTAGAATTTTAAATGACCCTTTTTACCAGACTTGATTAATATCCCCTCCCCACAACTTGGCTACCCGATTCTTCCCTCTATCGTGTGAAATCTTCTTCCTTTCACACTCACACAAGTGAGAGGTGGCTGACCTTCTCTCAGTCAAAGATCAGGAAAAGTCATGAGAAGTATCCCTTAGGCCTGGTGATTAGCTTCAGAGGGGAGACTGATTATGGAAGAGTCAAGTCTTCAGGACATTTCTCTATTTCCACTGTTTTGAACCCACACCCTGGGAACACTCAAGGTAGACCACTTGACTTGGAAAGTACCACACTGTTTTAACATGTGGCTTCCACAGAAGAAGCAGTTAGCCACACAGAGGGCTTGAAGGTGAAATGAGATCTCTAGCAAGAGGGGCCAGTTCAATTTAAATATTACTGTATTACATGAGACTAAGGTTAATTTCCTGAGAGTCCCTCTAATGAATTAATAGTGGCCTCTGTCATCCTCAGAGGACGCGTTGTTTAAAATTCTATTCACACATTAGTTTATTCTGATTTGCAACCGAACTGAGAACTCTAAGGATGCTGCTGCCTGCTATGGCTTTGTGCAGCTACCGGTGTCTTCCAGGGTGTTTGGTGCTTGGCTGATGACACTCAGGTGGGGCTTTTCCTTCCCTTTCAGGAACTAGGCGTATGGGAAGTTGGCCACCCTTTTTCCCTGGAGATAATCATTCTTCCACGGACATTGTTTTTATTTGTTGACTACTAATTTCATTTCATACCATTTTGAGTTAATTTGTTGTAAATGATACAAGTAATAAAATCACATTATAGCAAATTTAGAAAACTTAGGCCTAGAAATCATTCCTAACGTTCCTCCACTAGAGCACCAACTCACAGCATTTTTTAAAATGCACGTTTTAATATATTTCTATGACAGTGACACTGAACTTGGAAATTACATTTTAAAGACTGGCCATTTCAAAAAGCAGTTTTTCTTCTGTTCAATCATCTTCCTAAATGTCATTAGGATACCCCAAATTTATTTATCCTAATGTTATCTATTAGATAACCATAAAGTACATTTCAGCATGTTATCCATTAAAAATACCCTTATTTATTTGACATTTTCTGTTCACACTGATGAATGATTTAAATATTAAGAGACTGTTGGCTTGGAAATTTGCTGATTCAGATTCATTTTATCAAAGGTTGTTATTATTATTTCAGTAGCGTTTGACCTGTAGTTGGTATTTAATACATGGTGTTTTCTTTTTTTCCCTTGCACTATAAGCCTGAGGACATAGCTTATATTTCATTCAGAGATTTCTGTTTTATTATATAAATTTGCCCTGCCTATTCCAATTGCTCATTTGTAGGGGCTAATAACATTCTGATTCCAGGGTCTAGTTTTCTCTGTGTTGCTGATGTAGAACATTAGAGCCAAGCAGGACTATGGAGATAACCTAATCTGGTGTTCCCTCAATTGGTGCACTTTGGAATTTCCCATGGTGCTTATGAATACCGATTCCTTATGAAATCTGATTTTGGTGGATGAAAATTGTGCATCTGCATTTTAACAACACCTCAGTGTTCTGATCTGGTGGTAGAAGGACCATAGTTTTAGGTTAGCATTTGGTTAGCAGACCTTGATAACTTTTTAGAGCTAATGTTAGATTTTCCTCATGTTCAGTCTTTTGCTTTAAAAACTAATTGAATCTTGAGATGACTTATAACAGGAGGCAAATATTACAATCACAATTATGTTCTGCAACAGGAAATAAGTTCTAAATGAATCTTAACATTTTACTTGACACATTACTATGTTTAAGTGTATTAAAGATGTCATTGAAAGGTGCAGGGGAGGAAAATGAACTTGATTTGGCAGGTAGGTGTTCATGGTACTATTATCCACAACTGTCTATGCTGATTGACAGCACACACATTACCTCTTAACAGGCATTGTACTCAGTTGCATCAGATTTAAGTGTATGGCATTTTTACTGAATATTTGAAACTGTTTTAGTTAATAATATTAATTGTGCATAGACCAGCTTTCAGCCATTTTCAGTTGCAAAGTGCTTAATGGATAATAAACCAAAAGTTTTTATTGACCTTTGCTTATAGTAAACTTAGGTTGACGATGCTGTGCTGCTTAAGCTTTACATATTCTGAGCAGGGCTAATGTTTAATAAAGCAGAGAAGGACTCCCCTCCATATTATAGATAAGAAACTGAAACACAGGGCTCAGAAGCTCCAATCACTCAGCCACAAGGAGCAGAGTCAGAATTAAAGCTCAGATCTCCCGGTCCTTGTGTTCTGCTCTTAACACCCGATTACACTGCCCTTTTTTGCACAATTTCTATCTAATGAGAGGCACTTAGTCTAATGGCTGGTAGAGATGCATATTTACATTGCAAAGAGCATCGAAGCAAGGAATTTTACTCAATATATTCTTTTGGAAAACCAAACATGCTTTATTTCATTTTTCACAATTTATTTAAACATCTCACATATACAAAATAGGTACAATTTAATTTTTTCTGCTTGTCTAAGAAACAAGGCTTCTTTGGAACCATGGAAGAGAATGAAAATGAGACTGGCAAAGACCAAATGCTGAATCTAAGAAGAGGGCGATTTTGGGCAAATGATGTGCATACCTTTAGTTGGGGACGAGATGAAACATACGGATGCTAAGTCAAATTAAAAAAAAAAACCCACACAATACAACTCAATACAGAGGAGTATTTCTTCTCAGATTCTTCTAGCACCATCAACATTCTTCAAGTATCTGAAATACTATTAGTTAGCACCTTTGTATTATGAACAAAAACAAGTACCTCAGTTCATGTCTGTTTAGGTCAGCACCCGATGAGGTGGATCGCACTCACAGGAAAGCATTTTGAGGTAGTTTAAACCTTTGGAAGTTCGGGTTTTAAACTTCCCTCTGTGGAAGATATTCAGAAGCCACAAGTGGTGCGAATGTTCACGATTTTTATTTTTCAATTTTTATTTTAGTTTTCTTACAAAGGTTGACATTTTCCACAATAGGTGTAAGAGTGTTGGAAAAAAAAACAAAAACAAAAACAAAACTCCAGATCTTTTGGGGAGGGGGAGAGGGAGTGGGAGTTAATTAAATCTTATTGCACAATGCTCTGATCAATCCTTCTTCTCTTTTGCCCACAATTTAAGAAAGGAGTTGTGCAGAAGAAATGGAAGGATTCAGCTTTCAGTTAAAAAAGAAGAAAAAGAAGAAATGGTAAAGAAAAAGTGTTTTTTTCCCCCAAAATTTCTTTTTTGATTTTTAATTTAGGTTGAGTTCATTTATTTGAAACAGACTGGGCCAACGTCCACACCAATTTCTTGGTCAGCGCCACCGATGTCCAAAGGTGCAATATCAAGGAAGGGCAAGCGAGAGGGCTTGTTTGTTTTGTATTCAATGATCGTCTTTCCCCATTCATTTGTCTTTTTCTGTTAAAAAAAAAAAAAGAAGGAAAGAGATATGTAAAGTAGGATTATTCTTGCATTGGATAACATCCTCACTTTAGGTTTTAAAAGAAGCACGTTTTGACTTGTTTATAGCATTCTGATGATTTTGTTCCAGATCAACAAACTCGTCTCTGAGAGTGTAGTGTCAAGCATTTCTTTACGGAGAGGTTCTGCCCAGCCTAAATTTTGATGCATTTAAATCTAGTCCAAGAGGCTTATTTCTACAATGTAATTTTCAAAATTGGGATGTGTGTGTGTGTGTGTGTGTGTGTGTATTTGGGAAGAGGGAGTTGGGTAGGTATGTAGTACTGCCATGAATGAAGTCTAAATTTTATCCTAATTGTAACATATTGTAGGGAATATGTTACACATTTTCTTTTTTATAAAGAAAAATCATCTAACGAAAAAAATTAAATATAGGCCATACTAAGAAGTAAAATCAAAATACAACATGACTGCAAATTTTAAAATTATAGGCTCTGTAAATCTCAAAAAATTTAAATTCTTGGCATACATTGTAATATAAGAATTAAGCTAAAGGAAAAACAACTAATGCATATACACAGTAGTTATTTCAGTACTTCAGAGTACTTCTGAAGGCAGTTATCTGATAAGAATTCTCTGGATTTATCCATCTGAATTTAAGTAAATATCTTTATGAAAAAGAGTGAATAAGTTAGGTTTGTCATTCATCTGTTCATCTAATGATCTAAGCTAGAACTTCCCCAACCCCACTTCGCCAAACAAATACTATTCCCACATTTTACTATTACTTACAGAGCAGCCATCTACAAGAACTGTGTAAGTGAACCTGCTGTTGCCATCGGCAACAAATTCAACATCATTGGAGCCTTGCAGAAGGATAGCCTTATCCAGGCTGCCAGTCTCCCCATCCATGTATGCAATGCTGTTCTTGCAGTGGTAGGTGATGTTCTGAGAGGCATGGTTGGCCAGCAGGCGCATGAAGGCAAGTTGAGTAGCCATTTCCTTGGAGGTCACTCCTTCTACATTGTATTCGAACTGCAGAGGATAAAATGGGAATCCCAGTTAAGTGGAGAACTCAGATTCTAAAAGTAAAATTAAAACAACAACAACAACGAACCAAACCAGTCTGGTAAAAGGAGTAATGGACTTATATCCAAGTCTTAGGAAGAAAGTACTTTTTAAGGAAACTCAGTTCACTTGTCTTTGAAGCATATGGTGGACATAAGATCTACTAGGCTAAGGTGAGATTATTTAATAATGGCACCTGTTTTAGGTAAGCATTAATGTGCACATAGCAATGAGATAGAGATTCAGATGTAAACTTTTTCCTATAATATATCTCTAATATGTGGAAATCTAAAAGGGATTCAATAAAGTTGGTGAAAAATTTGATTAAAAATTCAGGAAAACTGCTTTTGTTCTGAAAGCACATATGCATAGCTATTTGCTGGCCAGCATACCTTCACATTAAATGACATTGGCCTGCTTCTCCAATGATTATCAACTAAGTCAAATTTGGACAAAAACTTGGAATTACGTGTTTGATCCATTCAACCCATCTTTCACAGTCAAGGACAGAATTGGTAAGATATAGAAACACAGACAAGTAAAACACAAACAATCTTAAGAAAATAACATTTTATAGAGTGAGGAGTGTTTGTAGGACACCTCACCTGGCTACCACCATTGATAATTTCTGCTAACCAGACGTGCTTCTTGGCCTTGGTGCTCCTGTACCAGTTCTTGGCTGGGATATGTTCAGGTTGGGCCTTGATGCAGGTTTCACCAGTAGAGAAATCACAGTATACTTTGATAGCATCCATAGTGCATCCTTGGTTTGGGTCAATCCAGTAGTAACCTTTTCAGAAAACAAGACCCAGATGATTAACCTTCTTACTGAGTAGAACATAGATTCTAATAATAATTAGTCAAAAATACTGATTTTCATAAGTAACATTTTTTTTTATGGTACTGTGATATTATCTGTTCCACATTTATCAGGAAGAAAGAGGTGGCTATGTTTCGGACTAGATAGTTCCTTCTCATATCTCCTCCATGCAAAATCAGAGCAGGATATTTACCCATGGGAAGGTCAAAAATCTATGTTAAGGGAAGTCTGAGGATGCTCACTAATTGGGAGAAGAAAATGACGCTTCATAAATTGGCTAAAATTTCACATACTGTGAGTTCTATACCAAAACATTTTCATTTGAGATATCAGTGGGAATTGAGTTTGATGAGCTCAACCTGTTAGAACAGTCAGTGTGGCTGGAACATTTTGACCTACCGCTGCTCCACTCTGGGTGGCTGAGTCTTAAGTCTCGGCATGTGCGAGCTGGGTTCTTCCTAGAGCCTTCAGGAGTAAGAAGAGTCTCAATCTGGTTGTTGAGGGACTTTAGGGTGGCATCCACTTCATAATCCTTGGGTCTGAGAGAAGGCGATGAGCGAGGCTGGTCAGCCCTGTAGAAGTCTCCTTCATAACCAAAGTCGTAACCACCACCGCTTACACCAGGAGGCCCAGGAGGCCCAGGGGGACCGGGAGGGCCCTGTGAGGGTAGAAGTGAGAAAGGAAAAGCTTTGAATGCAGCTGCAGTGAGAGAGACATCCATGCCTGCAGATTTTCAATGGAGCTTCATACAAAAGCAACAAGGAATCAAGTTAAAGTAAATAACTTGTTCCGGGGCACACTTATAGGCATGGGCTTACAAATCTCATTGCATATAGACCATATTCAGATACCTTAGAAAATATATTGAAGTGGGGCTACTTCAATGTGTTGTCAAAACTGCCTTGGTTTACTCTGAAGAAAATTTTCCTCTAGTCAGTGATGTTCTTTCTCATTTCACCAAATCATACTTACAGCAGGTCCTTGGCTACCCTGAGATCCTCGAACACCAGCAGGTCCGACACTACCAGGATGTCCAGAGCGACCATCTTTGCCAACAGGGCCAGAAGGACCAGCAGGACCCTAAAGAAGAAGGAAAACAAGTGCATGTGAATGAGCAAATCCACACCAGGCAGATGTGGCCTGGGCCTTACTGCCCTTGTTAGCCTCAATTTCAGAGATGACCTATCTCTTGGATGCACCTACCCTGGGGCCAGCAGGACCGACGGGGCCAGGAGAACCTTGATCACCATGTTGACCCTTGAAAGAGAGAACAACAACAACAGAAAAATCACACTTTCAGAACACATGTCAATAGATAGATTTTCTCCCCCCCTAAATTGAATAGAAAACTTTAGTTTCAATGGACTCTGGACTGAGAAAATTGAAAATGTAAAGTGGGGCTCTTTTCTCCCATTATGTCTATTACATTCAATTATTTTTTTTTCCACGAGCTATTTCAACAGTGCAATATTAGTCATTCCTCTAATTATATTTATTTTAAGTGGGGTTGAAGGACATTGTTGCCAGGAGATTTTAATATATGTATTTTTCTATCTCCCTTAACCCTCACCTTTTCGTCTGGGGATGAAACAGCATCATCACTGACAGACATGGAATTAGCCAGAGTGGGAAATGGGCACGAGGCAGGATGTTTTAGAACAATAGCAGTGAAAATGCGGAGGAGGTCCTTCTGAGCTCAAGGCCTTTGAGGTCAGTGTACATGTGGAATGGCCACGTTTTACTTACAGCGAGACCTGGAAGACCCTGTAATCCATTGTGTCCCTTTATGCCAGGAAGACCTCTGGGCCCTTTATCACCAGGCTCTCCCTTGTCACCTCGAACGCCTTGTGGGCCCTGTAAGAAAAGAGAACAACAGAGAAGACTTTTAGCTTTTTAAAAATGATGCTCACTTTTCTATAAATTCTGTTTACCCTGTTTGTGAAGGTAACTTGAGACATGCAAAGGTCTAGATAGGTTCTCAATTCTTCTGATAATCTCTGCTTTAGTTGAGCTGTGGGTAAAAGGGCTAGATGCTTATGATTATGTAATACAAATAAGCAGAAAAGCCTTCAAATAGACCAAGCTATCTGAATCAAATCTTTTTTTATAGAGTAAAATATTTTTTTTAAAATTTGAAGTCTAGCCTATATATATTATCTAACTTCTGAATAGATAATGTATAGTTATAGATAATATATAACAGATATAGATAATAGATAATTTGGATGGATTCTCCCTAAGGGTTAATTTGTATAAAATCTCACTGTGTACGTACACTAGGACCTCTTGGACCAACAGCACCAACAGGACCAACAGAACCAGCAGGACCCTGTAAATTGGAAAAAAGAAACAAGTCATCAGCTAAGCCCAAGATCCTTCTCTCATGCTCCTGCTCTCTCCCACTGTGGAGAAGACGAGAGGAGTCCTGAGGATGATAGCATTAAGGGAATGGTATTTAGACTTACAGGTTCACCACGGTTTCCATGTTTGCCAGCGGGACCCACAGTGCCATGAGGACCAGGTGCACCTGCAGCACCAGCAGGACCAATGTTGCCAGGGTAACCGCGCTCTCCCTACCAAAGGCAAAATGAAACTTACCATCAATCTGTATTTTCATCACTTTCAAGTTAGAGAAAAATGAAAACATGTACTGACCTTGTGTCCAGGTTGACCATCGCGACCTGGAGGACCATCATTTCCAGGATTGCCCTGTGAAGACACCATGCAAATTAATGCTCTTGATGAGGCTCTGTGGCCTACTAGCCCCTTCATCTTCCAACCCCTTCAAGGGAACTTATTTCAGACTGTTAAAAGGATAGGGTCTTCCAAGCTAGGTTTTCTTGGAGATATTTTTAATATTTAAGCCCCAAATGTAAAGTGTGATAGTTAAAGACCCATTCTGCAGCCCAAGAAACTGTTCATATCTTTCAGTCCTGAGAGGTCATTACATGTAGATGTTATGGAGAAACAGATCATCTAGTTCAGAAACTTGGAACAAGAGAACTTTAGCTCAGCACATGAAGTTCCACACAATGAAATCCTTCTCAGTATTATTTTACAAACCAAGTGTTGTACTCACATCACGACCAGCTTCACCAGGAGCACCATTGACTCCAGGACTGCCCACTGCACCAGGGGGACCACGGGCCCCAGGAGGGCCTGCAATGCCCAGAGGACCAGGTTCACCCTAAAGAAGATAAAGCAACATTTCTCTCATTAGATGAAATGCTAACCTCACTCTCCAAAAACAACCTTCAGGAGATTCTAGTTTGAAAAGAAAAGGCAAACTGGACTGAAAAACATCAGGAGGTGTCATTAGTGTTGTGCTTGCCTGCCTTCTATACACTCAGAAGGTCAGTATTGAGTAGTTATAGAATTTTTCTCTGTATAAAGCGAACCTAGTTGCATCCAATATCCCAAATGAAATAAATTCAGATAGTTGATAAGAGTTTATGGAGATGAGATGATTTCTGGTTGCTGTCACATATAAGGTTAAATGGGATGATTCAGAATTTCCAGAATTTCATTCTTCCTGCATGATAAATGATGCCAGCATTTCATATTGCAGAGGAGTAAATGCAATTAGAGCTTATATAGTTCTTAAGCGTGTAGAAAGAACAAAAATCATTCTGCATAATGTTAAGCTGTGTCTTTATAGTGTGTGTCTAAGTAAGGTGGTATTAAAGCTTCTTAGATAAGTGACATGTGATCTGTATAAAGAAAATGCCATGAATAAAAATCTTAAGTGGAGTTATTCAGTGATCAATCTGTCACATTTGAAGTGGCAGCTTTTAAAATCTTTTATTATGTTAATGAGAATCAGAGTGGTGTCAAACACTCACCAAAGCACCAGCAATACCTGGCAGACCACGTTCGCCCCTAGAGCCAGGGAGACCCAGAATACCAGGAGCACCAAGAAGACCCTGAGGACCTGGGGTGCCAGGAGGTCCCTAAGCAAGAGAAAAAATACTGAGTATTACTGGTAAGACCCTGGTTGATAATACAGTTTAGTTTGAGGATTATGAAAATGAGTTTACAAAAAGGTTTATGTCCTAATAGTGGGATGTATCCTTGATATCTTTTCTCTAGTGATGACAGTGAGCTTATATCTTGGCATGTATATATTTTTTTGTACCCAATTCCTCCTTAAGATCAATGGTACAACATTTAACAATATGTAGTTGAAATTAATGAGGCCATTTGCAAGGGGGATAGAGTTTTCACACACTCCATGCAGGGAAGCAAATCTTAACTTTGGTCTCTAAGGTCTAATAAAGGCACTTTTCCACTTTTATTTTTTTTAAAGAAAACTTTACTGAAAAAAAAAATTTTGGGGGGAGTGGTACTGGGGATGGAAGTGAGGGGCACTCAACCATTGAACCAATCCCTAGCCCTATTTTGTATTTTATTTAGAGACAGGGTCTCACTGAGTTTCTTAGTGCCTTGCTTTTGCTGAGGCTGGCTTTGAACTCTCTATCCTCCTGCCTCAGCCTCCCCAGCATCTGGGATTACATGTGTGTGCCACTGTGCCTGGCAACTTTACTGAAATTTAAAACACATAAAGTACTTTCAAAGCAGCAATCATACTGGATGATGCATGTTTGAGAAATCAGTAGCTTACTGTATTGATGAATGTCCAGTAGGATGGCCACAGCAATGGAATTCTCTTACTTCTATCAACTTAGGTGCTCTCGACAAACAGCTTTAAGGGCTGTCGTGATAAAGAGTGAGTTCCCTCCTTTGCTGCGATTCCTGTTATGTGCTTTCTGAGTATCTGCTGAAGCCTCGGCACCTTAATGTGTGCTGGACAGATTTCCTGGCTCAACTGAGCTCTACGCGAGAGCTTGCAATGCTCATCAACAAACATATGCCAAATTGAGGATTTGCATAGGGGCTTTATTTTAGTTCAACAACAGGCAATAAGAAAAAGGAGTTTGAAATTACTTACAGCAGTACCAGGCTCTCCAGAGGGACCCTTTTCACCAGTGAAGCCAGGTGGGCCAGATGCACCTGTTTCTCCAGTTCGGCCAACGGGACCTTGGTCACCACGAGGACCTCTAAGCCCTTCTTTACCAGCAGCACCAGGGGGACCAGGAGGGCCAGTGATACCCTGTAGGCAAATTTACAAGGTTATTTACTTTCTGTTGAGTATAATGGACCTGGAAGAGAGCCACCGATGTTTCACATACCAAGACACAAGTAGTGAGAGGAAGCAAAACTACCCTGGCTAGTTTGGATTTAGAGTTTTTAACAACCTCATAGAAAGAAGCAACTTATGTTATACATTTCCTGAGGCTATGACATAGCAAATAATCGAGGCAGAGTTAGTGTCAAACTTCTGTGAGGAAACATAACGTCATGCCACCAAGACCCTGGCATATTAGAATCAGAACCACGCGAAGTTATGAAAGTTAATTTCAAGTGAATGGGACTTTGGGTTTTGGAAGATTCTGCCCATTTCTTTTTGAAGAAAGCCAATACTGACATTTTGTTCATAACTTAGGAACCACATATGCTCTCAACTAGGTTTAATTAAATGCCTACAGGGAATGAAGATTTTTCTGTTATGAACCTGTAAAAGGATTCCAAGAAATCAACATCTTTGCTATTTCCACCCCCCCGAAACCTCAACCAGAAGACTTAATCCTTGGTAATTAATTAAATTCTCTTGAGTCCTGACAGGAGAGTCTGAATCAGAATTAAATTAGAGGCCAAACCACCTTTAAATTTAGGAACAATTATACCTTAACAACGGAGGCAGAATGTTAGCCATAAAGGGTAATTAGATATAGAAATATATGATATGTGACTAAAACCATACTGTTTCTTTATTTTTAACAGAGATCATGCCCTCAAAATGAGATTGGTGTTTGCATGAGTAAAAGCCTCTTAAATTGATATTATAAAATATAATTTGTGATGGTTTTGCCTTAATGGTTGAGAAAAACTGATTTTTACATCAGGAAAGTAATAGCAAATATTAGCGATATGTTTTTATAGAGAGTTGCTCACTACTTTTAAGTTGCTCGCTAGTTTCTTATCAGAGGCCAGATTTTTTGGCTAGTGTAAATGAAGACATATTTGGAGTGATTTACTTACAGAGGGTCCAGGGGGACC
Source organism: Marmota monax (assembly GCF_021218885.2). Classification (NCBI taxonomy): domain Eukaryota; kingdom Metazoa; phylum Chordata; class Mammalia; order Rodentia; family Sciuridae; genus Marmota; species Marmota monax. Next base: position 851,576 of record NW_026694856.1, read on the forward strand.
AGTTCGTCCAGCAGCACCAGGGAAACCAGTCATACCCTAAGAATGAAGCACATTAAAATTCCAGTCAAACTAACTCTAAAAATTTGGATGAGAGGAATTTCTCCTGTGGAAAATCCTGATGGGACTAGGGATGGACCAAAGAGTAAGTAGTAGGCTGTTTCCTATAGGTATTATTCAACCAGGACTCTGAAGACCCTCCTCCCCACCTATTCCTTATCAACATGCCACCAGTTACTGTGCCCATGTTTTGCATTAAGGTTTTGACTGTTCTTTTTGAAATACTCACACTTAACTCATGGTTGTAAGAGCAAGAATATAAGACACTATGTCACTGTTACACATTAATGTTGTATACATTAGTGACTATCTTAACTATCTGACTAAGAGAATGGGAACAAAATAACTAAAGGAGAAATGTTATTTATAGAGGGTGTGTGTAGAAAGAATAAATGACGTAAGGCACTATACACAGCCACCCACTCCCACTACTCAGTCAGTAGAATCCATTTCTGGGGAGCTCTGTGTCTCTAGAAAGTCAAACTGGCAACACTAGATACAAAGGGTAAGGACTAGGACAGGTAGGAAAAGGGATAAATCAAAAACTACTCTGTGGGTTGTGTTGAAAATAATAAATTAAAGACATATCATTTCATTAAAAAAAAAAAAAGGATAAAGAACACCAGATAACTATTTTATCCACTTCACAGTTAAACCACTAGGGGTCAACCTTGGGTATTACCTCAAGTGAGGTGGTAGAAACATATCCTGCATTGAGCCTCAGCTGGGATTAACATCCAGAGTGGCTGACCTTACCTTCAATATCAGAATTGCTCTGATTAGAATGAACTTGAATCTCAAGAATCTTCTAGTGAGAGTTTAAATTAACTAAAGACTTCAAAACTTTCAAGTTATTCCTAATAGAATCTGAAGAAAGAAGAGTGATCAGAGTCCATTGTAGATACTTACAGGGGGTCCTCCATCACCACGACCTCCAGCAGGACCAGGGGGACCATTTGGACCCTAAATGCAAACAGAAAGATGAAGTCAAACTACAAAAGACATGATTCTTATACATGTTACTCTTTTTCCACAAGGATCATTCCCATATCCATTAGAAGAAAATCCATAAATGAAAAATTATTATCTGTGTCATATAAAATAAATATTCTTACTTAAATATTACCACCCTGTGGATTATTGAAGAATATAAATAAGATGATACTAGCAAAACTTTAATGTTAATCGGTGTGCAAAGGTTAACTTTAAAAAAAAAATCATCTTCTTTCTGGTATATTCCCTAGTATACAGTAGGTACTTGGTTGACGTGTGTTGAATTATAAATCTCATGGGTAACTATACAGGCTGTGTTGACCACCAGTGAATTCAACTTACAGATGGGCCAGCAGCTCCAACGGGGCCGGTGGGACCAACAACACCATTTTCACCCTTAGGTCCTTTGGTTCCTCTCTCTCCTTTAGCACCAGGTTGACCGGCGGCACCCTGTTGGAAAGGATCTGTTATAGCTCTGGTATTCTGATTCACTCTGCTTCCCAACCTGGTATGGTGTTAGATCAATCTTCATTATGTGATACTCACAGCAGGACCAGCAAATCCATTGGGACCAGCAGGACCAACTTCACCACGTTCACCCTAGATGGAAGAAGGGATTTTAAAATGCCTTAGCAATCCTAAATTCATGAATGTTTAAAAGTTGTGAGGTATGAGAGTCCAAATTATCCAGATTTTTTACTTACAGGGCTACCCCGAGGACCAGCTGGGCCAGCAGGACCAGCAGCACCAGCTTCACCCTGTAATGGAACAAATGATGAATCTGCTAATGTGCCTAATGCAGGTGCTCCAAGAGGCGGGAAGGACGAAGAACAGCAGTAGACAAGGCTGTTTTCAGATTTCTTGGAAGAGATAACTAATGTACATATCACAGAGGAAAATGAAGTGGATTCTTACTTTACTTAATGCTGTATTCATTTTAAGGGTTGAAGTGGTATTGGTTGTTCTCTTGCAAAAACACTATAAATCAGAACCCACAATACCAGGAGGAGGACATTTTAATTTTTAGATGGGCACAGAGCTGATCTATTTGCTGCACTCTTTGCAATACAATAAATAAGGTCTATTTTAAGTGGACTGCTTGATGTGAAATGGGCACACTATGTATTTTATTGATTTTTTACAATTGAAGGCTTTGAGAAGGCTTAGTGCATTAGGATATTGTTAATGGGCAACAGGGAAAGTCTGTAAAACAAATGATAGGGATTAAAGTATAGATCAGATAGCTGGCACATCTATAGGATGGGAAAGAGAACTTTAAACACAGAGCATTTGTTTCCTGCTGCCCTATCACAACAGCTAGGTTTTTAAATAAGTAGGCTTTATACCAAGCCATAAAAATGAATTGCTGGGGCTCTTTGGGACTGGGGCAGGCAGGAAATTTTAGATAGTGCTATCAGCTCATAGAGATACACTTAGTGAAAATGCAAGCTCACCCGGTCACCTGTAGCTCCAGCAGGACCAGGGGCACCTACAGCACCAGGAGCACCCTAGTAACAAAAGGAAACATGTCTTATTAATTAATAACACTCCACACCTTCAAAAGTGAACTGCTAGGCCTATGTAGAGACTGAGCACTGTTACTGCACATTCTGGTTGGACATCAAGAAATCTTGGATCCATTTCAGTTCTAATTATTAAGACTATGAGAAGCCACTTTCAGGACAACAGAACTCCAGTAATAAAAGCTATGAAAATGTGTAAATCGAGGACAGGCTAAGAATTTGGGAGATCTGAATTCTGCTCTTATAAAATTCCTTGGAGATCAGTAAATTGACTAGCCTTGTTTGGAAATGTCAGAACTCTATGGTTCAAAGGAAAGAATGGGCTACAGAAAGTCATCTCTGAGGGAGAGGTGAAAGAAAGAACCAAGGCCGACTGTGGCCTGCAAGTGTCATGATGCTGATACCCTAGGTAGGGTAATTATGCTTTTATGTATTTTCTTTGGCATCTCTATGGCATTAACAGCTGATCTTTATGGCTGCTCTTAGACAAAGTCTCAGGGAAGACATAATGAGTAACTGCAGGACCTTGTTAAGAGTTCTGGCTTTTTAAATGTAAAGGCATTTACATTTGTTATTTTTTAAAGCCTGATTATCACTTCAAATACTTGTTTAATGTTCTATTAAACCCAGAGCTTTTTATCTGTAGGTGGTATATTTAATATTAGGGAAGTTAGAAAATTCCAGATGTGATTTCCAAAGGAGTATGTCCTGTTGAATTTTTCGTTTGGAACATGAAAAATGACATTATTAGTGGTGGATCCAGGAAGGAATGCAATACTATCTTACTAAACTTGCTATTTTTGGAAACTTTCTCAATTCAAATAAAATTCAACTTACACGAGCACCATCTCTGCCAGGGTTACCAATTTCACCTCTGAGGCCAGGTTCACCCTGAAAGTATAAAGCAAGAGCAACTTTTTATTTTCTGAACACATTTTTGAATCAAAATTAATCTGAAGTGATTTTATAGAAGACTCTATAATACCGTTCATCATTTAAGATATTTAGTACATTTCTCAATTCCCTACCCTTCCATAGGATGTTGAACAAGGAAAGAAATTTTAAAAATAATAATAATTCAAGATCCATTCCAGATTATTGTCAAACATTTCCCCCCTAATTTCCATATACCCTTCTGACGCATAATCAAGCAAGGTACAAATTCATGTGGACAGAATTGTAAGACAACATCACAATGGGCTGCAGGGCCTGATCACTCTTACGGCATAACTAATGCAGCAGCACGGTTGACAGCTGTTCAATAGAGCTTCTTCCCATTAATTAGGGCAGGATGAGGCATTATTGTTAGTGGCATTAAAATGAGCCTCATGTATTACTCAACACCATCTGTTTGCGTGAAATTCCATGGTAGTGAGGAATTTTGCCAGATTAGTGAGTTTAGAAATGCGTAGGTGCTAGGTGGCAGAGGGAAATGTACATAGATAGATATCAAAATGCTACCAGACCACCTGCCAAGAACTGTAAAAAAAACTGGGCATCCTTGTGAGGTCCCTTTGCCAGGGTTCATCAATAGTATGTCTTAAGGGCCAACACTGAGAAGATACCTTTTCTCCCTTGCCTCCAGGTATTCCAGCAGCACCCCTCTCTCCTGGGAGTCCACCAGGACCAGATGCACCAGCAGTGCCTGGAGCACCAACCACACCGGGTTCACCCTTGAATCAAACACATGCGAAATCAATTATTTCAATGGCAAAAGGAAAAAAAAAAAAGAAGAAATAAACTCTTGAAGAATTCCAATTTAAACATTTAATAGGTAGCATTCTTGCTTGCTTAGAGACACAAAGGAGGGCCATTGAAAGAAGGAGAATATAACAGGGAGATGCTATCAATGACACAATGACTAAAGAAAAGAGAGTAGTGGGAGTGGGTGGCTGTGATTCTTCTATAACCTGCTTCCAATCCTCTTAAGGAAGACTGGCCTGGAGAAGGAGATGATGGGGACAATGGGAAGCAGAGAGTGAAAAACGTTTGTCCATAAACCTTTTTCAAGGATAAGTCTCTTAACCCAGGGGGGAAACATGGAAAGAGACCTTATCAACTGGGGAGATATTTGTGTTTTAGTTTTCTTAAAAGAGGAGACTATAGATTCCATTTTGAATGAACCTTCACAATTTCATGTACTTAAAACTATTGACTAGCTTCTGAGATGAATAAGTCCCTATAAAAGGATCATCTAACACAACTCTATTTCCTTTCTTATTTCTTCTCTTCCTCTTACCTTGTTTTCATTTATTCCCTATAATATCCTTCCACATACTAAAATAACCTTCTGCAACGACTCTACACATTTTCTGCCTTGAAGGTAAGAATCAGAAGTTAATACGAGTTGCCTTCTTCTTACTGTGGTTCAAGTAATCTGTTTTCCAAACGTGTATAACTCCATCCACTTTAAAATCTGAGCTACAGATTCTACTTTAAAACACAAGCTTTCAAATTTATTTTTTTTTGGGGGGTGAGGGTGAATATAGTATCCAGTTAATGTTCATTATTATAAACTCTCATTGTTAAAATTTAACTTTTAAAAATTTTAATTCAAGGGTGGGATATTGAAAGGATAAAGTTTGTTTTCTGAAAATAATGTCCCCATATATAGGATGGTTCTTGTTTCAAACAAAGCATAAACAATGTAATGAGAAAAAGGTAAAACCACACTAATTCATTACTGTTTGAGGCCTCCCTGCCTCAGTTTTCTTTTGGAATAATTTAGGTCCCCTGGACTGCTTACTAAGGTGGAAATCATCACAGAATTGGAAATAAATAAAAATATGAAAATTTTTCCTTTTCTTATAAAGAGTGTATTTATTATTGGGTATAATGCCAAAAAAGTATAAAACCCAAAGTTTTACCTTGTTTCCATCAGGCCCTGGGGGTCCAGAAGGACCTCGGCTTCCAATGGGACCAGCAGGACCAACAGCCCCACTCTCACCTGGGGGACCACGTTCCCCCTGTAAAGCAGAAATTAGGAGATGTCACTTTCAGAGATACCATGTTAAACCCATAGTCTGCACTTGTTCTGCCATCTTTCAGCAAATTAAAAATTCTTTTGTTTCTAATTTCTTCATTTGTAAAATGATGAGATGGGATGAGATGATCTATAAAGTCTCAATTGGTTCTAATGTTCTGGGATTATGATTCTAAAATGTGTTACTTCTAAAGTATAATACCCAACCTTTGGAATTTATTTCCTTTTTTTGCATCTGTGATAAATCCATAGATAAAAATAGATGTTGATTACACATAGCAGTCAAAGGAAAATATTGTGGCATTAGAGGGGAATAGCAATGTCAGATATAGATAAAGATTATATCTCTGCCCCCTTTTTTCAACCTCTTGCAATAATGATGTAACAGTTATAATATTCAACTCCTCAGTTGTGTGTATATTTGTATCTATCAATTTACTATATATGTAGTATCTCTCAACTCACATCTAAATATCACTATAATGTGGCATTCTGTGACGCAGAATATTTATCACCTAGGTTAACACTGCAACAGTATCAAAAGACTTTGTTATAACTTGCTTTTATTATACTATGGACTTTTAAAATACTAACTCTGGGCTTCCTAGGTCTATGATCACCAGCAACATAATGGGATACTTCAGTGGCAGATGAATCATTCCAGTTATGTTAATATCCACAAACTATGTCTTTATTTTATTTTCTGTATAAATTAGACGTATACAATCAGCTTTAGACTGTGAATATCAACAAACATTGCAAAAACTGAATTTAGATCTTAGTAAGTTATTAATTTCCCTTGGGTTAAGTTGAGCCACTGTCATGAATGTCTCACACTTGTCTGTATAAATCACTGACTACAATACTTGCATTAGTTCATTTATGTTTCTTACAACCATGTAGTTATTGAATAGGAAATTTGAGTAACTAAACAGAAAAGTCAACTATCAACTTAGAAATCTACTGATCTCTATGGATAACATTTGATAATAAAAGAGGTGTGCAAGAAAGGTCATCAGTGGCTTTAGGAGAAAGTGTGCCTTCTTTTAAAAACACATTGCCAGAAATTGTTGAAAGTTAATTAAATAACACTTACTCTTGGACCAGCAGGACCAGGGAGACCAAATTCACCAGGGATACCCTAGGCAAAATCCAAGAATAAGTCAAACATGAAGTGTATAGGTGATTTCTAAATTCACTTATGATTATGATATTTGAAAGGTTCTGAAAAAGTGAAATAAAGCTGAGTGGGCTCTACCTATAAAAAGCCTAAGTATAGAGGGTAATGCAATACATACAACAGAACTCTCAGTGGTCTATGAATATCTACAAAAAGAGAAGTCCGTTGATATCAAAGATGTATCTATTCTAGGACAGGACCTGGTATCAGAAAATTTAAATTTACATTATTTAGTCCATTGTCTTTAAAAAAGTGACAAAGCAGACTATCTCTTTTGATAATATGATAAATAATAATGAACACTATCAGACATTGCCTATTTTTAGCTATATAACAGACTGCCTTCTTAATAGAAATTATCATATTCTGTACATTACCTAGTTAATTGTATACCCAAGTTTATCTCTTTTATTACTGACCAGCTGTCTCCTTAATGTGCCCCACTGTTGACAAAGGAGACCAGGCCACAGAATGTAACTAAATTGAGGCACATTCATCACAATTACAGAGAAAATGACTCAGAACTCATGCTCTGATTGTGGATAGCACTGTCATGTCTGAATGCCAAGAAAAACATTAAAAACAATTTTTCAGGGTCCAGTTTGATGAAAAATCAGTGCATTTATGTTCTCACTCTAGAAAAGGAAATAATTTGTATTTTAACATTACCAAGAACAAAACAAAAAGTAAGGCTATTACATAAAATATTCATTGATAGATTTTACTTTCATAATGTGATGTTTCATTGAATCCATAAAACAAAGTAATTTGAACTAATATCAGTAACTCATTTCACTCTCTCCTTCAGCACCAACATAGACAGAACACTATCATTAACAGACGAAATATGAAACTTCCTTTTACATACTGTAATTGTGTTGCAATAGGGCATTAAACAGAAGGAAATTCTCAAGTGAATTTACTATCACTTGTTTTACTCACCCTTTCTCCTGGTTTGCCAACTTCACCGGTGGTACCTGAGGGGCCAGGCAGACCCTAAATGCAAAGAAACACAAATCTCAATCTTATGATAATATACAGGGGATTTTCTAATACTCTGGGTTTGGTAGGAGGGGAAACAACCTATTAAGTGTTATAAAACCACTATTAAGTGTTATAAAAGCACTCCACCAAAGTTTGTTTTGAAAAAAAAATGCACTCTCTGCTTTAGTTCTGAAGCCATAATATATGTGATGGGGAAAAGGAGACAGTGAATCATAGGTGAACCATCTGGCCAAGGCAGTGTTTCGTATTTTTTTTTTTTTACTCACCTGGAAGCCTGGAGGACCAGCCGGACCCTGTTCACCTTTGCCACCTTGGACACCCTGAAAGTGACAGCAGAGATAGTATCAATAGAGACATTAGCCACATTGCTGTCTAGCTATATTATTTATGGACTGGAAAATGGAGAAGGTTGTTTTGAGGGATTAGGTACATTCTACTACTGCAGAAGAGCACAGGAGAGGGAGAAATACTCACCTGGGGTCCAGGGGGCCCCTGAGCACCATTGTTTCCATCAGGACCAGGAGCACCCTAGAAGTGTTCAACAGAAAGACCAATGGTTACATGTAAGCCAGGCAGTTCAAAATGCTTCAGAGCATCATTGAAGTGAGTTCCTCAAAGCAAATTTGTCATTTTAGCATGAATTATACTCACTTCGCCAAAGCCTGAATACTGTCTAGTAAATTTCCATATGGTTCGAGGGAAGTCCACGGATGGAAGGCAATTTATAAAGGCCAGAGAATACTACTAAATATTTATATTCTTTTAATCCCAAGATGAATAAAATAAAGACTAAATGCTTTTGTAAGTATCTTTGACTTAACATATATTCTGATTTGTTATAGCTCATTGCTTTATATGTGTGGTTAAAGAAAAAAAGACATTTCATGATGGTAAAAGGACCCTTGGGGATACCCTCTGGGAAAGAAAGTGACAGAAAGATATCAGATGGCCTCAAAGGATGTATGTTTCTTGGGTGAATTCTACATGAATAGATATGTACAACAGTTAGCACCTACCCGAGCACCAGCAAGTCCAGGGTGACCTTTATCACCACTTTTGCCAGGATCACCCTACGATAAAAATGAAAACAAAACAAAATAAAAAATGATCATATTACACATTTAATGTCGAATGAGCCATACCAATTTTGAAATGCTAATTTCTTGCTTGTGTGTGTGTGTGTTTTAGATTCCTAGTCCTGAATTTGTATTATCTAAGGCATGATCCATCATCAGGCAGCTCTGGGTACAGTAAGGGGCACCTGTGTCTGAGGAGGCAGTGACTCAGGAGATGGATTTTCAGCAGGTATGTAAAGGATAAATCCCTTTACTGTAGTGAGTGCCCTTCAGTTTTCCTGTGCTGAAAGGACATGCCTTGAGGTACTTTGGACTGATGAATGGGAGAAAATACTAGATCTTTGGTGAACTGTAGCAAAAAATTGATGAGGGAGAGAAAGTTGTGATGATTCTTACAGTGGGTCCTTTGGGTCCGGGGAATCCGATGTTGCCAGCCTCGCCTCTTGCTCCAGCTGGGCCAATTGGGCCGGGCCTGCCGTCAATACCAGGGAGACCCTGAAACCAGAGTTTCATATTTAAAGTTTACTCTGCATCAGCATGGCCTCCCTACCTCAAACTCATGATGCTTCCTGGGATAAAACAGAATAGCTTTCTGGATGCACAGAGCTTCTTGTATACAGCGCCAATAAATTATGAATCCATTTTCCTTTTCTAAATAGATGTCGGTACACACACGGCCAATTCAATCTCATATGTACATAATTTTCCTCTCTCCCCCACCTCTCTGTACCCTTGTCACCTGCTTCAATTTTCCCTGCCACGTTTTTCTCTTCCCTTTTCTGCTTTCAGTCCTGCGTTCATTTGGACTCCATAATTACAATCTATTACTTTGCATTCCCAGATGATGTAGGTGGCTGATATTTATTTTCAATGTATGCATGTATAAATAAGCCACAAAATAGACTTGATAAGGGTGCAATAAGTGTCCTTGAAAACATAATGGAAAATGAGCAATACTTACCACAGGACCTTCTTTACCAGCTGGGCCAACATTTCCAGGGGATCCAGGAAGACCCTATAAAACAAATGAGGAAGCTTTCATGTTGGCACTTTAACTCACATACTTGAGGCTCAGATTAATTGAAATCTCACAAAAGCACTTTCCCCTCCAATTTTTGTTTGTTGCCGAGGGTAAATCTTTAGGGATATTAGCCACTAGTCTGGAGGTATGAAAAGAGCCCTGAAATTTTTCTTCTATTTTTTGTGCCTTTCCCTTTATTGAATTTTAGTGAAACTGATCCATTTATAGATATCACAAGAAACTGTTAAGCAACATGCTATATGGGCAAATGTATCATGCTATTTACCTCATAATAGAAAAAATAATACTTTTAGTAAGCAATTTCCAAAGTGGATTTTTATTGCTATATTTGGTATCCCTATTACATGTTTATGGTACAATTATAGTTGATATTCACCCATAAGAGATAATGGAGCAAAAAAATTACTCTATTGCTATGGATTAGAGTGTCTACAGATCTAAAGGTCATTTCTCCATAGCTAGTGTGATGCTGAATACATTACAGCACTTTGTGATTGCTTGAAAAATGATTTCACTTATGAATCTAATAAACTAATAATGTATAGCCCTAATACATTTCATGAACACCTTATATAAAACTTACAAATTAAGATAAAAGATTCATGCTAATAGGAGAACCAACCTAATTTGGATAAATTAAAGTAGATCTATGCTTCCAAAGAATAGATCAAGCCATTGTATCAAGTATAATAAATAGGAAATTGATGAACTAACTAAATACATTAAAAAATCTACAGAGCTTTGATAAAGTTAAATTAAAAATTAAATTAAAAAGACATCTGTCGGCAAGTCTAGCAACAAATTTGCTTTAGATGTTTTTGTTATCTTCAATTTTAGCCAACAATATACACTGCCAGATGTGACTTGCTCAGAATATATCTGAAACTTACTCTGGGTCCCATGAGACCAGGCTCCCCAGGGCGACCAGAGTCTCCATTGGGACCTCGAACTCCAGCAGGGCCAGTTGCACCACGATTACCAGGAGGTCCCTATTGAAAAGAAAGGGGCAGAGAAAGAAAATGATAAAGCTAGTGACCCAGTCACCAGAAGAGTGTCAAGTTCCTTCCAGGGAAATGAGGGGTAGACTACTAACCATGACACCAGCTCTGCCATCAGCTCCAGGAAGACCACGAGAACCAGGATTACCCTGCAAGAAAGTACATGAAACAGAAGGGAATTAGAGAAAACCCTGGAATCTGATCAGGCACAGTTTATGAAACCATGGCATGTTTTGTGTCTGTATCTCTCTAAGGCTGAGATACAGACACAAACCAAGCCAAATCACTTCACCCAAACCCCAAAGGAATGCGTGGATGAGCATCCTGCAAAAGTAGGTCAACATTGTTTTCAGACCAATTTAAAAACATACCAAATTGGGAGTCACTGATTTAATAAAACAGATGGAAAGCAGATGCTTCTTTCATCTAGAAAAAGCACTCCCAGTAATTTTGACAATTTCCAATGAAGGGTTATCCTCATCTGCCTCTGGAGTATCTAGGTGTTAAGGAGTATATGGAACCTACTCTCAGTCCAGGAGGTCCTGCGGGACCAGCGGATCCAGGTTCACCATTGGGGCCTCTCTTTCCTTCTTCACCACTGGGACCAGGAGGACCTTGGGGGCCAGCAGAACCCTGTTGAGTGAAAAGAATAGGAGAAGGGAATAGAAAAGAATTTTTAAAATATTATATCCAGCTAAAGAAACTGGATTTAAAGGATAACAACTCCACAGAATTGTGATTATAGAACTACTTACTGGCTCTCCCTTGTTACCACTCTCTCCTTTGGAGCCAGCTGGACCAGGCTCACCCTAGGAACCAATACAAAACAGTGGTCAAAACTCTCTTACAGACAAATTTTCTGGAATATTTATAAGTTAAGGTAAGGAGAAGCTTAGGTTCTCTAAGGGGTTTCAGTATGACCCAGTTCATGCTCAAATGGCCTACAGGGGAACAGCATTGGTGGAAAGATCAGACTGAGGTTGTAGAACTTGGTCTCATCTATTTTTACATTAAGGTTACATTAAGGTTCTGATGTTTGCAGGAGGAATGCATCTGTGTGTGTGTGAGGAAGAGGGAATGTACATACATATGCATACAGTTTACAAACTAAAAATGCCAACGAAGGAAAAATAAAACTGTTAAGAAAAAGTCTAGATAGTGATAAAATGATGGTAGCCCTAGTATTTCAGGATGATGAAAGCCACAGTTATGACCACTTACAACAAGTCCTCTGGCACCAGTAGCACCAGCAGCACCAACAGGACCAGGAATACCACGGGGGCCAGGGAGGCCAGGAGCTCCAGCAACACCAGGAAGACCCTGTTGAAGAAAAGCAAAACCTGGTCCATCATGTGATGATGAGCTGTAGAGGCAGCACTTATTAAATTTCTTTAAAACCATAATAGCACATTTTAGCTACCCAAGTATACTCACAGCGGCACCCTTAGCACCAGTAAGGCCATTGGCTCCAGGATTACCCTATGAGAAAGAGGAAGAAGGATATCAATTCACTGGAATATATCTGATCGTCTTCAATTCCACCTTCATTTCTCTTTTTTATTTTTTTCATTGCCTTCTTCTACTTTATAAGATAAACAACAACAGCTACTTACAGGAGGTCCAACTGGGCCAGAAAGACCAGGAAGACCCACTTCACCACGAGGACCAGCAGGACCAGAAGGACCAGGGTTACCCACAGGTCCAATTTCACCCTAAAAGAGAAAATGACAATGAACAATCAATCGGCCAGCAAATAATGAAACAGCACATCCCTGTTATTAGGACACCAAATTTTGGTAAAACTTCTTCAGAATTGCAATCATTTTCCTTATCTCATTTGTAACCCCAAGATTTGGGGTTCTTTTCCTACTTTTTTTTAGCCTACTTCTGCCACTTGGCAGAATTCAGATTACTACCTGTTGCTATCATTGCTACCTTGACTCCACCTCTGACTCTCTGTGGCCGACTGGTTCTCAGTCCTGACTAGTCTGGGCCCCCATAGAATCAATTTCCAAATTGCCAGTGATCTTTATGCTCATAGTGTACAAGTGCAGAGAGATGATTGATTTTGAACTTGAAGTGGAAAATCCATCATCCTCTATCCATTTTGAAGGGGACACAATTAAGGTAACTATTCTGTAATTATCTCTGCCAACACAGTTCTGATCTTTCACATCAGAGTAAAAAGTTTATCAAGGCAATGATTATAGGCACTAGTGTTTTTACCTTGGGACCAGGGGCACCTGGGAAGCCTGGGGGGCCAGCAGATCCAATGGGACCCTGGAATCAAAGCAGAAAAAGAAATTTCCTCTAAGAAAACTGAAAAGGCAACAGCAACAGAAGAGAGAAGCCGTTTAGAGTGTCTTGATCTTATCTGATATTGGCAAAGAAAGAATTGGCTGCTAGCCTGTAGACATGACGGTCATATTCAGGGAAGGCAAAACAGGCGTCCAAAGTAGGGTGGATTTTACTTTATACATCCACCAATAGCCTCAGGTATTTGGAAGTAGGCTATGCTACTTACAAATGGAAACTTCAAAAGACCTCCCAGAACATTTGGTAAAGTGTCTGGAGTGATGTTATTTCATAGGAAATGAGTGAGGAAAGTGGCTACCACCACCACACTTTCAACCCTCCCAAATTCCCTAGTGTTAACACTTACAGCAGGACCCACGGGACCAACACTGCCATCACTGCCACGGGCACCCTATGAAGAAAATAAGAAAAAGAGTCAATAGAAAAGTTAAAGGGCAGCCATTAGAAGATTATTTTTAAAAAGGGTAAAAACAAACAAAAATGGGATACTTACAGCTGGGCCAGGGGCACCGACACGTCCTCTCTCACCAGGAAGCCCACGGGCTCCCTAGAAGCAAAAATCTTTTTAGTAAAATGCTAATCTTTAAAAAGTCATAGGCATCATTTGCCTTGTTCATTTTCTAACACACACAAAAATCCACTAAAAATTAATAGGTCTTATTCTAATACCAACTAAAAGGGAGTATAGTTTGATTAAGTATGCAGATTAGAAACATATCAAAGAATACAGTGCTGAGGGAAAGGGTAACTAGCAAAAACTTCAAGGAAGTTCTAGTTCACAAAGAGCACAATACCTTTAGATTTACAATAAAGTAATAAATACTTACTGCTTGACCTGGAGTTCCATTTTCACCTGGGGCACCAGGTTCACCCTGTGTTGAGAAGAAAGATTGAGTTTCTGATATATATATGTCAGAATATATATATATATATATATATATATATATATATATATATATATATCTTGATTGTGCAATTTTACCCTATTATTTCAATTTGAACCATTCACATAATTTTTAATGTTTTTTACACATAAAGATTGTTTCTCAATTATCTCCCACATGTGTGTTTTTAAAATTTGCTAAAATACAAGTTTTTATTTAAACATACCAAATGTCACGGTACTAAGGAAATGTGGTTATTTCCTTAGTCCCATTTTTCTCTTCATATACTGAACATCATTTAGACTAGGCTTATTTGTTTGGCATGATAATATAAAAAAGAGATGGCAGTATAATCATATTTATCCTCTTTAAAATTATTTTGAACACTCAACCTTACCATTTTCATAAAATATGCAAGACAATTTGAAGCTTCATAATATTTTTTAGAGCTGCAATACTTATTTCCGATCTATATTTTTATCCCTGGTAATGTCCATGGTGGCAGTGGAAGTGGTAGGTGATTTAATCCTATGGCATATGTAAAGAACTTTCCTTCAGTATAATCTGATTTAGATATGGAAAAAACATGCTATATGAGACCATTAAGGACCTTCATTTGTAGGATTCTACCTGAAGCAAGTTAGTTATGAATAAGCCCTGAAGTGAGCACCAGGAGTTTTAGCATGTGCCCTTCCAGCCACTAGATGTGTGACTTTGGGAGAGTCACTAGCTCTTGTCAAGCCTCAGTTTCCCTCTTCTGCAAAAAATGAGGGAGTCTACAAAGCTCCTTGCAGCCCTAACACTTTATGATACTGTGATTAGTAGTCTGAGCTGTTATATTGGGCCCCTGGGAGAATGAGTTTGACCTTATCCATTTGTGTGGCAGCTGGAAAGTTAGAACAGATTCTCCATATTCATGTTCATTTCTAGTCCCGCTAGTATTCGTTACTCATTAATTTGTAATTACGTTGGTATTCACTTTAATATCACATTATCTCCTTAATAGGAAAGAGAACATTTTATAGTTGAAAACGCTGTCAGAGAAGAGCCTAGCCAAGAGATAACACACTTCTGAGACTTTAATTACCTAATTAAAAATTTTTTGAGTGTGCACAGATAAATCACAGGAAAGAGGTTGAAAAGTGTATTGTGACATGAATGTACCTATCTAATTAGTGCATGGCAAAGGATAATTTACAGTTTAAAATAACACGTGATGTTCTAATATCTGATTATATGTTTATTTACTTTTATTTTGGTTGCAGAGATCGATTGAGATTATAGGAAGAGGAAAGGAAATGGAGGAAGAAACTATTGACATTATTTTTATCTCAACTGTTTAATAGATATTTAACTAAATAAACATTAATAATTGGCCTTTTGTCATAGAATCTCATAGTCCACACCATTGAGGGGGTTGAAACACAGAAGAGGAGACAAGATACCATTTACAATTTGGGTAGTCCTCAGCATAAATATACTTTTTGTTGCTAGGATGGGGAATTTTAATAAGTTGTTTACAAACTTTCTAATTCAATATTTACCTTCACACCTTGAGCACCAGGCTGTCCCTTCAATCCATCCAGACCATTGTGTCCCTGAAAGGCAATCCTTATTATTAAATGCTATCCCATTTATAGTGCTTTCTCAAATCAAAATCTTCTATCTTTGCAATAAATATCTCCCTGGCGAATCCTGTGATTGCTTTCTTAGGATGGACTCCAGTGCTCCAGCTCCAGGTGAGCTGGATCCAGGGCACCAGGTAAGTCACCTAAACAAACTCCCAGAATGTGGAAGCAAGAATGTGTCATCCAGGAGTTTAAATACAATTGAACCCCCCACCCCCACCCCAACCCAAATAATCAGCATTTTTTTCTCATCTGGGCAAAGAATGTGCTCACCCTAATGCCCTTGAAGCCAGGAAGTCCAGGAGTTCCAGGGAAACCACGAGCACCCTTAGAAAGAAACACAGAAGAATATGAATAATATTTTTGGCACAAATGAAAGGACAATGACTCCCTCCTTCCCAAGAAATTCTCACTTAAGTTCAAGCTTGGAATCAAAGGCTATAATGTTTTAAAGCACAGAGCCACAACTAGCTCTAACATGAATAGCTAAGACTATGTTATTTGTGGAAAACAGTTTTCTTGCTTATGCAGGCTTGTTACCATTATATTACATTATTTGCATTAATAGAAATGTATGCATTCTTTCCCAGGTTCTGTCAGATGCCTTTAAGTAGTGTGACAAGCATAAGTAATGTCTACAGTACTATTTAGATGGATGTTTGCCTGAGCAACTATCTTATCTGTGAGACCTCTGACATTTGGATTATACACTGTTGTAAAAAGTCTCACCTGTGGTCCAACAACTCCTCTCTCACCAGGTCGTCCAGGTTTTCCAGGGTGACCCTAAAACATGAAAGCATCATAGGGTCAACCTCAACTTGGTAAACCATCAGACAAAAGTAGGGGCATCTTGGTTTTTCACAATAGAAGAGAAAGGTATCACATAAAAATGTGAATTCAAGTACTTCTTTAATTAACAATTATATTTCCCTAAATACAAGCAAGTTAATTAATATTTCATTAACAATAATATTTCCCATATGAGGAGAGTTATGTCAAGCATATTTTGGAAGAATATTAAATTTAGATCTGGGGTATTTAAATGGTGTTTTGGAAGTCCTTCAGGTAAGCACTTACATCCTCACCAGCCTTGCCAGGAGCACCAGGTGGACCACGAGCACCTGCAGGACCCTAAGGAAAGAGGAGACTCATTATTTAGTTAAGGGAATATGTCCAAATTTCCTGAAAAAAAATTTATCACAAAAATGTACTCACAGTCTGACCAGGTTCACCAGGCTCACCAGCAGGTCCTTGGAAACCTTGAGGGCCCTAAAAGAACAAAAATAAAAGTAACATTCCAAACTTTATTTTTTTAATTCTCTCTTTTTTGTAGAAGAAAGATTATGAGCTTTCAATACTTACAGGGGCTCCAGCTGCACCTGGAGGGCCTCTAGGTCCCATTAAACCCTATAAAGATGACAGATATGGTTAGCACTGATAAGTTGTCATGGCCTTGGATGAATTAGCTAAGACACTACTGTGCCACAGATATTTTGTGATAGACAAAAGAACAGAACTGTCCAGTTTTTATTTCATAGTTTTTGTTCTTTCCAAAGAACCCATGTTTTCCCCACTTTCTCTCCCTTTGATTCTCCTTTTCTCTCAACCTGAATTAGTGAAACTCAATGAGCTCTGGATAGGATGGTCATAGTTCCCTTAAAATTGTGCACAATTGTGCATATTGAGGTTGTTCTGATTCAACGAAGTGAATTGGTCTTTGCACAAGTACAGAATGTATGATTGCCTTCTATCAGCTGACAAAGAATTTCATTTAGATTCCCTTGATCATATGTCATCTTCCAATGTCATACTTAGCTAAGAAATTGATATTTTTATTGCCACAAGGGGCATAAATTGAAAAGGATCAAAAGTCCTTCTTAATGATTACAGGGAAGTGTGTTATAACCTTATAGCTCCTTTAAGGGCTGTTGGTGACTGATGAAAATGTCAAAGGAAAGTGGATGTAATGAGGGGTGAAGGAACAATGAAATATTATTGAAACAGCCTACTAGAAGAGTCCAGCCTATGATATTAGTATTGAAAATATGGCCCAAATGACAGCAGATTGTTTCCCCGTTGTTCTTTATTCTGTAATACCAAAAGAAGGTAAAACAGAATGTTACTGGTTTGCAAGCTGAATACATACTCTTGACCCCCCTTTGCAGTAATCAATGCCTGGATGAGCTCATCTATGAGACCCATCCCTCATAATGCTGAAAATATTTCTCGTGCATGTCTTGAGCAATTTGTTTATGACAGATCAACTGAGGGGACTCTTCAGTCAAATGGCCCCACTATATTAATGCCTATAGTGAAACCCTATAAATGTTATTTAAAATGCACATTATTTTAATTATAGGAATTATTTGTTTGGTTTTGGAAATTGGCTTCAACATTAAAAGAAGCTGTCTCTCTTCAATAAAAATAATTTTTAGATATACATTCAAATAATTTCCTTTGCCATCATAAATTTTTAATATTGTATTTATTCATTTTTCCATGTATTTGCAACAATTTCATTTACATAAAAGGTAGTTTATTTTGTAGGGACTGTGAGACACACTATGATTACTCATTAATTCAGAAAAGAACCCTGTGGGGTTTTAGAGTTATTGATTTTCCAACATGGAAAATTATTTTAATGCTTTATTGCTGCCTATCTTCCCTTTTTGTGAAACACATATCTGTTGATTACATATGTCTGAGCATGTGTGTGGATGTGCAAGCTTCAATTATATTTCACTGATATTTAAAAGTAAAATACTCTGCTTTATGCCCCCCAGAGAGATTTTCCAAAGACAGGGGAATCTGAAATTCATATTAATTTTCCCAGTTGATATGTGCTTTTGGTTTTAAAATGACATCCACAGTCACTTTATTTTATTTCCCCCTTTGCTTCTTCTTGAGAAATAGGTACTGCTTCACAACTAACTAATGTCCAGCATTAGCAGAAACAGCTAATTTCATACATCTAATACAAACAAAGCCAAAAGAACCCCCCCCACATACATATTCATTTAAGATATGAGCATTCTAAATTACCAGGAAAAATCATGAAATTGGAAAACATCAATTAAAGGTACATTATTTCTCAAGTCAGATTTTAATTTACAGAAAATATTATCTTGCCCTTATAGTATATTAGCTTATTGCGGACCATTAGTTCCAGTAGAATATCTTTTGAATATAGAGCACTGAATGCGTGGTCCAGGTAAGATTTATATTTTAAAGACCATACTCACTTTGCGCAGATAAATATCTTTGGAAACAAGTAATTGGAATCACCAAATTGTGTGTGTATCTATGTGTATTAAATTCTGCAATGCTTAATCAAACTAATATTTTTTACTGCTGGTAATTTCCCCCTCATTTGCATATATATATATAGTATACATTTTGCATGATCATATCAGTTTTTTGCCTAACACATCTCACTAATATTTGGTAGAGGCTTCATTCGTTTAAAAGGTCACCGTCACCAACATAAGCTCCTATGGAATTTTTATAAACTTTTACTCAAATGATAGGATATGTTCCCATATTTTGTGCTGAGTGATAGAAGGGCTAAATTTTACTCATATTGTCTTCTACATCAATTTGTCATTGATATTCTAACAATAGGGTTTTTTTTTTTTAATCAAAATGGAGAAAAAAGAAAAAATTCTAACATTGTCAACTCCTTGAGGGAGAGTCAGAATCTGTCATTCATTCATGGCTATCTCTCCAAATGCATACTACCATTAAGAGTCCATTGAATGCCTCTGATAAAACTCTTGTGATTAAATGAACATTATATATGAGAACTAGGAACATGAGCCACGCTATTGTTGGCTACCTTACATCTTGCCTGGTGGTTAATTCTAGTTCTGCATGACCTTGGGAAAAGGGATTGAAGTCTCTAGTCATAAAATAAATGAACCAGATTAGAACTTGTTGATCCTTTCCACCAAGTTCAGGGAACTTAAGAAATAAATTGCTCTATATTTCTAAGTGTTGCTTAATATTCTAAACAATGTTAAGAAATGTAAAAAAAAGTGAATTGAAATTTTAATATTTTGAATGAAATTGACTTGCCTAAGTTATGGTTATGACATCCAACGATTATTTCTTGGACATAAATATCTCACTTATTTTATTTTATTTGAGCTATGTTATTTTTAAAAAATGTATTGGTTAATCTATTTTAATGAGGCTTGTTTGTAGAGAAAATTGACATTTAACCTAGGCTTGGGTTTTGACATATTTAAATACAGAAAGAATCATTGTTTTTATTTGATCTAAGGTTTGAATGTTTACCTAAGTAGCTAAATGTATGGCACTGCAAAATTTACCATAAAATAAATTCTAAATAGTATATATTTTTGCCAAGACAAAAAGAGATAAGCATACCATTGGTCCAGGGCCCATTCCAACTCCTTTTCCATCATACTGAGCAGCAAAGTGCTAGAAGGGTGGAAAAAAAAAGTACATGTGTAAATATATATTTACTGGTCATGCAGCTCATTTTTTCTATTCTACTTGTAAAGTTTTTTTGTTGTTGTTGCTATAATTAGTTTACAATTCCAAACTGAAAATAGATTTCTAAAAACTCAGGAGAAATATAAGTTTAAAATAGAGTCCACACCTAGTCTGAAGTTCAGAGCCTTCCTGTCTTATTTTTCATACTTCTCTTCTGCTCTGTTAACTCAGTTTATTTGCCCCTAACCCTTACCTACATCTGCAGTGAGAAAGGGAAGCTTCCTAAACTTTTAAAGTGTCCTAGAGCCATGAATAAATTAAGCAGAGATCAAGAGGACACCTTTGCATTTTCACCTGTTGCCCTTTCCTACAAAACTCACAAAAAATAACTGAAAGACCTTTTTCTTGCTGGAGTTTCAGAAAGGATATAAAAAGTTTTCAAGTTTAGAGGAAAATTAAATTAAAATGCCCCTTGGAAGATTAAACTTTTAACAAATAGTTCACAGTAATAACTTTACTGTTAAAGATCTCTTTTAGAGTGGTAGCTCTATTAAAGAAGGTGCTTTTTAATGTACTCAGTAGATAAGCAATCATAATAAGATCTTTGGGGAGAAAGGTCTTATTTTACTGGCATACAGTTGGGTATTAGAATCAGGCTTCTGATTCATAGTGCTAACCAATTAAGCAAATATGTTTTCCTTCCTGCAGTGAGGCCATTTGGCACTCATACCATTGTTAAAGACATAAAGCTAAAAGAAGATATTAATGAAAAAGGGAAATGTACTTTTCTCAAATTAGTTTCAAGCAAATTAAACCTAAAACCACTTTGAATGTTGGTTCAGCAGACTTCAAGCCAAGAAGAATAAAAAAGGGTAGGATGTTTGTGAAATTGCTTAAGATCAGGGATTTCACTTATGTAATTCAATCTAATCAAACTTTTTAATAATGCAACACCTCTTATTTGTGCCTTACTGAAAAAAGATATTAAATCCCCAAATTAAATAATGGCGCTGATGGCTGCAGCTACCTTCAGTGAACACAAAGACCAGTCCTATAATTGACAAGAGTTCACAAAGAGAACAGGCAAAGCAGAAACTTGAATGAAGAAACCCAAGAAATGAAATAAAATATACTAATTTCCAAAGAGCAGACTTTCCCTTAATTGCTAAAAATAAATTCTATAATAAGCCTTCTTCCAACAGAAGTATAAGAAACTAAGTTATAAAAAGTAAAAAGTACTTAAGACACCTTACCCCGCCAAGACCAGGGGGGCCAGGAGGGCCAGGTGGACCAGGAGGGCCATTGGTACCATCTTCACCATCTTTGCCTGGGGGGCCTGGTGGACCCTGTTGTGTATAGAGTAAATTAAAGTAGGATTAGACAGGTTCCATGGAAACCTATGCAGTAAATGAAAAGGAGACCTAAGAATACATAAGGTAAAAGTAGTTGTTCAGACTTTTCAATGTACATGAAGGGTGGAAATTTAATACACTGTATTTATCATTCACTGAAATGTACTTAGGTATGGGTCTGTCTTAGAACAAACTTTAGAATAAACTTTAGTAACAGCAGGTAGTTTTCCTAAAGGAATATCTTAGTCATGGAATATTAATTTGAAGCGGAGGTCCAGTATTCAAACGAAGATAGAAATTATAGCTAAAGTGTATGCCCTTCATTTTTCATAATGCACAAAAATATACTATGTTTGTTGATGGCTGATTTCTGATTTTGATGAAGGCATTCAAGCAATTTGGTATGTTAAATGTGAATAGTAGATTAATTGATAGTCATTTTGTCAGAATATAGAAAATCTTGAAGATTTCCTATTATGAATACAATTTAAGTTGTTAAGGTAATTAACTGGAATAATTTATCTCTAATAAATTGTTTGAGTGGAATACATGTAAATCTGCACTTCAGGACAGATACAAGATATCAGCATTTATGTCTTAACGAAAGTATCCTATAATGCAAAATCTTGTAGTTATTATAAATGTCAAGTAAGCATTTCAGGGAGATCTAAGAAAGCCACAAATAAAATGTAAGGCTGACTTGTACATGTATGAATTTAGATAGAGAAACATGTTACTGACTATCACTTTATTATTATTCCCAAGCCATAGAAGAGATCTTACTTCAAAAGCAAACAGAACATATTAAAAAGAGGACTGTGTGGTGGTGCGTAGATACATTGCCATTATGTATGTGTCGGGCAGATCTATTAAAAACAAAGAAAGAAAGACCATACAAAGAATATGGCTGTCTGTAATAGTTTTTCTTTTTAAAGGATAATGTTGACCTAAAAAGAATATTGATTATATATAATAATGCTCATTCACCCTTTCGGCAGGGCATTTCCTATTTAAAAGGTGGCACAATTATCTGGATACATAATATTCTAATGAATTGTTAGTCTCCTTTAGTTTCTAATATGTGGTTTTTCCAATATGGGCTAAAGCCATTTAGTAGTTCAAAAATTACGTACCCTTTCTCCACGTGGTCCTCTATCTCCAGTTGGGCCCTACAAGGAAGATGCAAACGGCAAAATAATAGGTATCTAAATAATTTCCAGCAAAGAAACAAGCCATTATGGATAATAATTAGTTGGTAAGTCTGACCTAAGCCCAACATTATTAGATAGTAGCTAAAAATTGTCACAATACAATAGATAAGAGTATATTGCTTTTATTATAATTATATGTAATTTTTTAAAAAACTGAAGAACTGGAGGCTGCTATAGTCTCTAGTAATTAGGCCAATATTAAGCATAGTATTTTTAATAAGATGATTACTATAGATAAGATGACCATTTTGTTACAGTTTAACAGCATATTTGTGTAGTCAAAGTTCTTTAAAATAACTTTTGTTTACTACCTTTAATTAACATAATACCATTCAATCTTCAGGAAAAAGTCTTTTTTTTCTGTAGTATGTAAATAACCAGTTTGTATAACATAAATATAATTAGAGATGATTTTGAAAGGTAATAAAACTTTATTACCTTAAACATCAAAGCTATTTTATGTTTCAACTAATGCATATTCATGTGGGCAAAATCTTGACAAAGTATTTTCCTTTTATAGATTACTTTAAATTTAGTTAAACTAAGGTATCTTGATAATCTCAGATATTTATGGAGAAATATTGGACTCTTACCTTTTTTGCAGTTCCCTAGAAAAGAAAAGAATAAGTAAAAGATTATTATGAGAACTATATATACATATATATTTTAAAAACAATTATATCTACAGATTGCATTATATATCCATTTACTATTAATCTACTCTCAAAATACAATGTAAAATTTTACCAATACGTTAAATAAAATGTATTATGTACAAAAACAAATTCGTATACTTATCTATAATACTGCTGCAAGTTCAATTCACAAAGAATTTGCTCATAATTATTTTGAAAAGAAATGAAAAATTCTGTAGCTCAGTGAAGTCTTATGCTTTGTAGTAGCTAATGCTAAAACCCAAACTTAAACTGGATTATTTACTCTTTCTATTTCTCATGGGTATTTTATGAAACTACCCTTATGCAGAAGCACCACCCATTTTGGAAAATGGGGTGGGCACTTACTCTGGAAGCCAAAAAGGGATTGACTCCCATAATACCTCATGGTTTTCTTTGGAAGCTGGGTTAGTCAATACCAGGGTAGCTTCACCTTCCCTTCCCAGAGAAGCAATCACTATGACCAAGGAAATCAAAGTAGATAATTTTTTTATAAATATAATTTTACTAACCTCTTGTAAAGCTGTAGATAAAAGAGAAAAGTAGAAAATTATTAGTAGTATAATTTCATTGATCATTAACAGTAATTGCCAAATAGATACACAAGTTTACAAAATTCAGTTACCTAATTAAAGGGCCAATTATATTTTTTATTAAGAATATTATAATGACTTGGAAATTATGCAGGTCAAAAGATATGGCAGGGATCAGCAGGGTGATTTGTTTGCTATATTAATATGTAAATATATTTTGAATGAAATTGTTAATTATTTACTATTTTATAAATGCTGTGAAATATTCATGTGTCTGAAGGATATTTCTAATGCTTAGCAATTAGGCTGGAAATTGCACAGATGAATCACTGACTGTAAGACAAGACCAGTGGATGGAGTAGGAAATAATTTATTGTTTAGATCATTTTTAATATATAAATGTCTAAAACAGAAAATTTAGGAAAGTTTGTTAGCTAAAGCAGACTTTGTCTTTTATAAAACATTAACGTCACTTAGTAGTTCAATAAGTTTTTACCATTTTTAATGTCTTTTTTTAAAGGTCTAATTTGTACATTACTAACTATGAAAATGGATTAATTCAGACATCCGAGTTTTGGCTTTAAATTAGTCCACTTAAATTCGGCAATGCCATTTTCCTAACATGTATCACTTTTGTCTCTGAGAAAAGGGTTACTTTGTGGAAAAATTGTGGATTAAAGAGCTTGAAATATAATGGGAAAAACAAAGTAAAGTAATATTCCTCCCTTTGTCATTACTACTTTTCAGTCTTTAAAGACTGACTTTCATTTCTACAGTATAAAAATTATGGGTTAATATGGGATACAAGTGTGGCTAAGCTTCCAATAGAATGAATCACCCCTAAAAATTGCTTTAGTTGGGTGGCCAAGAAGTGTGTCATTTGAAGTGAGAACATCTCTTGCAACAGTCACAATTCAGGAGAGTGGGCGATATCCGGCACTGGCATTTAAGGGCAATTTATGAGAATTACTGTTAAATTAGAAAAGTGATATGTTTACTTCATTGTGTCCATCAATAGGAAGAATAATTAGGCTCCATTTGATTAATAAGACCCCTTAAAATTTTGGAAATTTGCCCTTTTAATTACTCAGACGCGAGCCATTTTGAAGAATGTGTGTTTGGTAACCTTTATTACAGATGCTGGATGGCTGTTGATTAGGTGAGTTGCCATGCGTGCCTTCGAACTTCCCTAGTTCGCTTTCCAATTTTTCCTATAGGACTCATCTCTTCCCTTCCACTCTCAGGTTCCATAAAAAAAAAAAAAAAAACTAACTTGGTAATGTGAATCTGTTCAATGAATTTACTCCTTGGTATCCACAGTGTGTATACACACACACACACACACACACACACACACACACACACAAAGAAATGCATCAGTAAGAATGCAGTGGAAGACACCGTGGCATGTGGGCGGAGCAAGTTTTTGAAGTGTTGGGTGTGGCCTGATCCCCCCCATCCCGTCTCAAGTGAACGTCTTTGTCTAGTAGTAGTAATTAGGCAGCCATTTTTAAGATGAAAACGGACTGATTTTCTTCATTCTATCCTGACGTGGAAGACTGGTCATAAAATCCAAACCAAGAAGTGACCTTGGAGACCATTTAACTCCACTCCACATTTTGGAACAGGCCCAGTTTGAGTAGCCCAAGGTCATGGGAAGAAGAATCCTGTCCCTTGAGTCTCAAGACAAGGTTGGTTTTTCCCAACCTGCTGTGCTCAACGTTTGGTGATCACTAGGAACAGGTTTAGGGTCAACTCCAAGACTCAAAAGGTAAAGTAAATTTTAGTTAAATATAATTTCACCTTTCCCATTACCATATAAAGTGTTGAGAAGCTAATTTTACTTCCTAGAAGTTGTCCACTCCAAGAAGAATCCTTCGCAGGACATGCTGACTAGCCACTGGGAATGTCTCCAACCAGAAATTAAATAATTTTGTACAAACCTGTGGAGTCTTAAATTGGGATTCCATTAGCTTAAGTCCCGGTCCCCTGTACTTTCATGTTCCCCCCTCCAGAGGGCGCCGTATCACCATCACCACCACCACCACCATCATCACCATCATCCAGACCAACCTCAAGACGACCAGAAGATAAGTTCAATGGTTGAGCTTTGTATGATTGAATTAAAGGGCTTTCTAAAGCAGGCCTCAAGTCTTAAAATGTGTGTATGAGGATAGTTATGGGACATAACGGGTGTAGGCCTGTATTTTTTTTTTCCGCCAAGTCAGTTGTTAATAGCTAGCTCATCCTTAGGGAAAAGACTTCTGCTCCCTGTGCGCTTCTCTAACTGAGGATCCAGATTAAGTTAACTGTGTTACTGAGTTAAAAGTTCCTAACTTTTAGGGAGAGTTGTTGAGTCCTTCATGTTTTCATTTTTAAAGTACTTTCCATGTTCCTTATCAATTCAAGCGTTTCTCCACATGCCAGAGAGCCTTCCCTCCAAGCTGTGCAAGGAATTGAGGTTTAGGTTTCCCCTTTTCAGACCAGGGCGTCCACCCATCTAACTTCTCTCCCCCACCTCCCCGAACAAGCTGAAGGCACTTACATTGGCATGTTGCTAGGCACGAAGTTACTGCAAGCAGCAACAAAGTCCGCGTATCCACAAAGCTGAGCATGTCTACCACTTAGACATGCAGACTCCTTGTGTCGCAGAGCCCCTGGGTCACCGACGGAGGTATCACCTGGCAGGAGCAGGCATGCAGTCGCGGCCAGTACCTCCAACTTAGCCGAAACCTCCTGCCGCCGTGGTGCTAAAATAATAAAGCCGGGATCTGCCCTATTTATATGGCAAAAGTTTCCCTGGCCCTAGGGTGCCTCCAAAAGCGCCTCCGCCAATGAGAGGGCTGGGGCTGGGGGCCGGGGCAGCCACACTGGGAGGAGACTGCGGGGGCGCAGAGGAGGGAGCGAAGTGGGGGAGGGACGTGGCCACGGGGCTGGCTTCTTAAATTGGTTCCATTCTTTTTGAGGACGTGGACACTTTTGAGGCTTTCGAGGGGAAACTCTGACTCGCTGTCTGCATACCTCCTCCCTCCCCATCCCCCCCGCCTCCCCCCTCCCTTTCCAAGTTTGGAAACACTTTTGGACACGTCGGAGCGCTTTGCAGACTCCGACGTGGGCAAAAGTTTGAGGATATCTGGGCAGCAGGGCAGCTGGGCAGCTGTAGAGGGACCTGAAGCCCGGAGATCAAAGCAGGAGCTGTCCAGTCCTGCCTCACCTTGTGCCCTATGGGCCACCTGCAGGGTGGAGGGGGCTGGGCGGGCGCGGAGGGGGCTGGGCGGGAGGGAGGGAAGATCCGACTGCGTGGCGCAGCCGGAGGCCGCCCTCCCGGAGCCTCCTCCACCCTGCCCCCTGCTCGAGTCCAGCTTTTCTCCAGCTTTAGGGCAAGTGTGCCCACTTTTTTTTTTTTTTTTAATCAGTCTCTCCTTTCTCCCTCTCCCTCTGTCTCTCCTCATCTCTCTCTCTCTCTCTCTCTCAGCCCTCAGTGCAAAGGGACTGGGGTGGGGGGGGCGAGAGCAACTGCTTGGGTGGGGAGCAGGGAAGACACGGCGTGGCACCCAGCACGAGAAAGGGTAGGCGTCGTGCACACTAGCCTAGATCAAGCCATCAGGAAAGCACTTCAACTCCTGGTTTGCTTCTGCTAAGGCTAATTCTAAATTGCATCTTTGGGGACTATCTGGACCTGTAAAATGTCTGCAACTGACCTGGTGACTTCTCTTCCTCAGTTTCTCCTCTGTAAGGTGGCCATAGGGAACCTACTTCCCTTCATATTTCTCCTCTTCTTTACAGTCCAGGTTTACCAGCTGTACCCTGAGCCTGGACCCAGATAACCCTCCTCTGAGTCCCCAGTTCTCTTAGCCTTGCTGTCCATTCACTGACACCTCTCTTAAAGCTGATACCTTCACTCTCTAGCCTCTCTTCTCTCTCACACAGGAGAAAACATCTAGGGCATCTAGAGGACCTTCTGAGGTTGAGTTGTGCACAGTCTTTTGTCAACACTCCAAGATTGTCCCCTGCAACGTGGATGTTAACTCTTTCCCTGACACCCAACCTCCTTCTTCCCTTGCCTTCATTCAGTTCTCAACTCTCCACCAGGGAGAGGATGACCTGGAACCTCAACCCTGAGACTTGAGAGGCTGAAGGCCAGGTTTCCCCGAAATTGTATTCTTAATACTGTCTCCAAAATCCTCTTGGGATGTCATTCTTGGACCAGGGTTTGGAAGACTATGGATCTCAGCCTTCTCAGTCTGCCAAACATCCCCAATGAAATAGTGATGGACTATTCAGACTGTCATTCTATCCCAGAAGTTATCACAAAAGGAACATCTTTAGGTCAATTCTGTGTCCACTAGAAACAGAAACAGATGGATTCCTTGGGAATCTTCCCTTTTCTTTATCTACTCCTCTCCCTTTCTTGCTTTGCTGTGAGGAAGAATGTCTGCATAAATTAACTCCATCAGCAGCTGCTATAAACCAAAGGGCTCGAATATTCTTAAATGAACTGCTTTTTCGAAACTTCAAAGAATAAAAAAAGTTAGCAGAAGTAAAATAATAACTATAGTAAACTGCAATAAACGTTTTGTTCTTATAGGCACTGACTTGAGAGACAACTTTGGAAGATACTTTGAAATAACTTGGAGTAAAAGAATTTGAAAGGGTGTCTGGTCAGTCCTAGGAGGATGTTTACAAGAAGAAATCCACTTTCTAGTTTGTTCCTAACTAGGTGACAGTGTTTGAAGTCTCGTAGGTTCTGGTAACAACCACAAAAGAGCTGAGGTTGAATTGCATAGTCCAAGACCATTTTTACCCTTTCCCTAAATTATTGCTGTTATAGAACTAACCAAAAACTTTAAAAGTAGAAATCACTTTTATAGAAAAGAAAAACTTCAGTGCTATTTAGCCAATTTTTTTTGTATTCATCAGAAGAGTGAGTTATGATTTTTGCCACGATGTTGAATTGCTTTTGCAGAACATTATTTGTACATTTGTCCTATGATGCTGAAAGTCAGAGATTGATCCTGAACAAAATGACTTAAGATTGTAAGAAAATAGATTTATGAAAGAAATACTTCAGTGCCCTTCAGGGAAAGTTATCTCATGCTTCTGGGGTCAAGTTGGCCAAATCATTGGACTGCAGTAGCTACCCAAGACCTTAAAGGTTTAATTGTGGTGTTTTTTTTGTTGTTGTTGTTGTCGTCAAAATAGTTTAAAATGTAGAACATTTTTTGAAAGTGATTATAATTTCTCTTTTAGCAAACAAACCAACCAACAAAAAGTCCACTAGTTTTGGGGAATTAGAGAAATAGAAGTTCAAGCACACACATATACACTGAGAAGAAAAACATCTCTGCTAACAGCGGAGTGAACTGATAGCTTGAAAAGCATTCCTGGAAACTGATGCAAATACCAAATGCTTCTGGGCTCCCTCCCTGCTGATGTGGCAGGGCATGCAGCAGGCAGTCGTCAGCATTTGGTGGGAGGCCCTGGTTCTAGACAGGAACAATGAAAACAGAGAAAAACGGAAGGGGAATTTTTCTTTTTTTAAGTGGGAGACAGATTCCAATTTCAGCTATTGTCATGTGTAATTTTGAGACTCTCCTACCGATCAGTTATTGGGGAAGATAGTTCATTAGATGTTTGTTTTAAAGGGGGAATTCTTTAATGCTTACATCTAGCTGTCTATAAAATGTATTGCACCTCCCAGTAACAAGGCGTTTTTTTGTGTGGATGGGGGTGGGACTGAGAGAGCTGGGAGAGCTGACCCAAAGCTTGAACTGAGGGTCCTGGATATGGCCTGGATGGTATGTGGAATGGGGAAGGCAGAGAGCAAAACTAAGCGGACAAAAAAGGAGAGAGTGGGTGGGGCCTGGATTGAGTGTGGAGGGATAGAAGAAGGGAAGCAGAAGCTATCCAATACTTCAGCGACTTGGCTACTGCAGTTACTGCTACTAGACAGTCAATCTCCATATCATTCTCTAGTAAGAGAAAAGATGATGTTTTCAGCTTTCAACAACCCACAGACTACAGCTGGAGCATACCTCTAAGTATGGCAAAACTGGTTAGAGTCAGTGGTTAGAGAGATGCAGGACAGTAGGGGAAGACCATGTTATCCTATGTTTACATTCTTCTCTTTGGTAAAGATTACACATCTGCCTGTCATATCCTTTCAAATCTTTACTGAGGATGTACTCTTGAGGATCCACACTTGGTGAAAAGCACCAACACTATGCTACCTTGCTGAGTTCCAGTTCTAGAAGGCTTTTGCTAATAGTCAAGGTGGTAGCTGAGAAGGCTTAAGTGTTTGGAGGTTGTGGAGATACTACTCTATATTATATCAAGTTTGATATTCAGTTCCTTTTATTTAAATGGAACTAGATGTATATTCACTCAAGTGATATTTAGCATTATGTCAGAGAGTTGCTGGATATATAAGTTGCTGTGAAACAAAATGACATGGTTATTGATTGCCCTAAGGGGGCTTATAGTCTATTGGAGGATAGACAAGAATGGGGTGACTACATATGTCTATATTTAAGGAGTTGCATCAGGGAGGGCTTTGTGGAAGCTGCGACCTTCTTGTTCTAGCCTTAAATATGAATAGGATATTTAAAAGAGGAGGGGGAGTGATCTATGTACCCAGGCACTAGGAAATTTGGCAGTCTGAGAAATGGGAAGCTTCAATTGTGGAGGGAAAATGGGGAAGAAAAAGAAAGGAGCTAGAGATGAGATTGGCAGATTTAGTGGGGATTAGATTAAAAAGGACCTTTTAAACTGTATTCTGGTATTTGTAGTCTTAAATGTCTTGTGGGAGTGTTTGGGTGACTTGAAGTGGAGAAAGTAAGCATTTAGAGAGTGCTTTTACAAAGCTGGCTTTGACCAGGTATGTTGGTGCACACCTGTAATCCCAGTGTTTTAGGAGGCCAAGACAGGATTACAGGTGTGCACCAACATACCTGGTGACAAGTTCAAAGCCAGCCTCAGCAATTTAGAGAGGCCCTAAGCAACTTATCGAGATGCTGTCTCAAAAAAATAAAAAGGGCTGGGGATGTGGCTCAGTGGTTCAGTGCCCTGGGTTCAATTCCTGGTACCCACCTCTAAACAAACAAACAAACAAACAAACAACAGCAACAACAAAGACGGCTTTGGAGACATGGTTAGAAGGAGAACACAGAAGAGATGGGGAAAGCAGTTAGGAGGCTGAAGCAGTATTTCTGAGGAAAAATGACAGTGGCCTGAACTAGGACAGCGGTGGAAGAGTTTGAGAGAGGTTGGTGAGCTTTAGAAATATTTTACAGGTAGAAGAAACACTCTGATGTTTGATTGTAGAAATTGAGGAGAGGGAGGAATCCAGGAGCATCATCAAGTTTTTGTCTTTGGTAAATGACTGATTGGAGGTACCATCCATTGAGTTGGGGAACATTTGAGGAAAGAATGACTTGGGGATGAGGCAAGGGAGGATTAAGAGATCAATTCATATGCAGTTTGGGGTGTTTACAGATCATCCAGGTGCATAGGTCTCAGATAATATTTAGGCCTGAAGCACAAAATTTGGGTTATAGTTTAAAAATAATGTTAGGATGAATGTGCAAGAGAACTATCCATGTGTAGAATAAAATCTACCAAAAAGCCGTTAAATTTTAACACTAGATTGCATTTTAAAACCTCCCATTGAAAATGTTCTTCAGGTTCCCTATGTTATAACTCTCCTCATTTGCTTTTTAGTATTGAAACAAAGAACATTTAAGTGGGTATAGATTTTTTTCCAATTTGGTAGTGAATGAAGTCCCTTTAAAATGTAAGTGCATAATGCATTCTGTTGTCATGTATAACTAATTAAAACAAATAATTTTTTAAATGTATAGACAGAGTCAATTTGTCTCATATTTTATGAATCCCAGTCCAGTCTTCAGTGCCCCATTTTTCAAGTCCAGAAATATGAAATAGACAAACTACTTCTTTACTTCTGCAGAGCATTTTTGTGTACAGATGATTTGGAAATAGTTGTTTTGTGGTATCTTGTTATTGGCTATTCCAAGCCCCATAACTCAGAGGGATGTACTGGGGAACACAAATTTCAGCTTTCAATTAAGCTTACCTATTTCTTTGAGAGATTCCTGATTGTATTTATGCAGGCAGTTCCCAATCCATCCTTAAATTGAAGAGCTCCAGAGTGCTGATGTATTCCAAAATTCCATTCTGGCTTATTAGAACTTCGACTGGCTTGGATTCCAAACTTGTATTTTTTAATTCTTCTCAAGTGACCAAAAAAAAGAAAGAAAGAAAAAAAGAAAGAAAGAAAGAAAGAAAGAAAGAAAGAAAGAAAGAGAAAAACTTTTACTTAAGTTGCAAGAAAGTGTTTGGGTGTTGGATAATACTCTTAGATGATTCATACATTACATATAAAAAGAATTATAAAGATAATTTTGTGATAGCACTTTTAGAATTAATACAATTCTTTTTTTTTTTTTTTGTGCCAGGGTTTGAACTCAGGGGCACTTGACCACTGAGCCACATCCCCAGCCCTATTTTGTATTTTATTTACCGACAGAGTCTCACTGAGTTGCTTAGTGCCTTGCTTTTGCTGAGGCTGGCTTTGAACTCATGATCCTCCTGCCTCAGCCTCCCAAGCTGCTAGAACTGCAAGTGGGCGCTACTGCACTTGGCTATATAATTCTTTTTTTTTTAATAACTAGAAAAATAAGTTAATGATATATCAATGAACTTTTGAAGCTTAAAATTTGATTTTGACCTTTGAAATTCCTACTTGTAGGAATAATTCTCCAGTTAGTTAATGTGACATTACAACTACCTATTATATAGTGATATAAGGACTGTGGAAAGAACTTTTCATGAATTATCTCAAATCATCACAATTGCTATCTAAATCTTGGTGTGGTATATTTTATCATTTTCAATTTTATGTGGAAGGAAACTGAAGTTTAGAGAGGTGAGAGACTTGTCAAGGGCATCCTAAGTGTCCTAGAATGGGCCAAATTCCATTGTTGCACATTTAAAAATCCCTTGTACTTCTAATATCTAGACTAGTCTAGTTGATTAATTAATAAAAGGGCTAACTGTTGATTCGCTGGCTTCACTTGAATGTGAGGTCTTTCATAGCAGGGAAATTGCCTATTTTATTCACCCTAATAGATCATGCTGAGTTACAGATGCTCAAAAAACATTTACTTAGTAAGCAAAGACTGGTTGGGTATGATGTAGCTGGTAAATGGGAAATTTAAATGTAAAAACTAGTTGTTTTCTTTGATAGTGGTTTGCTATTTAACCCATACATTTTTGAATAGTTATTGATAGAATGTCAATTATTACATGAAATTTGCTTAAATTAATGAGTTTATGTTGGTCAGTTCACCCAAAATAGCACCTAATTATTTCCTCATATCTCATAAACGTCTTGTTGTATTAAGTCAAATTCAAGAAGAACAATTGCTTGAAGAATAAGAAAAACCTAATTTTATTAATTAGAAAACCATGAAATTTTAGGATTGGAAGATAATTCAAATATCATCCAAATCGCAATCGTAAATATGAATGTATGGAATCGAGATTTGTTTTTCTACTGTATTTCTATCTGATATGTGTCTGATCCACAACAGATATTCAATAAATGTTAGTTGTATGAATGATACATTTTATAAATGAGAAAACGTAGAGAGGACATGTGACTAGCAAGCTTATTGTAGATGTATAGCAGAAGGCTGATCTCTTGATCCCCATCTCTTGATCTTTCCTTTAAATTAAAATAACATCTAACATTTGTCTATAATACTTTGAAATATTTAACTCCTACACAATCTGGAGAGCAGCTATTATTTTATAAAGAGGAAGCTGAAGCTCAACAAAGATAAAAGTTTTCTCCAGATCTGTGGTTCTTAGTGTGACCATTGGACCAGCAATATTAGCATCACCCTAGAACTTGTTAGAAACACGAATTCTCATGCCCCATTGCAGAATCACTGAATTATAAAATGAGGGGGAAGAGAATCAGAAATCTGTGTTTTAACAAGTCCTGCAGATGATTATAATCATACTCTGGGCTGAGAACTACCAGTATTGTAGAGTGTGACTGTTACGATTTAACTTGCATTTAGGTAAGTCACTGTATAGCATCAGGGAGACTAGAATTGAACAGGACTCCTTCATTCTAAAAAGCCCCCTGCAGAAGATCAGTAGAATAGAGGAAAGGTAAAATAATGGGGAGGGATATTTGCCATATTAATATTGTTATATTGTGTACATGTATAAATATGTAATAACAAATATCACCATTATGTACAACTATATGGCACCAATTTTAAAAAATGGGGAAAAATACCAAACCAAACCAAACCAAACCAAACAAAACCACCAAAAGCCTCCTTCGTGTCCATTGTTTTTCTCTTCACTATATCTATTGTCTTGGGGATTCTTTTTATTAAAAGTTTCATTTTATTTTTTAATTAACAAATAATAATCATATAGGGCTATGGATGTTGCACAGTGGTAGAGTGTGCTTAGCATGCATGAGATCGTGGATTCACTCTCCAGCGTATGTGTGTATGCACACATGCACAAATAAATTTATGGGGTACAATATTGTGTTTTGATACATTTATTAATTATGAATGATCAAGTGAGACTACTTAACATATGCATCAACTTGAATATCATTTCTTCATAGTAAGAACATTAAAAACCTTCTCTTTTGGTAATTTTGAAATGCACATTATTAACTACAACTACCACATTGTGCAATATAACCCTGGAGCCCATTCCTCTTGTCTAACAAAACTTTCTATCCTTTGACCAACATTTCCCCTTTCCCTTTCTGCTTCCACCTCTTACTTATTTTCTTGATTCTCTGTTATTCTACAGATGGGTAATTGAACACTCTGGAAGGCTATTAATTGTTCTTCCCCTGCAGGATTTGCAATATGAAAGGAAGACCATTTTGATTCTTTATTTGTTGATCCCAATTCTATTTAAAATTATTTGAGTGACAATACTTCTAGTGGAAAGGTGTGTACTGAAGGATATGCATCAACTCTTCAAGAAAGCAGAGTGTGACTGCTCTGATGGCTAGAATGTGGTGCCGGTAAAGCCTGGGCATAGCGTCTGATCCTCTAGGAATCCATAAAAGTCTCTGTGCATTCTGTGGACCTTGGGTGTAATTTCCTTGACAATTAAACAGACTTGGTGAGGCAAGAAAGATTCATGGCTTACTGCAAATCCACTACTCATTCTAGAAAATGCTCTCAAAGGCCCAGATGATGGTATGAAACATTTTATTTATATATTGACATCACAGACATATGCTTTTATTCCCTGTAGTTTCCATGTCATGTTCTGGTACTTGAATAAAAATGACACTTCTGAACCTTAAGAAATGGACTTTCCTTCTGAAACACCCACGAGAATAAGAGATCTTCCCATTCAGAACTTCAGAATGTGCAAGATACTGAACTAAAATAGTCACAAAAGTCATTGTTTGTGCTTGTGAGTCCCTACTGTCTTTCTGACAGGACCTCATTTTACAACCGGGGCCATGAGGCACACCTGCAGACACAGTCCTGCCTGGACTCAAGAGACAGGCCCTGTCCTTGTGGAAGATGAATTTAAGAAGCTCAAGTTTTAGCATTTTCAAATTGCTGTTCCTTGAATTTGTCACTAAGGCCCTGTTCTGTTGTCTGAGATTCATATTTTTGAAACCCATACTAAATTATGCACCCATCCTTGTAAGATATTTTTCTTTCATTTACCTGCATTTGTTTTTCGCTTTTTGTAATTTGCCTTGATCCACTGTTCTGTGGATCTAGGCTGTAATTTCACCATTTGTGAATCTGGGGTGTAAAACCCATCACTCCATTCATTCACTTGCTTGTTCATTCTGTCAACAAACTGTAGCATGTGCTGTAGTTTGTTAAGGCAGTATTGGAAATTGCACCTGAGACATGCCCTTGCAAACCTCCCTTTTCTGCCCTTTCCTTACACTCTGGGAACTGGAATACCCTCAACTTCATTGCCATGCCTTTATGTTCATGTCCATCGCTGTTGCAGACCCACCTGCCTGGATCACCAATAGGGCTTCCCCAGGGCACTGTATTCTAGCATATGCCACAACACCTGCACCCCTCCTTGCAGGCCTCTCTGATGGCATCCTGGCTTATGGTCTACATGCTTTTTTCTGCTTCTAACTTGCAGCTGTTGTCTGCAGCTGAGTTCATTTCTGCTATGCCTGCTCCCAATCTCCACTTTTCTTTCAGACTGTCCATCTGAGAAAACAGAATGAGTTTTGCGTTTCTTTTGCCACCTCCTGTTTGAAGTGTATGTTCAACAAGCAATGATGGCATTCTTATGTGCCAGGTGTAGATGTAGGATTAAAGAGGAAAAAATAAGGTAGAGATTCCAATTCCAGGAGATGTTTACACCTATAGTAGCTTCTGCCCAATTGTGAGGATAAGGAATTTGCAGTTTTTAAGTTTTAAGGAGAAATAAAGTTATAAAGGGATTAAATGCAAACCCACAGAAATCCCTTTTGTATCATCTCTAAAATAGAACCATCAAGACAGCATGCTAAAGAAAGCATATTGGTGACATTTTTCACGTCTTAAATTACTAATAATGATTGTGGTACAATTGCTTTCCATTTAACATTGCTTGCTCAATAGAAATTTCTCAGGGTCTTTCTTTCTGGCCATTTCAATAAAATCCCATAAATTTGCTTTGTTTTGCTGAAGATAATATGCATATGAAAAGATCTTTCCCCTGTATCTGTTTCTCTATCCAAATGCGCAATGCCTTTCTGATTTCATGATTTGGAATTGTTGACTCCTGCATCCTCAGTCCCAGAGATAACTCCCCAAAGCACATGCCATCAGGCTTCTCTTACACAAATATCACTTCCCTCCTTCCTTGCAGCTGCGGGAGTGCCATTTTAAGGTCCTAGTTTACGTCTCCTCAGATTCCCTTATTTCCTAAAGCCTCAAGGCAAAAACCTCTGTTACTGCCATGCCATCTGCTTTACTTTACTTTTTTTATTCCCGACACCCAATTTCCTCTTTTTCTAATTATCCCCAACAGGAGTGCTCATAACTCTTATATACTGAAACTGAAATCCTCTCGTTGGGGAAAAAGTATAGAAAACTAAATTTGTATGTGCTGAAATCCCTTTGTTTACTAAATTTGAAGTAAGGGCAATTCACTAATGGGGAGGGATTACTTTACCTAACCGGAGAAAATAATGCATTAGCTCTTTAAAGCAAAGAGATTTGGTATTTATGCAGTGAACATTATTAATGAGGTCTAAAGGAGTTTGTAAGGAGAATGAAAGAGCAAAAGTTAAGTAGTTCTGCTTGGGGAAGTTGAGGAGGCTTCCAGGAGAAGAGAATATTAGAGCTTAATCTTGAAACTCACCAGGCATAAAAGAAAAGGAAACTTTCTAGAAGATGGTATGGTATGGTGTTTAGAGATTTATAACATTTATCATAGTTTTTACTTAAACAATTAATGTTATACTAATCTCCCTTTAAAATAGCTGTTCCCAGCTTAAGGTGAATTTATTCCCTGGGGGAACATTTGACCATATCTGGAGATCCTTGTGACTGTCATGACTGGGAGCAGGGGTGTGTGCTACTGTCATTTAGTGGACAGAGGTCAGTGATGCTGTTAAACATCCTGCAACACTCAGAACAGACTCTATAATAAAGAATGATCAACTTCAAATGTCAGTATCGCCATTACTCTATAAGGTAAGTCTCCTGAGGGCGGGGACCTTTCCTGTCTGTCACTATTGTGTCTTAGGATCTAGTATGTTCAGAGTCAGAATTGGTACTCATTGGACATTTGTTAAGAGAACAGAGGCATAAAAGAGAAGGCATAATTGGGAAAGAGCAATATATATTCAAAGTTAGTAACTTTGGGGTCTAACTAAAGAGCAGTTGGAAACTAAGGCTGTTCATGTGGCAGAGAGAAATCATGAATGACATCATGTACCATATGAAGATTTCCTTTAACGTATAGTCCCTGGAGGACCACCAGTGGGTTTTGTGCTGGAGAACAGTACTATCTGATTTGCCATTTAGTAGGATAACCAGACAGCAGTGGAAAGAGCCCAGAGATCAGGAAGTCACTTATAAAGGTATTGTAATGGTACAGATCAGGGATGAAGAAGACTAACCTCAGGCTCAAAGGGTAAAGATAGGGAGAAGGGGACACATGGGAGAGAGATTTAGGAGTTAGAATTGATAGCACTTAATCAAGTAGGGGAAATGAAGGAGAAGTTTTTGGCTTGAGGTACTAAGTAGGTGTTGGTATCATTACTTGGGATAAGGAAGACATGAGCAGAAGGAGTGTGTGTGTATGTGTGTGTGTGTGTGTGGTGTATGTGTGTGCAGGTACACATACTTTTGACCATTCTTTAAGTGTTATTTAGATCACTATACTCAATAGACTTTTGATTAACCCTTTACCCAGGAACTGAGTATATCAAGATAAATAATTACAGTTCTTAAGAAGCTCCCGTACACAGCACTATTCATAATAGACAAAAAGATTTCAGAAACAAACCAAATGTCTCTTTTAAAAAAAATTAGTTGTAGATGGATGCAATACCTTCATTTTATTTATTTATTTTTTAATGTGGTGCTGAGGATCGAACCAGTGCCTCACAGGTCCTAGGCAAGTGCTCTACCACTGAGCTACAACCCCAGTCCCCTCAAATGTCTCTTAACAAATGAATGAATAAGTGAAACATGATATAGAAAGAACCTGAATGTTCATCAACAGGCAAATGGATAAACACAATATGTTATATGCATAGAGTGCAATTTTATCCAGCCACAGAAAGGAATGAAGTACGTACATGCTACGACATGGATTAACCTTGAAATATTATGCAAAGTGAAGAAAGCTAGACACAGAATGTGAGATATTGAATAATTCTTCTTATATGAAATATCCAGAGTAGGACAATTCCTAGAGAGACAAAACATATTAGTGGTGGCTAGGAATCAGCGGGTTGAGGATGTTGGGTATGACTGCTCTGTGGGCACCAGGTTTGCTGTGAAGACAATGTGAATGTTCTGGGATTACGTAGTGTTACAGCTGCACAGCCCTGTGACTGAATGGCACTGAATTTTATGCATGAAGATGGCTGACTATAAGATGGTTAATTCACATTTTATGATTATGGTAGATACATTTGTAATATAAAATGTTTTATGCTATGCAAAGTTTGCCTGAAAACAGTTTTTTAAAATGATGCACACAGACTTATGACAAAGACTAGTAAAAATGAGGTAAATCGATGTCAGCAATCTATAATTGTCTTTAGTAATACAAAATGTTCTTAAAGCTGAAGAAATTGTCTGGAGAAAGCTTTAGCAACAATGAAAGCCCATGGCAGGAGCAGAGAGATGGAAGGGATTTAAGAGACCATTTGCTCTATTTTTACAGTCCTGATTGCCACACTTCAGGTGAGGCATAATGGAGTTATTCTAGAGACATAAGTGGTTCCATCAATGTCTTGTGACCAGTCAATGGCAGAGGCCTGAAAGAGAAGAGTTCACCAATTCTTGGAACTTTAATCTTTTCCTTCTATAGTCTTCATCTCCCAAATATGAGCAGAAACTAAAGTCAGAGAATGGATAATTAGAAGTACAAAGAGAAAAATAAAATAATCTTTAAAAAAGAATAATGAAAACTCATGATACAACTTAATGTAGCATGGTCTTTAAATTTTAGATAATTTCTCAAAGAATATTAAGAAATATCCACTACTTTACATTTTTTTTCTTTTTTAAAAAAACGGGCTACAAATGTACTGTAAGAAAAGCTAAGGAACTGGGAGAATGATCTCACAATTAACTTAAAAGGTATATTCCTAATGTAAAATTTTATATCTACATGCTTATTTTCAATACTTCTTTTAAAAAATAAAATACTGTTTCTTATGTATGTATAATATCTTTCAAATATGGCAACAAAAAATTGGAAATGAAGTTTAGGATAGCTCCATCTTTCAAAAATGGAAGATATATTACTTACCCTACATCCTTCATAATGAATCATTTATTCATTTTTTTCAGAAAAAAATATGTTGAATTATAAACACTGAAGATAGAAGAATGTTTATAATAAGTCCCTTCATGTTACTCAGAATTTAATGGGGATATGTAAGATATAAACAACATGAAAAGATTAGTAACAGAGATCCTTCTGTGGGAAAATAGGAGAGAGGTATCTAACTTTGCCTGAGAATGTGAAGGTAGTTCTCCAAGGGCAGATAAGTCTTGATGGGTGTTGGGCTGGCATTTCAGGAAATAAACATGAATATTGGAAATCATAGCAGCATCGTGCAGTCAAGTTATTCTCTTGTTCATTATTAAATATGGATTTTATACTTCTTATGTCTCAGGCACTGTAAATGGTCATTGGGAATCTAAAGCTAAAAGGTTTCTGCCCTCATGATCTCCTAGTCTAGCAGAAAAGACAAGCATCAAATAGTCTTCACAGTAATCTCTTGTTAGATATGAGATGTCCCTCAAAAGTTCATGTATGAGACAATTTAAGAATTTTCAGAGGTCCAATGATTAATTATGATGTGTGAACTAATCAGTGGATTAATTCACTGATCTCAATTAACTGGATGGTAACTGTAGGCAGTTAGGTAGTGACTGAAGGAGATAGGTCACCAAGGGCATGTCTTTGGGTTTATATTTTGTCCCTAGTGAGCACTGCACTCTCTTTGCTTTCTTGTTGCCATTTCTTAAGCTGCTTTCCTTTGCCATGCCCTTCCGCCATGATTCTGCCTCACTCTGGGCCCAGGGCTATGAAATCCGCTGCCTATGGACTGAACTTCTGAAACCGTGAGCCAAAATAAATTTTTCTTCCCCTGTGTTTTTCTTGTCAGGTCTTTTGGTTACAGTGATGAAAATCTGACTGAAACAACTCTGAATCATCATTTAGAAAGAATATTGGGTGCTATGGGAGTACATGGCAGAGCCTCTGACCTAGCCAGCGGACACAAGGAGGAACTTTTAGGGAAATCATAAGCTTAGCGCCCTAGCTTGAGCTACTAGAATAAAAGACCATACACTGGGAGGCTTAAACAACAGGCATTTACTTCTCACAGTTTTGGAGGCTGGGAAGTCCAAGAGCAATATCTGGTTTCTAGTGAAGATCTCTGGCTCACAGATGACTGACTTCTCTCTGTCCTCATGTGGCATCACGGGTCGGGGACAGAGGTGGGGAGAGATAGGAGAGAACAAGTTTGCTTTAGTGCTTAAACGTCTGTTCTTCTTATACAGGCACTAATCTAATCCCATCATGGGGTCCCAACTCTCATGATCTCATCCACACCTATTATCTCTCAAAGGCTCATCTCCAAATACTATCACACTGAGGCTTAGGGCTTAAATATGTGAATTTTGAGGACAGCAAAACATTCATTCATGACAAATAGATAAAAATTACTCAGTCCTGTTTTTTTTTTTGAGGGACTCAGCTAAATTATGTTCATAATTTGGATTGTGCATCTGCTGTATATTATATACCACAATGATGTCATATAACATTAAATGATATATTTTTTTTTGTTTACTTATATTTCCCTTCACTAGTATAATACTCTGAGCACCTTTAATTGCCTGGTACATACTAGGGTCTTACAGTGTTTTCTTTTTACCAACTTTTGTCTTTTTATCAATAGAGGCACCAAAAGAAAGTTTGAAACAAGAGACATCATAAATGGGAAAAACATCAGCACTTTATGATTGACTAAATTTGAAAAACAAAAACTCTGGAAGAATCAGCCATAATTCTGAGCTCTCACATGTGGATGACCAAAAGAACATTAGAGCCCTAGAAGGCTCAGAAAAATGTGATAATTGTTCTGGACATAATGGAAATTTTTTTAGAAATCTGAGATATGAACATTGAATTGAGAAAATGGAAAAATCCTGAGTTTTGAAAGATGAATAGAAGAGGCATGGTAGAGGTTGTGGTTTGGATTTGAGGTGTCCCCAAAAAGCTCATGTATAATACAAGAAGGTTTAGAGGAGAAATGATTGGGTTATGAGACCCTATGCCAGTTTGTGAATTAATTCCCTGATGGGATTAATTGGGTGTTGGCTTAAGGCTGGTAGGGTGTGGCTGGAGAAGGTGGGACATGCCTTTGGGGTATATATTTTGTACCTGATGAGTGGAGTCTCTCTTTGCTTCCTGATCATCATGTGAGCCACTTCCCTCCGCTACACTCTTCTGCCATGATGTTTGGCCTCACCTTGAGCCCCGAGGAATGGAGCTGGCTCTCTATGGACTCAAACCTCTGAAACTGTAAGCTCCTAAATAAATTTTTCCTTCCCTAAAACTGATCTTGACAGGTCTTTTAGTCATGGCAGCAAAAAGCTGACTCAAACGGTAGATAAAAAAAGAAGGAGGGAGGGGTGGAGGGCATGGCATGAACAAGAGTATTGAAACTTAAAAAATGTATGGCAGGTTGAAACCACCATCTATAGTTAGTATGGCTTGTATACAAAATGCATAGTAGAAAGTTGTACATTAATAGTCTAATTGAAGAATGTGTCACAACACACCCAGACTGGTTTAACGACTTCCTAGTCACTTTTGATGCTTCTAGTTTGTCCTTCATTTATTTAACAAGAATTTAGAAGCATTTAGAATGAGCGTTCGAAGCACTGTCACTTATATTACCCATTTAGCCATAATGACTATCCCTTGGGATAGCCTGCTGAGGTTAATAACTGTCAATAACATACAGCCAAGTTTAGACTCTAGGTCTTCTAAATCACACTGCCCAATTCTCACCATTCATCTATGA
Source organism: Marmota monax (assembly GCF_021218885.2). Taxonomy (NCBI): domain Eukaryota; kingdom Metazoa; phylum Chordata; class Mammalia; order Rodentia; family Sciuridae; genus Marmota; species Marmota monax. Next base: position 894,321 of record NW_026694856.1, read on the forward strand.
TTTTTAGTGTATTTCTGTCAAACAAACAATGCTATAGTTATAATTGTACTGCTCAAAATCTTTCAGGGCTCCTCATTATCCTATATCAACAGGAAGAGCCCCTTTTCTTGACATTTTCGTTTTCTTTCTTTATTTATTTATTGGTATGTGGGGTTGAGATCAAATCCAGTGCCTCACATATGCTAGGCAAGTGCTCTACCATGAGCCACAATCCCAGCCCCTCCTTGACATTTTCAATACTTTCCATAATTCAGAACCACCATACATACTTAATCTTATTTTCTAGTACTCAAAAAAAATGTGCCTTTGCATTTTGTTTATTTCTTATTACCTAACACACTATCCCAAAATGAAATGGCTTAAAACAACAATTTTCTCATCTCTCTTAATTTATGGATCTGGAATTCAAGTAGGGCTTAGCTGGGTGATTATTCTGTTCCATCGTGTGTTGACTGAGGTCACTTAGGATTCAGCTGGCAGCCAGTCTGCTGTGAAGGGCCCAGGGTGGCTTGTTTACATGTCTGTTGTTCAACAGAAATGACCAGAAGGCTGGTCCCAGCTGGACAGTTGACTGAAATGTCTACATCTGGCAATAGTCTAGCAAAGCAATCAGATTTCTTATTTAGCTCCCAAAGAGAGTGTTCTGAGAAAGCAAAGAGGAAACTAAAAGACTTCTTCTGTCTCAGCCTTGGAATTTATGCAGTATCACTTCCATTATATTCTGTAACTTAAAAAAGTCATGATGTCAACCAAGAGTCAAGAAGATGGTATTATAATGGTGTGATTACCTGAGAATATGATTCATTGGGGAACAAACTTTGGAGAGTAATTAATACACTTGACTTTAGTCAAATGGATTCTCATTGTACTGAAACATGTTCTTCTTATTCCTCCATCTAGACCTTTAGCCCTCTTGATCTTTCTCCCAGATTCAATCCCACCTCTGTTGGGTTTATCTTAATCCTACCTGTCTTTTAAGGATGGTTAAAGTTTCATAGTAAACATCTTAAATCTTTCTCTGATACTCTAGTTTTCAAAAACACCTCTTCTGTTTTTGAAATTCATTTATAGTATGACCATAGGAATAGATAGGAGGAGAATGGGATTGAGCTCTTAGGTGGAAGAACTCACAGGCCTAGACTGATGCTTGGGTGGGTTGTAGGCCAGCAATAGGAGTCAGTCAGAGATGATGTTGGAGCTTTGAACCTCCATAGCTCAGAGGGTTATGCTTCCATTTATAGAATCAGAAAACATCAGATGAGCAGAGGGCCTGGGAGAACATGTTACATTGGAGGCATAGTGGAAAGGCCAGGTAAAGGAGTCGTACAAGCAATAAGGGAAGAAGAATGGAGTTTGGGAGAGAGGTCAGGATGTTAGAGGTAGATCTGGAAGCCTCCTGCAGAGATGCTTTTCAAAAGGTGTGGGTTTGGATAAGCCAGGCAGAGGAGAATTTGTGGAGATGGAACAAAAACAACTAGCATAGCCTCAAGAGAGATTTTTGCAGCAGAATAAATATGAGGATTCAGAGAAAAATTAGGGAGATAGGAACAGACTTGGGGGATTACAGATCTTCATATTTCTAAGGAGTCAGGATTTAAAAGAAAATGGTCAAATGTTAAGTGCTGAAAATATGTTTAAGATGCAGGGGACTAAAGACTACTGAACCTTATGAATAAGATGTCACTGACTTCTGATCCAGGAAGCAATAGAAACAAGCAAGATTGTACCCAGCATATGTGAGCTCCGGGGTCATGAAGTAGGAATAGTGAGGCCAGACAGGCTACTTTCCCAAGAAGTTTAGTGATAAAGAAAAAATAGGATATCCTCTACAGTAGAATTACAAGCAAAACCTTTTATTACTATTATTTTTATGGTAGTGGGATGGAACCCAGGTACTCATGCATGCTAATCAAGTGCTCTACCACCAAGCTACACTCCCAGGTCTACAAGTAGAACTCTTAATGATGATTGTTCTCTCTGATGATGTCATTAAAGGGAGTAGTTTGTGTGTGTGCATGTGCATGTGCACATATGAGTGTAGTTGGACACTATGCAGAAGTGTTTTTCCAAACCCAGCTCTGCATTAAAAACACCAGAGAAACCAATTGTACTTTCTAAGGTCTCATACTAGACTTACTGAATGAGAATTTTTAAGGTTGGGCCCCAGGCATCTGCAGGTTAAAAAATGTTCATAGAATAATAGAAACCCATTGGATTAGGCAAAGGGAAATGAAGGGAAGGGATGGGGAGGGGAATGGGAACGACAGTAGAATTAATCAGATATAACTTTCCTAGCCTTATATTTGAATACGCCACCTGGGTAATTCCACATCATGTACAATCACAAGAGTGGGATCCTAAATAGAATGTTATACTCTCTCTATATATAAATTGCCAAAATGTATTCTACTCTCACATATAACTAAAAAGAACAAAGTCAAAAAAGTTCAGAGACTATTCTTAATAACATTGGGATATCTAGAGACTTTGGCTCTCCAAAACAGTAGATGTCCTCATGGGGGTAGGTTTAAAATAGAATTAAGTTGTTAGAGTGAAAAATTGCAAAATAAAAATTACAGTGAGACTTTAACATGTAAAGAAGCATAAATGAAGACAATATGTCTAATTGAAGACCTGCATTTTAGTCGATACAAAAGTCATAACTTTCAGAGATTTTCTTTTTTCCCTCCCTCCCTCTCTCCCTCCCTCTCTCTTTATAACTTCAGCAAGCAACGTGGACACTTTGGTAAAAATCTATCATCAGAATTCCAAGCCACTTTTTTTTTTCCTTAACTGGACTGGGGGAGGAGGGTAAAAAGAATGTGGTTTGCGAGGCAAGCTAAACCTCAGGAATTATTTCAAACCAAACACTGTTTCTAACTATTTGATGTCTGGAAGTCTGGAGGCTGGGGGCAGGGGAGTAGGCAGAACTTTACAGTGGGACCATTTGTCATTTCCTGGGAGGCGCTCTACACTTAACCCTTCAGGGAAGCACATTTAAATTCATTTCCAGGCTTTGATCAAGGGAAGGTCCAACCCTACACTGCCTTTCCTTTATATTTTTCGAATTGGTGTTATCTTTCCTTACCCTGCAATGGAAAAGAGTGGCTTTCCCTGAGAGAGAAACAGATAGCAGTGCCATTTGCATGTCAGTGATGCCAACACTGTTTGATGCCTCTGTGTTCTCACTTGTGATCATCCAAGACAAAGACACAAACAATGCCACATTTCAGCCATCATCTTTAAATATAAATTAATTAACAGTGCTATGCTGTGTGTGTGTTTTCACAAGAAAATCTTTATGAACACCGAGTGTCTGGCTTTTGTTCTGAGCTTGCACGCCAGGAAAGGGTTAGAAAATCCTGTCTCTTCTTGATGTATAACAGCTGGTGAGAAAGCACAGCATCTCCCTCCCTCGCGCTGAGTTCTGAGTTGGACCAAGTAACTTACCACCAGTACCATCCCCCACTGGCTCTCTCCACCTAGTAAAATCCCTTGCAAAGTTGAAAGCTGGAGGTAGGTAAAGGAAGCAGCTTTAGTTCAACAGCTTTGGGAGGACTAAACACATGATTATTGCAGTTAAAAAAAAAAGAGAGATTTTAAATGCAACAACTTGTTTGCAATCCCCAAGATTCATGGTTAAAGTACTGTTTCTAAAAAGGAATAATTCAGGATAAGGAGCAGCCATGGCCTCTTTGAGAGCCTGAGCTAGAATTGGAAGCCCCGAACCAAAAATCACAATCAAGTCTGAAGACTCTGCATCTTCAATTATGTGAACAATACTTGGCAGCTTTTTGCTGTACGCAACTTACAGTAGATAACAACTTCCATTGTCCCTCTAATCAGTGTCTTACAGAACTGAGCTTGCTTGCTACAAATAAACAGGGACACAAAGATGAAGTGTCCACAAAATGGCACACCCTTGGGTCAGCATAATAACCACTTAGGCTGTGGAGAATTCCACATGATTCATGAGATCCTTAACTAAACACATTAAGGAACTATATATTACATTTTCCCCAAGTCAGAATAAGTGCTTTAAATAGCAATCAGGAAGGAGAGGTTGAAATGTAGGTCTTGGAATGGTCTTTCTCTGTCTCTCTCTGAGTCTCTCATAAAGATAAAGGACCCCCGTGTGTAACGCTCATCTTTTGAGTCAAATTAAGTCCCCAAGGAAATAAAAACAACTCATTTTTCATTTAAATCCAAGGGTAGCCTCAATGAATCCAATACACTTACATGCTCATGTGCAAGCCACTAAAAGTGTCTTAAAGGACAAGAGTTGAAGAGAGAGAAGGAGAGAGGGAAAGAAGGAGAGATCAAGAGGAAGATTGCAAAACTTTTTTTTGTAAATATGTACAAGGGCTGCTGGTTTCTGGGATGGAGGCTGAAAACAGGTTCCCTCTACTGAGCCACGTTGGCTCCTCTCTGGAAGGGAGGGTGGTGGAGCCTTGGCTGGGCTGGGCTCCAGCTGGTCAGCTATGTGGCACTGCTGCTATTGTTGAACAAAATTCTTTCCTCCTTACACATCTCTCTTCTTTACTTAATAGAAAGTACAGTTCTTGGGACTTTTTTTTTTTTCCTTCATGAAGTTGAAGGAAATGAGAAAGCAAAAGTTTATTTTCTTCTCATTTTACAAGGAACTATTTTGCTGGATCTATAGCTTGAAGCTGCTTTATATAAAATGAGTTCTAAGAACACAGGGAAAGAATTAGAAACATGATCAGTCCTATAGGATGAATATTCAAAAAGAATCCATAATTTATCACAGAGAAGAAGTCCATTAGGGTGGATTGGCTGTTTTTTATGGACTTGAATTGTGTGGTACTTTGCTTTCAATTGGTTGTGTGAATTTAATGATCAGTCTAAAATTGCTTCTCTCCTCTATGTTAAAGGACAACTTCTGGAGCTGGGTTATTAATCTTTTTGGCAAACTATTAAAATTTTGGCAAGAACAGAAATGAGAGAGAGGTAAGATCCCTTTTGAGTATCATTTCTTTCATCTGCAAATCTGGGTTTAATATTTTTTCAGCCTACTTTCATAGAATGATGAGCAGAACCGTTGTTGTTTGTGAATTCACCAATTATTTTTGAAAATCAAGTAGAAGGACTTTGCAAATTAAATATCCAGTGATTCTCAACTGCAGTGTAGAAGCTGGGAGAGTAGAATGGTCATCAAGTAGCCAGATTTGAGGACAGTGATTCATGATCTTTTCCTTTAATTTTTAGGTACTGAGGCTTCTAACTCCTGGTTAATATAACTTCAGTATGAAAGAACTTTGCATGATCAATTATCATGAGATTGCTGCTTCATGTATGTAGAAATTCTGAGCCCCAACCCAAGAACTACTGAACCAGATATTTCTAGAAGTTGGCACAATAGTCTATGTTTTATTCTTTTTTTTTCTTCTTTCTGAAACTAGCTTAGTGGTTTGTATTAGTTGGCCAGCATTGCTGTAACAAAGTGTCACAAATGGGCGGCTTAAACAACAGATATTTATTGTCTTACAGTTATAGAAGTTGGAAGTGTGCGATTAAGATGTTGGCAGGACTGGTCTTCCTCAGGGAGTTATTCCAGGCCTCTCTGGTTTGTAGATGGCCTTCATTGGCTCCCCGATTCTTCACATTGCCTTACCCCTTGTTGCCTAGCTCTATACCCAAATTTCCCCATTTTATAAAGACACCAAACATATTGGAGTATAGCCCGCCCTAATGACTTTATTTTAAATTGATTGCTTCTTTAAAACCCATCTTCCAATTAGATTATATTTATAAAAAATTTTTGGTTTTGATTTTCCACCTGGTAATCAACTATTAACCAACTGAACCTGGGGTTCACTCTAATTCTAGAAATGAAGAATGTTGTGAACACAGGTTCCTTCAGAGAACTTTTGGTCTGATCTCATCATTTTGGCCAAAGAGCCCATGGACGAAAGGAGCTGTGCCACAGTCACAAATTTGATCCGGCTTCAATGTCAACTCCAGGGACTATGAGGAAGCTTTGCCTAAGATGTGAAGGACCAATTCAACCTCAGTTCTACTTTCAGGACTCTGTGCCCTTTATGGCTAGTACATCCTGCTAAGGGTCAGATGAACTTCCGGAAGCTATAAGCTTTATTTACCCTTATGTGCTTGATTTTCCACAGTCATCTTCCACCTGAGCCAACTGGGCACTCTTGGGGGTGACAGCTTCTTTCCATCACAATTGCATTTCTACCATAATTATTTATTTGCTTGACTTTAAAGTATTGCTCTTAACTTGTTGTTGACTGGAACTCTTGTAATTGGCATAACAGGAATAAAGATTGACCTGCTAAGTTATCCCTGGGCAAAAGGCATCCATTTCCTGCAAATTGTCAGAGAAAAAGAATATAGATTTTGACAGCTTTTGATCTTTTAAGACACACAGCTGCAGAAAAAGAAAATTGTTGATCAATTTCTGTCCTTGAAAAAAGTAGGACAAATCCTCATTAATTTAGATTTAATTGTAAGTTTGTGAGTATGTGGATACACTGAACAATATAAATGAGAGCATAAGGGGAAAGATTAATTAGAGAAAAAGTTTTTCTAAATACAGAAGAAATTAGCAGGTGAAGAAGTATTCTGTCTGGTTAACCATGCCCTTCATCTAGCATACTGCCTGACAAGTAATATGTGCTCAATAAGTTTATGTTGAAAGAATGAATAAATGAATAAAAAGTATATATACAATATAAGCAGATGTTGGCAATACTCAAGCTGATGCCTGGATATGATATTCTAATTGCAAATCTTGCTTTGTTATTTATTAAATTTGAATCTCAACGAAGCAGTTCTCAGTCTAGTTTTAATTACCATTGGTTCTTTAAAGCAATAAACCTGAATTTCATTAAAAGAATTACATTACCCAAATGTCATTAATTCATAGTCTTTTTTCCCTTTATTTAGTATGGCATGGTGAGGTCTAATTTCATTGAAATGACCCAGAGGGAAGTAAGCGATACCAAATAGGAGACAAGAAAACTGATGAAAGAAAAGGCTCCAATGTTTATCAGAATCTCTGTCTTCCTTTATGAAAGCCAACCTCACCTGAGAGAGAGGGAAGACATAAAATACATTTTTAAAGAATATAGATAAATGACTGTGGCTGTCTTTGGGGTACCTGAGAAATTGTTAGGAGGCATAGGAAACAATCACAGCTTTAAAGACAAGAATCATAAATATCTCCCCTGACACAGCAAACATCATCACCCACATGAAAGAGGCAACCTTTAAATGCAGCTGGTGAAGGAAATCCTATAAAATAGTACAATATTTCCTACTCGACTTCATCCAACTCCAGAGAAGTGAAATAAACACCAAAACATTATTGTCTTTTAAATCTTGTTCAAATTCTTCAAGTGCCAGTGTCTATTATGTTTACATTTGAACTAGACAAAGGTAGATAAGTCTCCTTGCTTAATTTTACTGCTTATAGGGCAAAACCAAAATTAATGTTTGGAGGCAAGCCTTCTTGTCATCCCAGGTGGTTAACTAAGATGGACATTGGCTTTACCTAGTGGCTTTTCCCCTTTCCTTGAGAGCCAAAGCTGATAATAATCACGAGAATAGAGGAGAGAGATAGAGAATGTTCTCCGTTGGCTAATCTCATTGCCTATTTTATTTAGGTCCTGATTTCTAGTAGATAATCATTATTTTCCTGTAGTCATGGTTCCAGGACTTGTTTTCCTGCCTATTACTGTTGTGTTTTTCTGTTATGTTCAGTGTACTATTGGCTTTTACAGGAATCTCTTTCTTTTTCCCCAAACATAAAATGTGTTGTCCTTGGGACCATTCTGTCACATTAGGCAAATAAAGCTTCTGTGCATCAGTAAGCTTTTGCTTCCTTTATGATTAGCAATGACATCCGATTGGTCCTAATGGAAAACCACTATATAATGATTAGATTTTATAGAGACGAAAACCAGCAAGTTTCTTTTAAAAATTCCTGAGAGTGACCAGGATGTTACATTTTGTTTCCACAAACTATTAATAAGAACTATTCTTTATTTCTAACTCCCCCCACCCTTCCTAGGCATGTGGCATGAAAAATATTGGTTGGGTTCTTCTCATCATGTATGTAGAGATGAGGGAATTAAGGGTTCAGATCAGATGGACAATAGTTGGCGGAATTAGGGTTGGAGTCAGCTTTGTCTTATGTTTGAGTCTTTCAACAGAAAGCAACCTCTCAACAAGACCTGTAGTTTTGTAGTAAAAATCAAGTTTCTGAGTATTTAGGTCATTCTAAATTTTCCCTTCAAAGCTTCATTTTCCAGAATATTAATAAAATCTCAATTGTGATTAGTCCCAATTAAGTGAAAAACAGGAGAAAAATCAAAAGAGAAATACAGGTTTGGTAAAAGGGAAAATATTCCCTTCAACCATATGCCTCCGTGGCACTTATAAACTTTGCAGTTCTTTTTTATTCTTGGCCAGAAATGAGCAGGGTAACAGAAATGAAAGCAAAAACAGATGTGGGCGAGTCTCGGTGACCCGCCAAGGGGGTGATAATGTTCTATACAGATGCAGACTCAAATACAGGGATAAAATCTCCTTAAAGCTATAGTTGCCTCCATTCACGAGGCACCAAACAATGAAGAAAAGTGCACATCTTTCATGGGTGACTTTTTAAAGTCTAGCTCTAAGGCTTGGCGCATAGAATTCCATTTCCGTTCTGAATTGTCTTGAGCTTTTTTTGCTAAGCATTATGGGACCCAAGTCTTAACTGATTGCAAATGTTTTTTTTTTTTTTGTGGTCAACTTTTCCATTGGAGTCACCAGCTGGATTCAGCCGTGCTTATTCTTTTGTAGCAAATTTAGAAAGAAGAGGTGGGTAATAGCAAAAATCCTCCTGTAGGACATAATTGTAAGAAGTTGTCAATAAATTTGTTTTCTGCGTTTGTCAAAGTGCAGGCTGCTCAAAAGGAGAGGTAAAATAAAGTCATAAAAAGTACTTGGACTCTAATTCCTTCTCAGCCAGACTACTTCCAGTGGTTTAGAAGTGCAACCCAGAAGAAGTATGAGTGGTTTCCAGAAAAAACAGTGCAAGTCGCCAAGCTAAGCAATCTACTTAAAGTGGGTAAAACGGAGCTGGAGACCATTACGAGTCTGAAGCAGGAGACATTATTTTCCTTCCTTCCCTCACTGTGGACCTAAGTATTGAATTTTAATAGGGAATCAAAACCTGAATAGATTGCTGGGGAAGAATTGAGCTCCCAGCAGTTAATCAGTTCTGTCATCTGTTGTGTATGTTCATTAAGAATTGAAATTCTTCAAAATAAGCTTTCCCATCAGGATTAAAAGACAGAAAATCTATTATCACTATTTCTGGATGTTCCTTCTTATATTTCCCATGGGTCAAAAGTCTTCATTAAAACATATAGCCCTCCTCAAATCGGACTTTCCTGAAAAGGACTTTATTATTTAAGGCATCTTTAGTGGAAAGACTACAGGGTTTTTTCCCCCCTCCACAAAGTAAAATTGTAAACTTAGCAGGTTGTTGATTAGCACATTCACCTAAAATATTTTTTTAAGCAAAAGTAAAGAATGAAAAAAACATTATTTTTCTTTGTTCTCCAGAAAATGTTAGAGATTACTTCTTAGAGTTTAACCTCCTGGACTTCATGGCCACACAAGATGTTTTTGAAACCAAAATGTCTGGAGGGGGCAGTGCACTTTTACTGACATAGGGGGAAGCTCACCCCCATCACTGTCTGCCATGTTCTTCCTAGGAGAGGACAGGGCAAGGCTGCTAAGCTCTTTTGCCTTTGGCTCTTCCTGCATCATGTCACAGATAGTCTGCAATCTGTGGAATCCCTCTTCAGTCCCAAGATTCTCTCCAAATGCCTAAGACTTTCCCCAGAGGCCTCCCTCTGGCAGGGACTCCTGAACTGCGTCTCCCTGACCCCTTAGATATGACTATAGTGCTATTACATGGGGCTTATTCCAGAGGGAGAAATTACCACATTTGTTTATGTGGGAGAGGGTGTTTTCCTACAGCTTTTAAAATGACATCAAGTAAGTGCCATCCATATTGCTCAGCTCTGTGTTTAGACCCTGTTGTGATCTCTAAGTTCTTGTGAGAGTCAACCTCAGGAGGGATTTTCTTGTGGAACCTGGGCTTGGTAAACCCAACTTATTGCATTATTGTGGATACTGCAGATTTGTGGTTCATGACATGTGTGTTTCTTGTCTCATGCTTTTGAATTGTAGATTGAAGGATAGCACACTTAATTAAAAACCAAGAGAGGTAAATGAATAGCAGTTGAAAAGAGAGAAAAAATTTGGAAAACCATAAAAGCTACCTGAAGTTAACACACTTTTCAACTAGTTACCCTTCAGCTCTAGAGTTTTTGAATACACTGACAATAGTTTTGCATTCACAAAATAAGATCCTCTTCTGTTCTGGTAAATACTGTGTTCCTTTCACATGAATTGAGTTTAAACTCTCATCTCTTACCCTTAAAAACGTATAGTCTATATGACACTGCATGATGAGATCTACTCAGCATCCTCTCTAACAAACGTCCTCATGTTTACCTCCTCATTTGCAACAGTAATAAATACACTTCATGCATTGATCCAACACTTTACACTGATGAAGAATTTGCAGTTCATCAGTGCACTGCAACTAATTGAGAATGTGTACTTCAGAAAACCCTTACTTTCTGACCCTCTTCAACCTCAGCCTTAAGGACTAAATCAACAACAGGAATTTGAGCAGTTGAAGTCTGTATTTACATGCACATTTTCCTAGTGGATTCTTGTTAAGAGCTATAAAAGATTTGAGATCCGACCCTGCTTGCAGTTTCATGGATGCCAGTAGAAGACGGAAGACTTTTGGGTAAGAGATGAAGGATTGTTTATGACTTACAGTAATAGTGTTATGGTTTGGATATGAGGTGTCCCTCAAAATCTCCTACATTTATTCAGTAATGTTTAGAGGTAAGATAATTAGATTATGAGAGCTGAAACCTAATGAGTGCATTAATCCATTTGATGGACTAATAATTTGAAAGTTCTATTACACTGGGTGGTAACTATGAGTAGGTGGGACATAGCTGGAGGAAGTGGGTCACTGGGGACATGCCCTGTGGGATTATATCTTGTTTCCTTGGCGTCTTCTTTCTATTCTTCCTGGCTACCATGAGGTGAGTTGTTTTCCTCCACCATGCCCTTTGACCATGAGGTTCTGTTTCAGCTTAGGCCCAGAGTGGGGGAGTCAGCCAGTCATGGACTGAACTCTGAAACCATGATCCCAAAATTAAATTTTCCTCCTCTAAGTTGTTCTTGTTAGGTATTGTTCACAGAGGAAAGATGAGTACCACAAATAGCATTGATAAGAGTATAAACATATTTTTGCCCGTTCTGCAAATCCTACAGGGCAGTACAAAAAGGACCAATGACCTGCATAGGCATTGGGTTGTATTCCAGAAGAAGAACCCTGAGTTTATGGAACCCAAATGTTTCACAATGGATAGTAAGTGTTTCTGTGTTTGCTTGTAGGGATGCATTACCTTTATTTTACTGGTTAACAGTCATGCTGGCCCTTGTTCCAGAGAGAGATACTTTTTCTTTTAAGTTTTTTTTCCCCCTTTACAAACATCCTTGAAAATTAAGTTAAAAAAAAACTATCAGTCTTTCTCTTAAAAAATGTGCAGAGAAGTGATGAGACCCATAGAATATTGTCTCTAAATAATTATTTACCTGCTGGACAGATATGGTACTAATTATTTTAGGACAAAACATGGTTCAAATTATTTCCAGTCAGGATTCTAATTCTATTCCAGGCCGTGTTATCTTTTGCATGGTTATTATACTGGTTTGGACATTAAAGAGAAAAAGAGAGGGATAAGAAGAGTCATCCTTATTGCCTAATATACTAAAGGACTTATACTTGTGAATTTTCAGTAAATATTAAGTATTAAAAGTAAATGATTCTTCTCTAAATGGTGACTTTTCTTTTCACATTATTGTTGTTGAGTTCACATCTTAATAAACTGTCAGTGGGTAGTATGCTCTGGGTGTCATCTTTTAGATATTCAAACATTACACAACCCCATAAGATTATTAGCATTTTTATACCATCCCACCCTAAAAACTGGGACACGGGCCTTGCCACTATGGGTAGATTCCAACTTCAGAAAATAGACTTAGAATTTTCATAAGAAAAATATTCATTTACAGACTGGTAAGCAATTATTGTTTTGGTAGTACAGAAGTTTATATAATTAACCTTTTTACCAATTAAAATGATATAATGAGTTCTAAACTTCAATGGACTAAAAAAACAAAGAAGCCAAAACTTTTACAAATAGAGCCATTAAAGGTGGCTCATTTGAGAGGTGAAGACAGAAAAATAATTAAAACAATGTCTCTGATTCAACGTGATTCCAGGTCAGTCTCTTCTCTGAATAAAATAACATTTTCTCAGTGGAACACTGGTCTCATGAGCAATTAATTTTAAATGAAAGTTTTATATGTTCAGAGAAATGTAAATATCAATACAAGAATTATCTCCCTTTCCTTTTTCATTAAATTTTCCTCTCTCCAAGATAGATCATATTGCAGGTTAGAATTCTTACTGAGTTCTGTCTGCTAACTAAGAAGAGCTGCCTGATGAATGCTCTAGGAGAGCACAGCTTCTGCACATCAAAAGAATGGCAGGGAAAACCAAAAGACTGTATTGCAGTCAGACTCAGATTATTTTTCCTCTGAGGCAGAGGACAACTTCAGCTTTTCTCTTTTGGGAGTGTTCAGCCTGTCATTACTCTTATTCTGGGTCTCTATCATGAAGTAAATAATCTCCAGGTTGTTTTCATTTTGGAAAACGAAAAACACTCTGAGAAAATTTAGAGAAAATAGACATGCTCATCAGAGATACCCAATATCACAACTCTTTGCTCTGTGGAATTCTTAAGAGTTTGTCCTTGTGGTCTTTTCAGAGACAGAATTCATTATGCTGCTTCTCTGAAATGTATTTTCATGTGAAGAGTTAAGCTCCATGTAAAATGCAGAGAGAAATGTCTGGTCCATGTTGGGATTGAAACTTTCTTCTAAGTCACATTTACTTTTCTGAAATACATCATATATATTTTTCTTTTTGAATTAGGTTCTAGTTAGTTGTGAGACTGTTTCTGTAAGAATTTTTTTTTTTTTTTTTTTGGTATAAGTTTTTGTCCAAAGGTTATATATTCTTGGATTTCAAGGAAGTTCCTTTGCTTAATATGTATAGTACTTCTCCATTTGTTGTATATCTATGTTTTCCATTCAAATGTATCTCCAATATGGTCACCAGGTTGATGACAGTTACAAAGCACTGACATTATCCTAGTCAGTGGGAGATCACAAAAGCAAACATCATCTTTAATTTCAGCTGCATAGAGTAGAACAGTGATATCCAATGTAGTAGTAGCCACTAGCACATGGGGCTACTGAGCACTTGAAACATAGTTGGTGAGTAAAAAACTAAATTTAAAATTTTATTTGCTTTTAATTATTTAAAATTTAAAATACCACATTTAAAAATTTTTAATATGTTGAAATAGTTAAAAAAATCAATCTTAAGATTGATTTCATCTGTTAAGCTTGATAGATGTAGGAAAAATTTTAAACATTCTTATTTAGATTTGGATTTTAGATAAATAGAAATGATTTTTACTTAAGTATATTTCTGCTTTTTTATTATTTTTTAAAATATATCAAGCCTAGGTGTTTCTTCCTATTTCTTTTAATGTCACTGCTAGGAAACTTAAAACTACATGTGGCTTATGTTGTATTTCTGTCTGATAGTATACTGAGGACTCTCCAGGATGTCTTGCATTCTCTCAGCCCATCATTTCTGTCCGTTCTTTAGTACCCATCTCAATCATGAGTCAGTCTATGAGTTGTTACTTCAACAACACTATGGCCGTATCATTAATATGTGCCTCTTTAGCTTTGCACCCATATGTCATAAAGTCAACCCTAGCTTAACCCAAGGATCTGCCCTTTTTGTAATGGCATCCAACAGCTTAGGTTTGCTGTAGAAAGTCTGAGACACTAGGATCTATTCTAAATGTTCAATCAGCAAGACTAAATAGGCCTTTTACCTTGCTTTGTGTTTTGGTCCATTCTCATCCCTAATTTCTGAATAGACTTTTTCAAATTCTCCACAATCCTCAAACTTCTCTACCTTTTTATTGATCTTAGATAATGATACTTTAAGAGAAAGTGGAATCCATTGGATAAGATTGGGATCACTCTTCTTCCCATTTCCAAACATGTATCTTTGCCTGCATCTACATCTAATCTATTCTTCTTTCTTCCTGATAGAGAAAGTGTTTGCATCTACTTTAAAGCCAATCTGTTCACCTGCATTTAGATTTGTACACTTTCTCTACCTCTTTCTCCCTCCCCACACCCACCTACTGTACTATAGCAAGAGATTGGCTTGTCTCCATCCCTGAATTGTAAAAGTTTTTGTTAAGATCAGCATGGCCTCCACGTCTTTAAATCCAATGGATATTTCCAGGCTTCCTTGCTTGACCTCCTTGCAGCATTTGTCACTATTGATCATTTTTTACATCCCTTGGCTGTCTGGACACACTCGTTTCTGCTTTCTTCCTACTTCTTTGTTGACTTGTTCTCTTTGTAGTTTCATCCTTCTCTTTCCTGACTTTAAATATTAGAATTCTTCAGTGCTTGAGGTCCTTTTTCTTCTTCATTTGGTACTGTGCCCTTGTGCTCTCTCATTATGCCTCTGGCTTCAATTACTGTCTATATGCAGATGACTCACAAATGTACAATCCTAGCATACCTCAGACCCATCTTTCCCTTTGACATCTCATGATTGATGTCTACAAAACACCTCAAGCTCATTATATCAAAACTGGATTCATTATTTCTCCTTCTCTTCAAACCTGGCTCTTTTCAAGCATGATCTGTTTTGATGAACCCTCCCCTCTCACCTTCACAAAGTTCACACTTGCTCTGCAATCTGACATCTCTCCCAGCCTCCTCTGACGTTTTCCCCAATAAATCTATTCCACATTTAATTTCATCTCACTGTCTGTTTGTTGGACTAATACATGAGCCAAACAGAAACCTTAATTGGTGGATAAAGTAACAAAGAACAAAAGTAGTACTGTAATAGATCTCATTGAGCTCCGTCACTTTATTTTTATAGGCAAGAATGTTGAGACTTAGAAATCCTTAATTAGGATGGAAATGAATAAGACCTATCATCTTCAAAGTCCACAGGCATAACCTCTGTTATACTGCCTCACCTGTTTCACAGTTGGTAAATGAAAATAGTTTTCACAGAGGTATACAGGGGTTCTATTCCAAATATGATTTTAGACATGTTTGAAAGGCTAATTTTAATAAGAAGTTCAATGATATGTAGTACACACACAGAAAAGGGCCCAAACCATGTAACCCATTCAATAAATTTTTGCAAAGCAAACACACCTGCAGAGCAACATCCTACAACAAAATGTAGGATGCTACCAGCCCTGAGGAAGACCTCTGGGGCTTCTCCAAATCATGGCCTTTCCTTCTCTGCTGGAAACCTCCATCATAACTTCTAACATTACAGGCTCATTTTCAATTTATGTTCATGAAGTAGTAGTTCGAGTGCAGGTATTAGTTAAAAATACAAAAACAAAACAAAACAATAAACAAACAAACAACAACAACAACAAAACAGATTTCCAGTGCCCTGAACAAGTAGTTATATGTACCTACATAACCATGAAAGCCTTTGAAACGTTTGTTCATTGTTTGAGTGTTGGAGCCAAAATCTTTTCTCTTTCCTGACCTGGTAATACTTTGCAAGAAAGACATGATGTTTTTGCCAGAAATTGGGTATGTTTATTCTTTGTGTCACCTTGAAAAATTACTTAACCTTTAATATCATAATATTAAAAACTAAGATAAGCATCATTGTGGAATAAGGTAATACATATAAACATCCTGTCATGATGCACAGAACACAGTATAAATCTAATAAATACCAGTTTGTGGAAATTATTATTAATACTACTACATATGAAGTTTCATACCAAAATCTTTAAGAGGCAGCATGCTAAGTTACTGACTTGCCATCAAATCTTGGGCAAATGACTCAGATTTTGAGTGTTTTCATTTTTCCTCTTTTCTAAGGAAGCAAAAGTAAGAAACAATTAATGAGTTGTTTTTGAAAGCATTGCGCTCTACAGATGAAAAGACGAAAGATGCCTTTTAAGAATACAAAATAGCTCTTTGTTTCAAAACATAGCAAAAAAAGTCACTATCCTTTTAAGAAAGTCTTTTTTTTTTGTGAAAGAGTTTCATATTGACTTTTTGAATTCCTCAATATTATTTGGATTCAGTTTTAATATGAAAACTTCTATCTCCATTTTATAGAGACAGATGTTTAAAAGTAATATATTGAAAAAAAATCCAAAATTAGAGTGTGGAATGCTGAGATCCAGTTTCTTCCTTTCTGCTATTCAGTTATGTGACCTTGGGCAAGTCATGTTGCCTTTTTCAGTCCTCAATTCCCCTGCCTAAGAAATGAACTCGTAAGCTCAATAACTTTGTGATTCTGTTGGGCACATCATTTAATATAACACCTTCCAAAGAAAAATTTAAAACATGTATTTTAGTTATTGATAGAGATTTTTGGAAAATGTGGAATTTGGTGTGTGTGTGTGTGTGTGTGTGTTGTAGTAGTTCAAACACTGGAGAGAGGGGTTTAGAAAAAGGAAAAGAGGATGCTCTAGGTGATAAAAAAAAACGAGCATTTATAAGATGAAGCTTATGTTTGTTGAACCTGAAATTCCTTAGTTTAGAATTAGGACAGTCAGCATGACACAGTGGAAATATTGCTCAAGAACAGCCAGGAAAATGGGTTTTAATCACTATTCTTTGTGATTAGTGATGTGATATTTGACAAGTTATTTCACCTCCTGAGTGTTCTGAGACGTACAAAAACTACTTCTCAGAATCCCTTTTCAACTTTTCTGAGTCAACTTACCAAAGTGAGTGTGGGTATTGGGCAGAATGGCTTCCTGGCACTTTAAGATCAATCTTAATCTTGTAATTAGAGAGGAGTCCAGGCATGATGTCACCTTATTTTTAAAGGACAACTGAAAATTTTCTAACTCAAATTATATCTCAGCTATCTTCACAAAAGGTTACTTAATACAACACTGTAAAACTCAGAAGATTCTTTTAAAAAAGTCATTTACTTCTCACTCATGTTTCTGTAGGTTGGTTGAAGGTTGGCTAATGTAGCTGGCCTTAGTTCCAGGCTGTGATTATGTTTATGGACCAGTGAACTATCTTGAGTACCCGGACTAATGCAGGGTGATATAGACATGCGGAAGGGCAAGTCCAGTTGCTCATATGAACTCATGTTTTCTGTTCAGATGGTCTCTGCTACTGTCCAATTAACCAAAGAAAATCATATAATCAAATCTAAAGTTAAGGAACTCAGAAGTATGCCCTATTTAGTTTGAGACCATGGCAAAAGTATGGATGTATAGAAATACCATCAGAGAGTAAACAATTTGGACCAACAATTCAATTTATGACAACTTGACATATATATGGTAGTATGCAGATGTGTAATAAAACAAGAAAGTCAAACCAGGTCTCTGAGTAGATTGGGTAAGAAAAGCATTGGTTTAAGGAAGAAAATCTAGGCTAACTTTATGTCATTCATTGACTAACTTCTATAGACCTAAATTCTGTACTCAAAAGTGCAGTAACTTCTTGTACCCTATATTACTGAATCAGTGTTGTTTCTAATGAATTTTTGCTGAAAAAATGTTCTTATCATGGTCAACAATGCTTTTCATGTTTCTCAGTTCCATACTCAGTGCTCAAAATTCTTACTTAATATGATAATGGTATTTGGAACAATTGAACACTTTGTCATTTATATTTGCTCAAAGACTATAGGTCAGAACTAGGGCAAGCCTCCATTCAACTTTAAGGAAAGTTGGCAAAATAAAGGATTCATGGGTATTCAGGGAGTAGAGCCTGCTTCTACCACGTTCTGAAGGATTTTCTGAGTCTGCTCTATTTCCCTTAGTTCCATAATTCTTGAGTGGACTTCTCCATGTCCATGTATTCCCTAAAAGTAAGCATTCTCTAAAAGAATACATGGATAAAATGGTCCTAAAGGTTACATAAAGGAAGGAAAAACAAGCCATGGACACATTTATGACAGTCTATATAAGTAAGAGGCACTATGACCTGAGCAAGTTATTTAACTCATCTGTGTTTCAGTTTCCTCATCTGCAAGGACAGGAATGAAAATGATAGCACTCACCTCATAGGATTGTTTTGAAAACAAAAAATTACTATACATGAAGCACTGGGAACAGTGTTTGGCACATGGAAGGCACAATAAGTGCTATCTATTACTATTTCATGAATTGAACAATTAAATTCTAAATAATAGAGAACTGAAAATAAAAGTGATAGTAAATTTATGAAATTTTAAAATCATCTCCCATATAAACCCAGCCTAATGAGGAAGAGTCTCATTTTAATATGTTTTATCACCATGATTAAGGAAACACATAAAAAAATAAAATCAGAATGTGTTCTTTTCCTGCACATGTGGCACTTTGGCTAGAGGTTAAATTTTTTTTTTTTTTTTAAATTGAGCAAGATCAAGGGAACAGAACCAATGAGTAGGGGGCACTTCATATGCATTTTGGAATTGCACACCATATTGCTTTATCAAAACTCTTCTGGTTTGCTGTCAAGGGACTGTGTGATGAGGTCTTGAGGGTGAAGGGCCTTATTCCAGGCTTTGAGAGAACTCAGGCCTACTCATGCTGATACAGCTCTGGATGGTGGCTTTTCTTCTAAGTTGTCAGCAGGAAGGTATTCTTGATGCTTTCTTCCCCTCTGAATTTCCAAGAAGGAAGAACAGCCAAGGCAAATGAAACAATCTTTTTCCAATGACATAGTATGCATATTTCATTTTCACCAGTTCCTATAACAAACACGATACTGAGTGGTTTAGTGGTGCTGAGGCTAAACCAGCCTATGTAAGATGTATATAAGTGTGTGAGGGGGGCACATAGGTAAATTTCCAGAAGATTATTTGGGTGAAATGGCATAGTAGGTTAATTATCTGATTGAAAGGGTTTAGGCTTTTAGCTGCTATAGAGGAGAAATTACTACCCTAAATACAGTCCCAAATTACTCTCAAAGCACAAAATGATAAAATAAGAATTGTGACAAATTGGTCTGGCTTTTCAGGCTGTAATTGTTTTGAAGGGGAGAGGGCAGAGCTTTTAGAAGAGAGGTGATTTAGTTGGTGGCACTTAGCTGCTAACTTTTACTTTGAGTAAGCGTGTATGTGAATTGACTCTTCACTTCACATCATCATATAACTCTTAACTCTTCGTAAATGTTCCTGAGGGAAAAGGCCAAGTTGAAATTTTCCGTGTGCTGAACTAAGTAAAACATGAGCCAAAATTCCAGCCAACACTTTTGCAAAGGCATAACTTCTGAACAAGAGTCTAAACAAAGAGAATTATGTTTTCTGTTCCTGTCTCCCCCTCATGCCTTATCACCTCGGATACTCCTCCTTTTCTTTACCTGGGATGAATTCTTCCTTCTTTATCTTTCCTCTTTTATTTTTCCCCTCCTCTTCTTGTCTCAAAACTCCTTTGATATCCAATGGAGTAGATGCCATGCTGGGAAAAGGGCTGAAATGAGGAAAGCTCTCAACCCCCGCCTTTTTTTTTTTTTTCTGTTCCAAGAATTATACACCTTATGAGGTTTGTCTATATCTATATATCTATCTATATATCTATATATCTATATATCTATATCTATCTCTCTCTCTCTCTCTCTCTCTATATATATATATATATATATATATATATATATATATATATATATTTAGGATGCCTGGATTGGGGCTTTTTGTCTTGCTGAGGTTTAGAAATTCTTTCCCAGGCCTCCTGATTAGGAGTATGCACCAGTATAAATTCTAGCTCTGCTACTTATTAATTTAGTGGTCTGGGATAAGTTACTTAAATTCTTAGAGTGCTAGTTTTCCCACTCTGTAAAGTGTGTACAATACTTGGTTAGTTAAAGATCATTAATAAAGAGGGGATTCAAACACACAGGAAGATGAATAAGCAGTCTATTGTATTAGCACTAAGAAGACTGAAGTAATACAGGTGTGATAAGGGTCCATGGTGAGGAAGGATGAATAGTGCTAATAAGGATGAAGAAGAGAATTAGACCTATGGGGTTGATAAAATTAGGAGGACTCTGTTGCCAGTTGGATGTAAGGGAGAATGGAGGAATAAATGGTAAGGATGATAAGGTTTGGGAAGTTCTGACTTTGGTTCTTGGTGAGGTATTAACTGACAGTGGAAGTTCAGTGCAGATGCAATCTACTTTGAATCGTTGGTTTGAAGTACTTACAGAATTTTCATGCAGAGACACACAGAGGTCTAGAGGAGTTATCGAATTTCAACATGTATTTGCTGGGAACATAATATGTGCTAGATAATATGTAAAGGAATAAAGAGACAAATTCGAAGTGGTGGTCCACCCCTGTAATTCCAGTTACTAAGGAGGCTGAGGGAGTGGCACAGCAAGTTTGAGGCCAATGTGTGAAAATTAGGAAACTCTGTGTCAAATTTTTAAAATTCAAAAAGGCTGTGGATATAGCTCAATGGTAAAGCACCCCTGGGTTCAATACCTAGTACAATAAATAAATAACTTAATTACCCGGTATTTTTTTGTGGAGGATAAAGATATATAAATAAATATTAATAGGGTAAAATATATTACTAAAATTATACAAGTTATATGAAAGATAATTGCAGGAACTATAAAAATATTGAGTGAAAATATTGAGTAGGATGTGCTAATTTAAACAGAAGGGTTTGGGGAGTTCTTTCTGAGGAGATTTAAGCCATGACTGGGGATGAATTAGAATTAGCTAGGTGCATTTTACTCCTAGACTGGAACTTCTATTAAGGTAAAAACTTTTTTGTTGACCTCTCCATCCATATGGTAATCTCTAAATCTATGCTTGTCAAATAACTTAGTGAAAGAACAAATTGGATGGATGAATGAATTGAAGTTGCTCATGGAGCATACATGGAAGAGTGCTGAAAGATGAGTTTTAAAGAATAGGCGGGAAAAAGTGTGAAATTTCTGAAGAAAATAAATATTAAGCAGATTAAAAACAGCGATAACTGGATGTCTTTATTAGGAATGTATTTGGCTGCAAGTAATAAAAAAACCTAATCATGGTGGCTTAAACAAATGGCAGTTTCTTTGTTCATTTGCTTTTCTTGCCAAAGCAAGCAGTCTGAAGATGGGTAGTTAGTGGAACTACTTAAACAGATTAGCTTCATCAGCCCCCAGTTTTGCCATGCTCTTGAATTTTCCTCATGGTTGCGGGTTGACAGCCAGAGCTCTGGTCACCACTAACAGAAGGAATGCTATGTATCACAGGAATGTTAGGATGGACTTCATCCTATGTTCCTCTAATTAGTTGGGACTATGTCATATCCCTAGGGCTTGCTGGAAGGTGATGAAGGAGAAGGGGTTGGAATCGCAGGTTGAAGCATTTGGTCAGTGGTGTCTGCTTCCTTAAGCAGGAATAATGTCTTCAAAATTGAGAGAGAAGAAAGTTTCAAGGAGGTAAATTGGCAACAAAATCAGATGTCACAGAGGTTGAGAAAGATGAGCTCTGAAAGGAAACTATGGATTTGACATTTAGAAGGGCAGAGACCTTGCCCATTATGCTCTCTGTTGTATTCCGGGCACCTTCTCCAGCGCCAGGGACAGAGTAGGCAATTAATCACTGACTGGGGAAATTAATCTGGCTGCAGTGTATTAGATGTATTGCATGCATAAAGGTCTGTATTGATCATCCAGTATAAATTAAATTCTAATTTTCTCTAAGTAAATACTTTCTGGAAAGAGTGAGCATCTAGAGAGTTATCCTTCATATGTACATCAGAAACCAGTTAAGAGGAATAGACTAGAACTTAAAAAATATTTCCGCAAAGCTCGATGAAGAAAGAAACAGGGAAGTAGTGAGAAGAATTTGCTTACCTCTGTAATTGTAGAAGCTATTCTTAATAGGTACAGGTGGTTTGTAGTCATAAGAAAACTTTTTATGTAACATTATTGTTATTTATTTATAGGATCTCTTGTTATAGGAAAGACTTAAAGAAATTTTCCATCCTATAGGATAATAGAAAAATTCCTACGAAAGTCATTCATGTTAGCAAATGTGTTCGATTAGTATCTCATATTTGCATATTCCTTTAGAGTTTACAAAGCATACCTAAATATGCCCCATTTCGTTTGATTCTCCCAATAGTATGGGGGTGATTAGGATAAGTATCATTAACTGTCCCCCCCCTCATTTTAGCATTGAAAAGAATTCAAGAGATCTTAAGTAATTTGCTCAATATCACACATGGAAGTAAGAAATTAAGTTAGGACTTGAACATGAATTTTAATTCCCAGTTTGGTGTTCTTTACCAAATAAAATTTGCTTCCAAATACATAGAATGAGTTAGGTATTGTGCAATGAGAGAAAATTATCAGGTGAAATCTCAAACTGGTAGCTACTTCAGTGTTTTGTGAAATGAGGGTACATATTTTATGTCAATGGGCAAACAGGTTTTGAAGCTCTCCCTCCTCTTTGCAGAAGCTGCTGAGAGAGGGGGAGACACAAGGCATGCTTTGTCCCAGCAGACTGTGTTAAGAGGTGAGTTCACTATAGGGTTCCCAGGACAGTGATGACTCCCTTTCTCATTGGGAATCACATGGCTTTTTATTATTGCATTCTCAGGGTCAAGCATCGTCTATGCTTTATTTTGCTTGAAAATATGAACAAACTTCATAGAACAGGCAAATTGTGGGCACGTATGATCAATCGGTGTGATTTTAAAGCCTGATAAGCATTTAGCATTCCAGATTTGGCATCTTAATTTCTCAGGGAGCATGGCTTTCCTCGGTGGATCCTTCTGTCTTCGCTTCCTATTTTACATTTGGACTTCAATTTCAAGGTTGAGTTTGACGTGGTTTCCTCCTTTTCTTCTGGGATCTTTTGCTCCTTGCTATATGCAACTAATGCATGCACTCGGTACCCTTTTGGAGGAAGTGTTCATAGGCTTTTTTTTTGTGTCCTTTCAACTCTCTGCCTCATCTTCCTTATAACCAAGGGCACAATATCATCTTAAGAAGAAAAACGAACTATAAATCTACATGTGGTCTGTAATTCCAGGGTTTTATTTTGTGAGGAAAAAGGACAAAGAAGAAGAGAAATAACTCGCTCTTCTATAAAAGCTACTTACTTACCTTGTAAATTATTACCCATTTGATTTGACAAAGTCTAAGTTTGCGGGCCTTGAGGCTAGGAACAGTTCTGAGATGCCTGATAGATAAATGAGAACTGCTGATCTAGGTGAGCAATGGAGCTGAGGGACTCACTTGTCACTAGGTGACTTTGGAGATTATGGCTCTGTGTGCTCTGAGAAGCCTTGCAGGTGGACATGAACAATAAATCAAAACTAATCATATCCTGGAGAGAACAACAGCTGTGTTTGTACCCTTATGGATTTATTTTGACCCTCCCTGGTGGACCTTCTAAAAGTGTTAGATGTAAGGATGTAGTAGTTTATCTGAAACAGCTTTTGAATCCATTTATTAATGTTTTAAAGATTTATTTTCTGCCTTTCTTCCAGGGTTGAGGGGGTCAGTACCTTTATTCATTCAACAAACCATTCTTGATGTTTTCCATGGGCCAGATTCTGACTAGCGGGATGTAAATGAATTCAGCATCTTCTATATAACTAAGAAATTTATAATCTAGTAAAACATATAAACCATGAAAAAAATTGGGATGGTATAGGAATATTTATTAAGAATATTTTACATATGAATTTATTTAATAAAGAGCAAAATGAGGAAAGAGATAGGAGAAGTAAGAATGTATTTGAAGAGTGAGTAAGAGGCCAGGTGCAGTGGTGCGTTCCTGTAATCTAGCCACTTGGGAAGCTGAGGCAGGAGGAGGTTGAGGCCAACCTGGCAACTTAGTGAGACCCTGTTTCAAAATAAAATAAGAAGTGATAGGGATATAGCTCAGTGGTATAGTGTTCCTGGAAAATGTAATATATTCTATATTATTAATTCCATTTGTAGAATCCCCTTCTTTTAAAATCCCCTTCTTTTAAAATCCCCTTCTTAAAATAGTCTAAAAAAAATAAATGATTGCCTGGTTGATATGAAGCTGAAATGAAGTCATAAGGAATCAAAAAAGTAGTGAATCTGTTTAAAAGCAAGCAAATTACTGGAGTTTACAAACTGGCAAAATCCAGCAATCATTAACTGATGAACTTGCTTTCAGCTCTGCTGACTCTCACGTGAGACCCTCTGTACAATTTTTGGCACTAGTATTTGAGAATAATACAAAGAATGTGGAAATAATAAAAATAAAATCTCAAAAATGTGTTAAAAGGAAGTTTTAAGAGGGACCTTACAAGGCTCCCCAAAGAAAGACACAATATCAATCAAATATTGCGCTTGATATTCACATGCATCTTTGGGACAAAATTCGGTATCCTTTCCTTCCAACCAGATTATCCCCAGGCCTTTTTAGGGAGAAATTCTGGAGCCTCAAATTGATGAAAAATAAATGTATAAAGAAAATCTATAGGATTTTCAGTGTCTGCTTCACCCTTTGTTCTCAAAAATATTTGGTAAAGGATGAGAAATGACTCAAAGACTGACTTCTATTTCTTATACCTCCTTTGTACCTCACAGATTTTCAAAAGAAATTTATTATCCATT
This sequence comes from Marmota monax, assembly GCF_021218885.2. Lineage (NCBI taxonomy): Eukaryota > Metazoa > Chordata > Mammalia > Rodentia > Sciuridae > Marmota > Marmota monax. The sequence continues at coordinate 919,164 of NW_026694856.1, forward strand.
TTTTAAATGTTGTTAAGAACTCCCCACTACCAAAGATTCAGTGTGTCACATAATGGGTTGGGGTAGGTATCAAGGGTATTTTCTTACTGATCTAGTGCATAGGAAGTAATATTAGGTTAATCAATAAAACTTTTTCCAAAGGGAGTAGGTTTTTCAGTAGTCTGAGAGAGTTTTTATAAAGATAATTTGAAGACCTACAAAAGTTTTTTTCTATTCTATATTTTTACTTATTGGATGATATCTGGAAAAATTATAGACTCATGGAATCACAAAGTTGAAATAGTCTATTAATTTATCTAGTCCCAAGCATCTTTATTTTCCCCTTCCACATATCCTCCTACTTAATTAACATGGCACTTGGAAAGTTTTCTTCAATTCTCTGGGCATGCTTTCATGGAAGACAGACTCTATGTGCTAGACATTGTGCAGGACAAAGATGACTAAGAAATGATTACTCTTGGCTTTTAACATAAAACCCTGCTGGGAAGAAAAATTATGGTTCTAAAGGGCCTTGAAACCTTGAGCTCATGATTTATAATAAATTACCTTATTCAGGTTTGGAGGTGTAGCTCTGTGGTGAAGCACCCACACAGCATGTGTGAGACCCTGTGCCCAACCCACATCACCAACACCACTGACAACAAAAAACTTGCCTTATTCAATTTTTAATATCTAATCTTTTATAACATTGTATTCCATGTTTACATCGTTCTCTGCTCCCTACTCCATCCAAAGAGAGAGATAATTTAGACTTACAGGCTCTTAGGTTTGCACAATTTAGGCTGTAAATACTTCCACACTAACTTACTACACACACACACACACACAATGTTTAAAATTTTAATATGTTTAAATTCGGAATTATTTTGTGGTAGCTTAATTCTGACTAGTCTCTCTTTACTTCAGATGCAGGAGTAAGTTGAAGTAAAAGCATATTTTGGCTCTCTACAAGAAATGGGTGTGGGCTTCTTTTTGGATTTTTCACATTTTCCTTTGTGCCTATGGTGGGTTGGTTTGTGGAAACTGCAAAAAAGCAGACTCCTCCCTCACACCCTCCCCCCCACCGCCCCACCCCAATCCAGCTCATCACATTCTTACATAATCCAAGAGAAATCTGCTTTTGGTTAGAATGCAGTTGAGGGCAAAGTAAGATTTTTTTTTTTTTTTGATACATTAAAATGTTCCAAGTTTATATGAAAGTTCTGTCAAAGCAACAACCTAAATGGAGGCAGCTGGAAGTCATTAAGGAAACTCGCAGTGGACAGCGATTAAAGCCGGGTGGAATTGCACTCTAGGTCTCTCTCTCTTTTTATGGTACTTTAAGCAAGTTAGTGTTCCTTTTGAAATTTGAATTAGCCCTCTGACTATGAGGGTTGGAAAATTATTTTACTTCTTTACTTCCTAGAGACCACTCCACTGATTTCTGAGGCTGTTACTGCAAATGAATAAATGAACACATTTGGAACTAACTGGTGCTCAGCAGCGGTGTGCCTCATATTTCATGATTATCCTTGCATCTTCCTGGTCTGAGTCTGATTTGAAATGATAACCACGGAGTAACATTAAGAACACTTTGTGGCTACTTTCCTAGTCTTGTATAATAATGCAAGGCTATTTTTTAAGGACTCAATTTCCCCCTCCCACCTTTCTTGGATGGTTGTACCACTTTTCATGACAAGAAATAGTTGCAAATGAGTAGAGTCTCTCCAAGTTCCTTTTTTTTTTTTTTTTTTGGTTCTAACTCTCTATGGGTTCAGCCTACAGGCAAACTGGAACCTTAGCAGCAAAGGCAGACAGGGTAGAGGTTGAGGTTAGAAGAGGGAAGGGCTGGGATTCCTCCTGTGGGTGTGGTCTAGCTGAGCCTGAAGTGGGTGGGTGTCGCTCCAAAGAAGCTGAGTTGGTCAAAGAAGAGGAAGCACATGCAGACACTGGGTAGAACTTCAGTGGTGTGCATTTGAGAGTCTAGAAGATGAACTGATCAGGACGGTGCTCCTGGCTCAAGGCGGAGCATGTGAGACAGAAGGGCCGGTCTCTCTGGGAATCACATTACCAGCACTCCATCAAAAATAAAACTGGTCAGTTTATAGGGCAGTAAGATAAATCATGGTGCAAGGAGGGTGAAAGCATCCAGCATTAGCAGATACTGAGCTCAGGCAGCAAAAGGAATCCAAACTATGGCTTGCCTTCCTGAGTGAGAGCTGGCGAGGGTGGGCGTCAGCAGGTCCAGTCAGTGCTGGAGACGTTGAACAGACCCTTTTATAACCCTCCCTTATCTCTTCTTCCCATGGAACTACAGAGATGGCTAACAATTAAATGCTACCTTTTTTTTTTTCCATTCTTTCTTGGAATACCTATTATAAAGACTAGAAAAGAGAATTTATTGGAAGTTAAATATTGAAAAATAATCTGGTTGCAACAAAGAAGCAGGGTTCCCAGAGTGGAATCACAGGACAACCTCAATCCCCCCAACTTTTTCTAACTCCCTCAATGGGACAAATTGTTTTTCGGTCCCAGCAATGGCACGTGACTCTTTGGTCACTCTCAGAAAACAAGAAATTTTTTTTTTTTTATAATCTAGTTACTTAAGAGGTTTTTAATTTGGCCAATTGATGCTTCCATATAATAACTTTAATATTAGAGGAGGTTTTGGCTTCTCACCTCTCCTAACCTAGGTCTGTAAGAGGTGGTGCCCTGAAGTAGCGAGTTCCCTCTCCATTTCTCCCACCTCCTGCTCCTCTCCTTCTCCACTGGCTAACTGGAGGGCTGCAGGAGAGCTGGGAGGTAAGAGGAATGCAGAAGCATTACTTGGTCAATACTGAAATTAGTTGACATCTGTGCCTCTGAGCTTGGCAGGTGTTTAAAGCTGACACTTCTTCCTTGGCAGACTTCAATGCTTCATTTGAATGTTGTCAGCCTCCAACCCCAAATCACTGGGGTATCAAGAATCAGTGGTTATTTTTGTATAGAGGGAAATTTGTCACTGTAGTTGCTCCCTTGTATGATAGTCTCCCTGGGTTCTTGTACCCAGTGGGACATGACCGTGTTAGGGCTATTGTGAATCTCTGACAATTATTTGGTGCAGTATTTAGAGAACCCCAAGGCTGGCTCTTTTCTCTTTAATAATAATAATAATAATAATAATAATAATAATTATTATTATTATTATTATTATTGGGATTGTACCCAGGGACACTTAACCACTGAGCAACATTCCCAGCCCTTTTTAATATTTTATTTTGAGACAGGGTCTTGCCAGGTTGCTCAGGACCTCACTAAATTGCTGAGGCTGGCTTTGAACTCATGATCCTCCTGTCTCAGCCTCCTGAGCTGCTGGGATTACAGGCCTGCACCACCATATCCTGCTTTACTCTTGAGTTCTTAATCACTGCACATATCCTTTGCCCCAAGAGACTCAGCAGCCTTTCTTTGTTATCAACTTTCCTTTATCTTCCATCAGATCTGAGTTGCTAGTTAGCTCCTGTTTTTCCACATTCCATCATTCCTGGTCAGCACCTGGGCACACCATAACTCTCCCAATGGTGCTGTTGAAGCCACTTTCCTCCATGAGGAAAAGCACCCCAGCCCTTCCCCCCACAGGAGTGTGTGGGACTCAACACTCACCAGCAGCTCACAAACTCCACTTTTAAAATTCCAACTCCCTTTTCAGCCTTCAACTTTTACAGGTTGGAGGTGGGTGGTCTTGTGAGGGTAAACAACATCAAAATAAACCCACAAAACACCCTTTGTCAGCAAGGATTGTATAAATGCTTCTAAACTTCTTAAGGGGCTCAAGGAATGTTTAGCACTCATTGTCTTGAGTCCTATGTAAAACTAAAAAGAATCACATTAAAAAAAAAATTCTTGCTAAATTTTGATTCAAGTATGAAGGGTTTATTGTTTTCTTGGAGGTAGAATCATCAGGAAAGAATGAGAGTTTTCTTTTCCCTCCCGGATTTATTACTTTGGAAAAATTTTTAAAAATTTAATTTATGCTCATTAAGTTCATAGAAAGTACAAAGTGCATTTTTGTGTGTGTATGTATGTGTGTGTGTGTATGTGTTTTTTTTTTTTGTGTATATATATATATATATATATATATATATATATAATGAAGACATAACTCTTGTTAAGACTAACAAAACAAAACACTAATTTGGCAGCAGTCTTAAAGTCTATAGTTGAGTAGACAAACTATTAGATTGATTAAAGAGATTTTCACACAAGGACAGTCTACTAATTTGCTGAGCATTGTATCTCAAGGTTAAAAAATTCTGGCTACATTTTAAAGCAGGGAAGATCAATTAGAACATTCATTAGATTCCTATTTACACTTTAATTGTCAACTCTGCTCATTTGTTGGAAGCCTTTTTTAGTCATTAGTGTCTGTCAGTAAGAAATATGTCTTAATTTTGCTTATATTCATTTATTCATCCTTTCATTCAATCAACAAACATTAATAACGTGCCAAGCACTTTGCCAGCTTTTAAAAATATACTGACGAAAAAAAAAAGACAAAGCTTACCCTCAAGGACATATTCACCTCAAATTCTCATGTAATCGAAATTAGTATAAAGGCTTTAGGTTTTGCTAAAGTTGGAAAAATAATTGCCTTCGATGATGGAAATACAGAAAAAGGACCCTAATACATGTACATCCTAATTGTTCTTTTCTGTGTGTGGTTACCAGTCCATTTGCTTTTCAAATTTAAAATGTCTCAGTGTGCTTTGTTTTGACTGCAGTTGGCCTTGCATTTATTGTAGATTGCATAGCTCTTGAGAGTGGGCACTGTGTAACTTCATTTGGTCTCTGAGGACCCCCACAGAGTCAGTATATCCCCCACTTTTTATCCAGAAAGAAAGCAGCATCCTCATCATGGGAATACAGAGAGCAGAGACCATGGAATTTCTACATGCTGTTGGTAAGATTCTTACAGATGTAAATCATCAGAGGAAGACTCTATGCTTTCCAAAATTGCCTATTTTGGGTACACCTAACTGCCTTGGGATTGCTTACCTTTATGTCTGACACCTCCTTTTTGATGCTTCAGGATGAGATGTGGGCCAGGAACACAAACTATGGGATGAGGCCCTGCTTAATGCAAGACAAGTGCATCTCTGAATACCCAGTGTAACTCCTGTGATAAAACAATTTTGCATTGGAGGTTTAATGCTAACTATTTCATTAGATCCAGTACATTGTAAATTCCTTCTTTCTCGTGTCCACAAAATTTGGTGAAAGATACCAAAGCCACATTGACCACAGTCTTCTTTGTTTGATGAACACATGATAACTGAGGTAGCATAATGTGGTGACCAGTAGGTCAGTCCAGGATACTACATCTGCCCTGCCATTAACTAAATGTGTGAACAGAGCCGTATCAGCTAATTCCTGTGGGTCTCAATTTCTTTTCATTCAATAAATTTTTATTTTATTGTATTTGAAAAAATATGGAAATATTTTAAACATGTAGAAAAGCATAGAGAATACTGTAACACATGTTCCTATACCCACTGATGAAATTTAACAGTTGTTATCCTTAAAAAGATAACATTAGAGGAAGAGTTGAAATCTACCCGAACTTATTTTCTCTCCTTGTCCCTGAGATAATCACTCTCCTGAAGCTGAAGTGTGTTCTTGTCCCCCAAATTCTTATACTTCAAAAACCACAGGGAACAATATTTATGTGTTTTAATATTAAAATATTGTGCCGTATGGTTTGGGTATACTTGAACCTTTTTCTCTTTTAATACTATAGTTCTACTTATTCTTCAAGTTGACTATACCATTAAATAAACATATTTTAAAATTTCCTCTTCCCTATGTTTGAATATTTAAGTTGTTTCTGATTTTCTATTTCAAACTATGCTGTAATGAACCTTGTACACATTTGACAGTTTCACCAATATCCAGTGTCCCAAGTTCTCTACTGATGTACCATACCACATTAAATGTGCTCAGATTGGAGTCACTGGGTTCTCTGAGAAGAAGATACCAAGATGGGATTAGATGTACAAGAGATTTATCTTAGAAAGTGTCTCTATAATGGCTTGAAACTTAAATGTCCCCAGAGACCTATGTGTTGAATTTTGGGTCCTGAATATAGCATCATTCAAAAGTGAGGCCTTTGGAAGCTGATCGGATCATGAGGGTTCTGACTTCATGAATGGATTAATCTCTTCTTGGATTTATAACCTAATAGATTTGGAGGAAGGTCTTTGTTATAAAAGGGAAATTTTAGGAAAGATCAGTAGAATAGATGCAAGGGAACTGGAGGAGGGAGGAAGGGAGAGAGAGGGGAAGTACGGGAGATTGAACTAGAGCAAATTATATTTCATAGTTTTATAATTATGTCAAAATGAATTCTAATGTTATGTCTAACTAAAAAGAACCAATCAAAAGGAAAAATCAAACAAACAGGAACCTTTTTTTTGCTTCCTGGCTGCTATGAGGTGAGTGGCTCACTTCCACCATGATGTACTGCCTCAACACTGTCCTACAAACCACCAGGCCAAATAAACATGCCCTGAAACCTTTGCAATTATAAGCCAAAAGAAATCTTTCCTCCTTGAAATTGATTTTCTCAGGTATTTTGTCACAGCAATGGAAAGCTGACTAATAGCCTCTGAAGGATAAAGGGGGAAGGAATAGGAGATAACTCTAATCATGGAGCAAGTGCAATGTGCTTCTGTGGCCCATTGTGAGGGTCGGTACCTCTTACAATGTTGGCTGGATCGCTTGGAGCTTGCTGTTTGTGCTAGAATAATTCTCTCCTTTTTGTAGGCTCTGGAGATTCCTTTTTTTTTTCTTTCTTTTGAGGCATACTACATATTGAACAATTTTTTTTGTTTTATTCTGTTTTATCATACATTTCTATATTCGTTTAACAGAAATAGGTTTATGTTTTCTCTTTGTTCTGTGTTATCAGAATCAAAAAGACTTTATGTTTTTCATCTGTAAAATAAGAAGATGGAATCAATGATCTCAAGCCACTTTCTGCTTTATTAATTTGATTCTAGTTTTTTAGAAAGTACCAAAACAAATGGGTGGAACAATAATGTTTTGTGGAGTGACATAGTCATGGTCCCCTGAATGGAATAGCATGAGAATAGGGCTGGAGTGTCTGAAATGAGGGCTTTTTTTTTGTGTATCCTCTCAATAATAATTTGCAGTGAACACCCCTAGAGGTGTTTAAAAGAAAAGGTGGAAATACAGATCTGGAAAGAAATAAGGGAATAATGTTAACTGATAGGCCATTCACATTTCATAAAATGAAGGTGTCATATAAATTTTACTCATTTTTGGGGGTTTATAGAATGCAATTCATTTTTAAAAATTTGTTCTAAGTAGTTATACATGACAGTATTTTGACACATCATAAATAAATGGAGTATAACTTCTCATTCTTCTGGTTGTCCATGATGTAGCACTACACTGGTTTTGTAGTCATATATGCATATAAGGTAATAATGTCTGATTCGTTCTGCTATCCTTCCTACCACTATATCCCTTCCCCTCCCTTTACTTCTCTCTGCTTAATCCAAAGTAATTCTATTCTTCCACAATCGCCCCTCCCCATTGTGAATTAGCATCCACATATCAGAGAAAACATTAGGCTTTGGTTGTTTGGGATTGCTTATTTTGCCTAGCATGATATTCTCCAGCTCCATCCATTAACTGGCAAATGCCATAATTTCATTCCTCTTTGAGCCTGAATTATATCCCATTAGTGGCATTTTTGAGGATAGAGTTCATGGCTTATGAACCTTAGCATATATGACCTTAAATGCACTAGTTGGGTCATAAGAATAAAAAACTAATGTGAATTAAATTGAACTTGCCTGAAGATTAAGAACCAATACTATTGTTTGTTAGAGAGATAAACTTTAGTTCTACATTTAGAAACTTATATTTTACATCTTGATGGTCTATTAAGTAGGAAGCATAGAGTTTGGGTTATATACAGTTTATCTGAGTGTACATATGTTGGGTAGAAAGTTAGGCTTAAGCAGTGATGATAAGGAAGATAGAGCTTACACCAAGACTTTGGGGTGATTTGATCTTAACTGCATTTTGGAATGGCTAGTGCAATATAATTCTTCTAATAAGGTTATTAAAATGTAGACACATTGTTGAAATCTTTGAAAAAAAAGCAATAGAATGCTCAAGTTATCTATAATTACAACAACTTTTTTGTCTTTTTATATAGAAAAGGAGGTAAATGATTCCAGACTGACCAAATCTTAGATAACTCTTTTGCAAAATTTACCATTTTTGTTCAAGCAGAGGCCACAGGGGCACATGTACTCTCTCCGTGACTAGAGTTATCTCCTAGTCAACTGGTCTGTTTTAAAAACTTCATTCCCTTTGCCCAGTTGAGTCACAAGGACTTTTCCATCAGCAAATGTAGCTGAGTGTTAAAAACAGATCTCCATGAATCCAGTTTCCTCCCCCCATCACTGTAGCAGTGGTGTTAATGTCAGTATAAATCTGCTGGTTACAACCAAAGCAAGAGGTCTCTCCCCCAGTCGCAGTCACATATATTTGAGTCTGCTGATTTAGGGTTCTGGGATTTCCTCTTCTTCCCTAGCATTTATGAATTCAACTTCCATTTTCAGATTTCCAAAGGCCACTTGAGGGTTTAAGTAATGCCTTTAATTATAACTTAAAGTATAGGCAATTGCATTTCATGAAGCTAACAATTATCCAGAGTATATTATTAGAGAGTGAGTTATTGAAGTCTGCATAGTTTGTGAAACACCCATCAAAATAACTGGGGGAGAAAGGAGATAAACTAGATTGAAACAATGAAGCTTGAAAACAACTTTGATTATGTCTGGAGTTTATATGGTAATGAGTCCTAATTCTCAGGCATTAGGATTCTTAGTAAAAATTCTTACAATCTCTCTTGCTTGCCCTTATTCAGAAATAGAGATGTTGGCAATGATTGCATTAACTTTTAAAATATAAACACTGAAGGCTAATGTGGCAGTTTACTATGCTTTTGCAGACTTCATTTTATATAATTCTTAAAATTTCCCTGGGACATAGGTGATAATGCTCCCTTGAGAATGGATGCTAAGAGGAGATAAGCAATTTGCCTGAAATCACATACTTTAGAAGTTGCAATGGTGAATTGCAAACCTAGATCTTCTGCTTGAGAATCTAAACTAAAAAGCCCATTATATGATCAAGAGAGTACAATGGGAGAGCAATTTTTCAGTATTGAGGCATATTTCAGGTGATTTTAAAAATTTGAGTAAGTAAATACTAGTAAGAATGACATTGGGAAATAAATACATTGATTTAAGAATCAATATCACTATTTTTTTGTTTAAAACCAGCCTGGCCCATTTTTCCCCTAGTCATACTTACATGTTCCTACACCCTAAGGATGATGATGAGTCTGACACAGAGAAAGGGGATGTAGTCTGATAGAGTTTGAATTCTACCCTTCATTATTTGTTGTATAACCTCAGGCTAGCTCTTTGGCTTGCTTACTTATAAAATGGTAAGAATATAATAGCAACCCAACAGGATTTTTAGGAATACATGAATGAGATAGTATTTGTAAAGTGCCTGCCATTCAAGGTACTGAATAAATGATGGCCATTATATTTATAGTAGTGCCAAGTGGGGCATTATTTCAAGTAAGAACATCTCCGGCCTCTTAGAAGGTAGATCATTTAACAAATATCTCACTGTAGGTTTGTGATAATTTAAGTGACTTAAATTGGCTACATTTTTCTAGATTTTCAATACAATGTTTTTCTATCTGTATTTTTATTTAAAATTCTAGGATATGGGATGGAAAATTCATAGCCTCTTTTATGGTGTTTTTAATACTTTAGTGGACCTGCTGAATTCATAGCTGTCTTATCTCCGAACCTAATGTGTACAGTAGCCTTTGAGTAAAAGTAATAGCAGGGTTTTCAAACTAAAAGATTTTTTATAGTTCAATGGAAACTTTTGATTACGATTGTGATCAGTTGAAATGTTAGTCTACTTTGCTTACCATGGCTGCCCTGAATGGAATAGCATGAGAATAGGGCTGGAGTGTCTGAAATGAGGGCTTTTTTGCATGTCTCCTTTCAGAACTAATTTGCAGTGAACACCCCTAGGGTGATAGCTGTAATGTGTCTTCTCTAACTTAGTTGCAGACTTGTGGATGTGTGGGAAGAAGAGAAATGGCAGGATCTCAGACCTCCTTATCCTCATCCCTTCTCTTCCTCCCCCAAGTTCCTCCTCCACTATTGCTTTATCATATCTCCACTCCTTTTATATCTCCTTTTGCATTGGATGATACTTATAGTAGAGGCCTGAGAATGTCTTAGCATGCTAGGTGACCTGGCAGTGTCCAGAGGGCAGTAGGAAGTAGATGGCCCATCTATAGCACTCTTTTTAAAATATTAAAGAAAGTTGGAGGTGGTGTCACACACCTGTAATCCCAGCAACTCAGGAAGCTGAGGCAGGAGGATCACAAGTTCCAGGCTAGCTTGGGCAACTTGGCTAGATAACTGTCTCAAAATAAAATACAAAGGGCTGGGGGTGTAGCTCAGTGGTAGAGTAGAGTACTTATCTAGCATGCACAGGTTCTGGGTTTGATCCCCACTACTGTAAAAAATTACATACATATAATTTATATATATCATACATGATAATATATAATATATATTATTATAATATATTTTTCACATATAAGACCAAACGTTACAACAGAGATGACATCTATCACAATGATGATTTCTTATAAGCCAGAGTTCATTGAATATTTACTAAGTGACAGTCACAATGTGCTTTGCAGAATTTCACCCATTTCTTTAAAAAATCTTGCTAAAAATTTGTATTCCCCCAAATTCAGGTTAAAGCCCTAACCTCCAAAATAACTGAATTTGGAGATAGGACATTTACAGAAGTGACTAATTAAATGAGGTCATAAGGGTAGGGCCCTGGATCTGATTAAGATTCCTGTCCTTAAGAGGAGAAACACGGAAGTCTTATTCTCCACTGTGTGAGGACACAGCAAGAAGGTGACCATTTGCAAGCCAGGAAAAGAATCTTCACAAGAAACTGATCCTGCTGGACTTTGATCTTGGACTTTAGAACAGACTCTAGAGCCTTCAGGACCATGAGAAAGATCTTCATTGTTTAAGCCACCCAGTCTAGGGTATTTTGTTACAGCAGCCTGGTTTCCTTGGTTGAATCCCTTTTTTGTAGATGAAGAAACAGAGGCTGAGAGTGAATTAAAGAATTCTGACAGTACTCTGTTTTTAACTTCCATCTTTTCTGGTTCAGAGTGAGATTTTAGGGGGCTGCTCTGTTTTTTTTTTTTTTTCTCTAATCATATGCTTACTTCCTCTCCTATTTTTTTGGTCTTTCTTAAGAATTATTCTCTCTTAGCTCCTCTCAGCACTCTTGATTTTCTGCTTTGTTCCAAAATCCTATGCCCTGCCCCTGTGCCAACATCTTCCTATTGCCTTGTGTTCTCTCTCCTCTCTTCAAAATGTTCTCTGAAAACCATTTCCTCTCTCACACTCTGAGGTTTTCTCTCACTTATCAAGTGTATCTTTCCCTGTCTCTATTACAATGTTATTTCCTCAGTGTTTCTACTTGGATAAACATCCCCAGAAAGACATTTTCTTTTTCAACTTTGGGGAAGTTTGTAGTGATCTGAAAGCAAGGAACAATGAGAAAAAATAGGCAGAAAGTTTTCCATTTTTCCAAGTCAAGATTTAGTGATTCAACTCGCGCATACTCTCCAGTTCTTAAAGGATTTAAAGATGATTTATTTTGTGTTAGTTCTTTTTTTTTTTTTAAATCATCCTACCTGTTTTTTTTTTTTTCTTGAACTGTTTTAATTATAAAACAGCTCTTTCAAATTTTGAATTCTTCAACTGTGGAGGGGGAGCTGTAAATGTCCTCACAGCTTACTGAACTGCAAACATCACGACACACAGTAATAAACAATAGACATTTCTAATCTTGAATACCCAGGGCCATCTTATTGTTTACATTGCTCATTTCTCTCGTGTAGGAGAAAAATAAAGATATTCTCCATAGATCTTCCATTTTATCAATTTTCTGAGTCATTCTTCTCTCCTACTCCCTTGCCTAAACCTGTAATAAATCATCAGGACTTAGAGATACAACTTCTTAAATACTGTATCTCTTGCAATCAGTCTTCTTGTCTGCCGCCTGTGGGCTGTGATTTCAGGCCCCCTTATTGCTGATGTGCTGCTCTTCTCCTGCTTCTAACACTTCCATAATTTCCCCTCGAGAAGATGATAAAAAGTGTGCACAGCAGGACACACAGAGTCTTTCAGGCTTTAGTTTTTACCTATAAATTCCATCTTAATCTCTTCACCTGGGCTTTCTCCAGCCCTATCTTATGCTTGAAATTTTTGAACTATGCATCCTTTCTGCGTGCCTTGTCAACTGTGTGGCAGACCTTCTGCTAGACACTGGGGGTGCAATGCTGATCAAGATGGATAGTCTTGTCCTTCTAGAATGTGCCATCTACCAGGAAATATAGATGAGTCCACATAAGGTTACACAGAAGTGCATTAAGTTTACAGTAGGGAAGTTATGAAGTGCTCTGGGGACCAAAGAAATGACACCTGACTCAGTCAAAGAAGATGTGTCATATCCAAGTTCAGATTTGAAGGATGAGAAAGTGCTACTCAGGTCCCACCAAGGATTCAAAATTGAGGGCAAAGAGTGAAGGCTGCAGGCAGAGAGAACTTACTTTGCAAAGGTAAAAAGGAGAGGATGATCCATATTCAGAAATTAATAGCTGTCCATTGTGGCTGGGAGCAGAAGTGACTGAGGGAGCTATGGTGGAAGAGGCAGCTGGAGACATGAATTTCTATACTAATCCTGCTCTTTCAGGCAATGCCTCATTAAGCCCTGAGCTGTGCATCTGCACAGAAGGGCCATTTCTGTGTGCTATCTTCAGCTCTTTTAACTCAGGAGCCAGCACCAAAGGCAACTTCTAGGATTTTACATGTACTGAAATTAGTGGAACTCTAGAGGAAAAGGAACTTCCTGCTGCCTGAAAATAGCAGGAAGCCAAGGTTGCTATTCTTTGGGAGCAGTGCTAGTTTTTCCCCCAGGGTGGTGAAATCTGGACTTACTAGTTCTACACTTTTTTTTTTTTTTTGCTGGTGATTGAACCCAGGGCCACACACATGCTGGACAAATGCTGTACAACTCAGCTATGCCCCAGCCTCTGCTTCCATAGTACTGCACATATGCACCAAAAGGTACTCCAGAGGAGTGAAGGATAAGGCAGGGAGAAAGCTGAGAAAGCTTTAAAACAATGCAAACAAAAGACAGAAGCAGTAACAATGGATCTCCCCAACCTGAGCTCAGAGCTAGAGAATCCCCGCAGAGAACAGCCCCTCTCTGAAGGGTTTGAGCCTTCAGGATGCCTCCTAAATGTGCTCTTCTGTTTTCATGGGCTGACTGCTACAAACCTGATGTTTTCCTCTCTCTGGATATATAGGCTTGACTCAAAGTAGAAGAATCAGTGTAAAGCTGCATTTATACACTTTGAGACTGAATTATTGAACTAGAGTAGACTGGTTTTCACATCATCTCCATCAGCTTCCTCTACCCAGTTCCCAGGAAAGAGTTCTGGGCACACGCACTCAGGGGCTGATCAGTTGTGAGGAGAGACAAAGTAGCAATCATGCCTGTTCATCTGGGTTGCAATGGACCGTCCTTGTGGGTGAACCAGATCTTTAATTATTTCTTTAGATTATATAAAAAACCTCTTCATTTCACTTCTACTTCTTACTTTAAAACTTATCTTGCTGTCAGGCAAAATCATGCATATTAGTAATTCTGGTGACTTGGGAAGCTGAGGCAAGGAAGATCGCAAGTTCAAGGCCAACTTCAGCAAGTTAGCAAGACCCTGACTCAAAATAAGAAACATAAATATAAAAAGGGCTGGGGATGTACCTCAATGATACAACATCCTGGGTTTAATCCCCACTACTATTTTTTTCCCACAATACTTTTATTTATTTATTTTTATGTGGTGCTGAGGATCCAACCCAGTGCTCCACACATGCTAGGCAAGTGCTCTGCCACTGAGCCACAACCCCAGCTCAATCCCCACTACTATTAAGGAAAAAAAAAAAAAAACCTGACCTTTCTAATAGCATAAATATATTTATGGACCTAAAAAAATTATGTCCAATGCAGAGACCATTTTGAGAACTATTTTAATTGGATGTTTGTGTGTTTGGGGGTGATATTCAGGCGGATTTGCATAGGGGATTTTTTTTTCTCAATATGCCTTGAAGGCAAATCTGTACTAGAAACTCATGTGTTCTGGATGTTATATACCTAACATTTTTTGTTTTCTGTTTTTAGATTTTCATTGTTTTAGTAATTGTATTAGTTATCTACTGCTATGAAACAACTTGCCTCAAAAATCCAGAGGCTTAAACAACAAACGGTGACCACCTCAGTATCTGTGAGTTGTAAATCTAGGTGTGACTTAACTGGGTCTTTTAGCTCAGAGATTTCAACATGTTGCTTGGAAGATCCTCTTTTATACTTCAGAAATACCCTGCAATAACATATCAGCATATACTAAATGCTAAATGGATCCATTTGGAACCAAACAGAAAAGCTTTCTTCCTCTCTAAGATACTTCAGGATCTTCTCAGTGTCCTGCTCCCACAATTACTCTTCACTTCTTCCCCACCACAGGCATATAGTTGGGAGCAAAGGAGAGAGAAGAGAAGGGAAAGAGGATTAGCTGTTTTTATGCTGTGACTTTTTTCTAATTTTGTTTCTGGAATTTTCTGTGGAACTTTCATATGGCCTTCCTGTTTGTACCTGGAAAGTAAATGCTGATTTTGTTTGGTTTTTGTGTTGTTTTTTGAGAACTCTGTCCAGGGCTAGCCTCTCATTTTGCCAACATGGAAAACAAGGACCTGAGAAGCTCAATGACTTGTTTGTGTTCAGACAAACTGAGAAGAGCAGGGAGCTGCCAGCTTACTTCCATGATATCCTAGATATCCCACTGCCTGCCACCTAATGTGCAAACAGCAGACTCCGTCTGGATTTCTTCCTCATCACATCAAACCCCACTGTGAATCGGCTGACCGAGGTTGCCCTGAACATCACATGTGAAGAACAGAGTCAGTTTTGGAGTTGACTCTTTTATTTGCTTATACCAAATAGTATGAGTTCAATTTTCTGATAGTGCTATACATACTAAATACCATTTGTATCTGTCAGATTTAGGCCTCCTCTTTGAATGGACTACTCAATAAAAAAAAAAATGGATGCGTTTTAGTAATATCTGATTGCTACTGTGGAAAGAAAGGTGCATTAGAATGATAGGAAACTGAAATGCTATTTGAATTTGTGTTTCCAAAGAAAACTGGTTTATACTGAGCAATGATAGAAGTTCCCAGAGACACTCTGATAGGTAACACTTTCTTAGAACAGTTGTGTTTCTAAAAAGTTTTGTATAACAAAATGCCATTCTAGGCAGGGGGAACACCTCAAACTTTTAAATTAGAGACTTTGGGAAACAGAATCTTTATTAAATCTAGGTTTTAAGTTTATGTCTACATATGAGTTTAAAACAATAAGTTTCTTATCTCAATTCTTGAACTTCATGTGTATTTTTCAGGAGTTATCTCTCAGACATGGAGAGGAAATGAAATAGCATTACCTCCTAACTATTCCTTTATCCCTTCTGTGCTTTCTTTTTTTTTCCTCCTTAATTTTAAGAATTTATAGTGCTATCCTGAACTTTCATAAACTGTAATATTTCTGCAGGAAGAGATAACAGCCATGTTCGATGCTGTTTTTTTTTTTTTTAATAAAAGTGATATACCATCTCTCCCTAGCAGAAATCTCAAAACAAAAATTAAAACACATTTAAGTATTACAGATGATGTTGATATGAGTGTCATTACTTTGTGAAAACTAAATCTTTTTTAGGAGAATAATGTTGGGTTCAATTTTTCTGTGACAGAGCCTTCTCTGGTGAAACTGGCAAGCAGGACTGGTAACTTGAATCAAATAACACTGTGGCTGTAGTTGTACTGACTGCGAAACAACAAAACCCATTACAAGTACCTGTTAATTCCCAGAAAAGATCTTAAACACTGACACCACCTGTATGTTGTGGGATGTTTTGAAGCATTAGCTAATTGCAACCCCACACTCTTCTGTAAGGTATAGGTGTCTTCTCCATTTCACAGAAGGAAGTGAAAATGTGACATCAGATGGACGGCATGAGTAACTCACCATCACTGGGTCCCTGGGATTGCATCCTAGGTTTTCTGAGTTCAAAGGTAATGCTTTATCATTTAAATGCTTTTGGGAAAGGGATAGGAGTGTCAGTATGCAAGAAATACACAAAAGGTATTCACTGACTAGCACACAGGTGAACAAACCAGGCAGGGACCAAGTGAAGCATCTCTTCCAATGTTCCTGTTCTAGACCACTTGCCATCTGTTCACATCACATCGCCCCACATTTTTTTTTTGCAGTACTAGAGATTAACCCAGGGGTGCTCTACCATCGAGCTACATCCCAACCCTTTATATATAAAATATATATATTTAATCTTGAGAAAGGGTCTCATTCAGTTGCTCAGGCTGGCCTTGAGTTTGCAATTCTCCTGTCTCAGCCTCATGAGGAGCTGGGATTTCAGGTATTTATCACCTCACTCAGTTTCATCCTATTTTTCTCATATCTTGAAGTTTTTTTTTTGTTTTTTTTTTCTCTTTAGATTGGACTGTCCTTTATTGTCTTCTGTGCCTACTAAAATCTAATCATCGTTTATAGTTCATCTCAGATTTCACTCTTTCCTTGGTAGTCTGTTTTTGAAGTGTATTGTATGTTTCCCTCCTTAACTTGGCTCCTCCAGTGTCACTGATATGTGATATTGGGGATGCTTTATGATTTGGTGACATGTATGAGAATTATTCATGTTCCTATCTGTCCCTGATCAGGAGGGTCAGATTCTGAAGAGCAGAGAATATGAGTTATTTATTTATTTTTTTTCTGAACTTTCTAGTTGCTTGAACACAGGAGGGTATAGGTAAGCACAGGATGAGTTTAAATATTTGTATGAGTGATTGATGGCAGTTCTAAACCAAGGAATGAAGAACTTACCTTCACCTGCCTGGGTGGTAGCATTCAGAACTCCCTTAGATGATCAAGTGGCAATCCTGGTGCAGAGGGGGAAAGGAAGACATGAGCGAAAGAGCCAATTGGGACAGGTGGTGGTGATACGAGAGTGGCAGAAGATGTGCCGAGGCTCTGCTTTACAAGAACTCCTGCTCCAAGGGCTTGCTCTGTTATGAATTTTTCTGGCTAGACTAAAAACTCCATGAGATGGTTCCCACTGTATCCCTAGTACCTATCCCGGTGCAGGGATAGAGGAAGAGCTTATAAATATTTGTTGTCTGAATGACTAATGAATCACAGTTGAGTCTCTCACAATGAGAGTAGGAAAGGGGAACACATGTCATGTACAGATTGTTTATTCACTGATGATGGTCTCTGCATAAAGTGTTTTGATTTTTAGTGTGTGTTTTTTTATATATTTGGATGGCTTATGCCTTTGTAAATTTTGTTTTTTTTTCCTCCTCCCATATGCCTTTCTGTTTTTAGTTACCTTTATATACTGCCAAAACAAAATAATTCCAACAGCTGCCTCCACTCGGGTTGCCTTTAGCATTGTTTTACGGTCTCCTATCTCCTTTAAATATATCCCAAGTGCGTTCTTGCAGGGGAGGCAGAATTTACAGAGGAAGCAAACAAGTCAGTCAATCCTGTCAGCACAAGAATTTACTTCTAAATGTCTAGAGGTGGAATGTACTTACCTCAGTTCTTTCCAAAAGATTCTCTGTGTGCTAAGGATCTTCTTCAGTGCTGTTCTAATTATTCATGATTTTTTTCAGTTTAAAATAAAATCACTAAGGGGATTTTCCTTCCAGGGATAAATATTAATTGGATCTGACTCTTTTTCTTTTTTTTAAGAGGAGGGGATTCTCAAACCTAAGTGGGAACTTTTATTTAACTATTCTAGATGTAAGAGATTGAAATGTATTTAAAGGGAGCTAATTGAAAACATTAATATATATTCTCAAAGGAAGTGAAACTACTGCAAATGTGACTTTCATTAGTGACTTTACCACCGAAATATAAGCTAAAATACTTAATAGAGAAAATTTAATGATTAATTAATTGATCCTTAAATTGTTAATGGGTATTACGTACTCAAGAAACACATCTTTTGGGCATTTTCTGCATTGCTCTCTTAAGGAAAGGGCAAGATGTTACTTAGAGTCAATCAAATTTTGTCAACTGTTGGTAAGACCCGGGTCTCATTTTTTTCTGCATATTCCAGACCAGGCCTTTTGAGTTTCTCAGATCATGAAAGGTGAAGAAAACTGTCATTAGATGTCAAACTAAAACATCATTTTATGTAGGAATTCAGGATGGGGTCATCTTTGATATGATGATTATAATAGTAAAAACCAATCTAATATATATGTGCAAAGAAATTAATTAAAGCATGAGGAGGAAATCCAATGGCATCTTATAGATTGCTTATAGATAGAGATTTTAGGAAAAATGGTATTTCCTAATACTTAGGATCACAAAGAAACTAACCACAAAGTGAACTTAAAATTCAATAAAGTTTGATTCATTCTTTCATGACGCTTCTGTTAGCTTTTTTCTTAAGGGGCTGTTGAAATACAGTTTATACAATGAATGTCTGGCATGTTGTTTTTGTATTTCTTTAGCTTAAGAAATGGTTTTCAAATACCACCTAGGTCCAATACATAGAAGACACTCCCAAATTTTCCTGTCTGGCCTAGACTTTCTCCTGTAATCTGGGCTTATATACTTGACTTACTCTCTTTATGTGTAACAGACATCACATGCCCAAACCCCAACTCATGCCCTTCTCACCCTGACTCAGTCTCCTCAAAACTCCATCCTTCCAGTTGCTCCGGCAGAAAGTAGGAGTTACCCTTAACTTTTCCATTTCCCTGCCCTCAGTTCCTCCCATTTCAGAATGGACACAGAGTCTGACCACTTCTCACAACCTTCTTCCGCTACTCCAGTTTGTATCTCTACCATTCTTGCTTGGATTTACTACCAGAGCCTCTGAGGGTTCTCTGTGCTTCAAACTTTGGCCCCCTTCTGTCTATATGAAGCAGGGCTGTCAGACTAATCCTTTGAGAATAAAGCTACATCATGGTGCTTCTCTGCTCCCCAAACCTCAAGTAGCTGTCCACTTCAATCAGAGTAAGTGCCAAGGTCCATATAATGGTTGCTGAAGCTCTTCGTGATCTGGCTTCCCGCTGCTTATTGACCTTATTCCCCAACTAATCTCTCCCAGTTCCAGCACCTCCTTGCTATTCCTCCTCTCTGTACGGGCCTTCTTGCTATTTCTGAAAAATATTCTTGGTGGAAAATTCTTTCCTTAATAACTATAAGGATCACTCTCTCCTTCAAGTCTTTCCTCACATTTCATATTCTTTAGGAGACCTCCACTGATGCCTTTTTTTCAAAATTATCATCTGGGCTTCCAGAGTGAAAACAGTGTCCCTTGTGTCCACATCTCTGGGTTCTATTCATATTCTGGACAATGTGTTTATTCACCCTGGTGTCAGTTTCCCCACTACCAATTTGGGTTTTTAGGCAAAATGCTTTGTAAAATCCGTTGGCCTTTAAAACTTGAAATAATTGTATGAGATCAATTTGACTCGGCTAAATTGTAGTAGACTTAGGCTGGAAAATCTATTACTGATGAAAGTTATAGGCCCCATTTTCCCTGTGGCTCAGCTCCCCAGTAAAGTGTAGCATGGGATGCTTGCTGAGGCAAATGTTACATTTCTGAAATAAGTCTAATTTTAAAGTCTGTTCCTTTGGCTGTTTGGCTCACTGAATAGCTGAGAAGCCTTGAAAAAGGAAATTGAAATCTCTGAGCATCGGTTTCCTCATCCGTAAAATGAGGATATTGTGCTAGATGATCTCCAAATTTCCTTTTATATTCAGAATTCTTCTGTTACAGGAGGAAACTCATCCACTTTTCCTCCTAGTCATGGGTCTTCACTGAGTTTTATAAAATATTTATATGTAAGCTGATGACTAAACACTTTAAACACTTTCTTGGCTTGGTGTACCATGGCTCCTTTCCCATTGAGTTTAGTTGTAGATATTTCTTATTATAGTTCTGTTCATTTGCATAGCTATCCCACAGAGACCCTAGAGTTTCGAGTGTGACTCTATGACACATATCTTCCTTTACTATCAGTGGTAGATGATTGTGCAAAGAAACAAGGTAAAATGCATAAACACAGCAGCTGTTCTGTTCCCATTGTCTGAAAACCTCTTGACAGAGTTGTGAATTTTGTTATATTTGACAAAAATAATCAGAAGATGATTTTTTTTTTTTTTTTTGGTACTGGGGATTGAACCTAGAAGTGTGTTACCACTAAGTCACATCCTTAGCCTTTTTTATTTTTTTTATTTTGAGATGGTTCCCATTAAGTTGTTTTTGGAGGGAAGGCCCTTTACCAGTCTAACATGCTCCATGCTTTAAATGCTGAAGAAGATTAGTTTTATGTTTTCTTTCACAGAGGATACTACCGAATAATATCTGACTTAGATTATCAAGATAATGAGTCACTTTTTTTCTTTTTGAACTCTACTAAATGTGATTATTAAATTACAGCCTTACTACTTAAAGACTATATATTTTCTTTTTAGAGATTTGGAGCAATTGGTGTTTTGTAAGCAGTTCCTTCCAGATATATGACTATCTATGGTTTCTGGGGTATGATTATTGAACTAACCAGGAATATTGTAGAATTTTTTTTTATTTTATTCTTCATAGTGACTGCTAAAAGGTATAAAATCAACTTCTGATGGATTTTGGTACTTGAAAGCATAGTTTTTTAAAAAAAATTTACATTTCTGTGATTTTCAAAATATTTTGAATTCTTAATTTGATTCCTTTGAGACTAAAAAAGAAATAAGATTGAGATGACCATTCTCCACTGAAGTTTATCCAGAACCCAGCCATTCAACCTCTGATTTTCTGTTGAGTCATGTGACTGCTTTCTTTCATTCACTCAGAAGTTCTTCTATCAGTCAAATATTGTTCCAAGATAGGTCTTGTTGAAGCTTTGGGGATGTGATTATCTTGTTACTGGAACCCATGGGGGAAAATGCATTCAAATGGCCAGGGATAAATCAAAGGATCTTTTAGCAACTTTGGTAACCTATTCATTCTAGTTCTTTTCCCATCTTGTGTAGACAATATTTTGTGGAACTGTGAACCTAATTGAAATCATATGTCACTACTCGAGGCGTTTCCAGACAGGCGGACCAGCATCAGCTGCGCTAGAGAAACTCCACACTCAATGTCTTTCTCTTTATTACTAGAGAGGTTTTAAAGAAGACTTAAAGCTCATGAGGAGTTGTAGAGTCTGCAAAACACTTAGTTATAGATCCCTGGAATTTCATAGGCTTTCTGTTAGCCAGAATGTAATTTTATTTCTTTTAAAATTCTTTTTCTTTTTATAAAAGTATTTCCCTTCAATATTATGAGGTTTCTGGGTTTTTTTTTTTTTTTTTTTTTTTTTTTGTGACTAAACATTCCAAGTCTTGTTCATGTCTCCTTCCTCCAATCCAGGATGAGGTCCCACCTAGAACCTCGAGGCACTTGAAGTTCATTGGCTGTCACAAGCAGCTTTGTTCGTGGTGGTTCACTTTCTGCAAGATGGATGTCTCTCTCTACCCCCCTGGTCTCCGGGTTCTTCCTAATCTGGCACACCTTCTAGAACAGTGGCAGTAGCTCTTCCAAAAGGATTTAGTTACCTCCATCTTAGCTGCTGTAAGGCAAGTAGATGAGGAAGAAATCCCAAACCTTGAATTTCTCCATTAAGGTTTAGTTGCCATCAAACAAACAAACAAACAAACAAACAAAAAACAAACCAAACCAAACAAAAACTAAAACAAAACAAACAAAAAAAAAAACAACTTGTAAGCACGAATTATGAGAACTAAGAATTGGAGGGGAGATTGGAAAGTTACTTGAAGGAAAAAGGAAAGAAATAAGCACAGAAAGAAAGAAAAAGAGGGAGAGACAGAAGGTGACGTGGCTGTTGGTAACATTAGTCTCTGAAACCAGCTGGAATATTGTGTGTCTCTGGGCTTCTGCATAATGAATAAAGGTTTTCCAAATGACATAGGTTGGTTCCAAGAGGGAGGAGGCCACGTTAGCACTCATTCCTTCAGAACCACAGTATTGCAGGCTGCTCCATCTCACTGCTTGTTTCCCTTGTATGCCAAAGGGGAAGGGGGTGGAGTTGCCTTTAATTATTAACCTTTAAATATCCTCTTTATTATTTGTGGTCATGACAAAAGGGAAGACTTATATTCATAGATGACCACAGTCCTTATTTTTAGTTCTCTCCTTCAGCCTCTCCCTACTAACCTTCTACCTGAACAGAACCCCAAATTTCACAAGCTAGTAGCTTGTGCATAAACACAGCATAAACTGAACCGAAGCTTGGAAAATCAAGGGAAAAAAAATCTTTAGAGACAGACATAGTGATGCAGGGACTCAGGAGGCTGAGGCAGGAGGAGAGCAAGTTTGAGGCCTATCTCCACTACTTACACTCCCTGTCTCAAAATAAAATAAAGGGCTGAGGATGTAGCTCAGCAGTTTAGTGCCCCTGCAGTTAATCCCCAGCACTGCTGGGCGGGGGGGAGGGGCAAGTGTCCAGGGGCCTAGGCAGGGATCCTTGGGACAGGAAAGCCCTGTACCTAAGTCTGAGAAACCTCTTATTGACTGTAGGTGGGGAGGATGATATCTCAAATGACTGCATTTTATTTCAGCAGTTCCAAGGAAGCAGAGTGAGGTTTGTTTCTCTATTATATTCCTTAATCACTGCTGAATATTTTGCATAAATTAATTGAGATTTCTTTAATCAAATCTAAAATGACTTTCTAAGGAGTTAGGAATAGTAAATGTTGAGAATGCAGACAAATCAAATTGAACTTTTATTTGGATTCTTTCATGTCTAATTTTTTAATGGATTAGTTTTTTAATCTGTGTGTCTCAGAATTTTCACATGTGGGACTTCACTGTGTGACTCTGAACCATAGCCACAAAGAGTATTTATTGAACTCCTTAGATTAGCCCTGCTAAAGGTAAGGAATTGGAGAATCATTATCAAGCTATGGGAGAAGAAAATTTCTCTAAACATTTCTTTTTTTCATGGTAAAATAGAACATTGGCTTTTAGGGTTCAAGATCTACTATTTTAATATGAAAATCAATGATTTTCATTGTCCTCATATGTGTTAGGCATCTGGTGTTTGTTTAATGAATGATTGCCAACTGGCATGAAGGAGAATATAAAATCAAATGAATGTATGAGACATAGTTTGCCTGCTAGTTCTCAACTATCCATCTTGAAAAACAGTAAGAAAAATTGTTTGGTTTATTCTTTCTCTTGGAAATTCAAGAGAAATGATCTGAAGTTATCATTATTTTGGTACATGGGGGATAATCAGTCTCCTACGTCAGGTGATTAGACTAGTGGTTGTTTTGGGGTATTTTTCTGTCACATGTGTGTAACTAGAGAAATAAAGAACTTGATTGAGATTCAAGTTGGAATGATTTAGTTTTTAGAGTCTTAGAAAGATGCAACTAGAGATAATATGTTTAATGGTATAAACACAGATAGCCAGACATTTAAATATATCTTGAAATGAGCATGTTCTGAGAATTACATTAGGGCTATAATTGAAAGCCAGTGCTGTGTCCTCAGGAGATGAAAATTAGTGTTTGATAAAACACTGTGTAGTAAATCATTTAGGTTTGTCCTATGCTGTGGCAAGAAAATATTTGACCTGACTACAGTTCTTTTTCTTTCTTTCTTTCTCTCTTTTTTTTTTAAATGAGGGCATTGTAGGTTCAAATGGCATAATTTGGGAAAACTAAATCATGATAAAATAATACTGAATATTCTAGTATTTCTATGTGATGATATTTCAAATGTTAAGCTATCTAGTGGAAGTTGTTAATTAATGTATCTGTATTTGCTAATTCTAGCACTTCAAAATGAAACAGAATCCTCTGGAAAATTATCATTAACCCCAATTGGAGCAAGTGGCCAGAAAATAGACCATAATGGAAAGGGCCATGAAGACCTAAGTGTTGAATCCTGTTTTTTGTTGTTGTTGTTGTTGTTGTTTGTTTGTTTTTTGTTTTTGTCCAGGAGCTGCTTATCTGTGGGCAGTGAGCTTTGAAAGAGGATCCAGGATGAGAAAAGAACTTTAGGGGAAAGAACTCAACTCAGCCACGTTGGTTCAGATTCCCAGATGTACCATTCCAGTCCATCCGGGAATAGGACAGATGATGAAGGAAAGTCTAATCTACACAAGCATATCCAAAGTCAGTGGATAAAGGAAGTTGTAGGAAATGAAAGAGAGATGCTACTACCAGTCAGGTCCCAATGTGGAGGAAAACAGGAAGGGCAGAGGGATTGTAAGTCAAGGTGCAGTTGTACAGAAGTTCAGATGAGACTGGGTAGCAATCCAGCTGGAAGGCACTGAAGTCACCAGAATGCCTCACTTCTGAGATAAAGGACCATGCAAATAGAGAAGAACATACACCCTGCTTATGATATGGATTTGACCTCACTTAAAAGACAGAACTAATTTTAAAGATGAGATTTTCCTCACCTTCTTAGTACTAGGGATTGAACCCAGTGGTGCTCTACCACTGAGCTACATACGTAGCCCTTTTTATTTGGAGACAGGGTTTTGCTAAGTTGATGAGGCTGGCCTCAAACCTGCAATCCTTTTGCCTCAGTCTTTCTAGTGGTTGGGATTACAAGCACATACCATAGTGCCCTGCAAAGGTGAGAGTTTTATGGCCACATCTGATCAGGCTTACCTGGGACAAGGAATCAGGAACCTTGTAGGACATACCATCATTTATAAAACTAATCATTATGCAGTCATCAATCAAATGTATTGACCTTCCAGTGGACATTCCTGTGATGTGATTTTAAGTGTATTGTATTAGCAGATCTTTACCAAGCATAGCATTAGCTTTTTAACCACCACAGCATGTTGCTCTCTTTTTCTTGTTGTCGTAAGAAATAGCGTATGTTTCTTTTCATCTTTGCTTATGAGTGCCACTACTTCATATATGGATAGAGCAAATCTATTGTCCTTTAAATCCATCTTCTATGTTAATTTGCTCATCTGATCACTAAGCATTTACTGATTAACAACTGTTTGCCAGATTTAAAAGTAGGATCTGGGGATACAAAGTTAATCAAACATGGTGAATTTTATTGTTTGGTTCATACAGCATCAGACCCTTCTCTTTTCAGTAATAGTATCACTTTGCATTTGAGGAAGCCATCCCTCCTAAATGCCAGTCCTGGTAGAAGTGTCTACATGTGGCCCCTACTGGCCTAGTCCATTGGGCTGGGAATGTGCCCGGGGTCTAATTAATCCTAGTAGTTCTTTCCTTGGCTATGTGATTTGTCCAAGCATTGATCCAATCCCAGAGCATTTGTCCAAACCCAGTGCGCTACCCTCACCTTTTGTACTTGGATACCAGTAGAGAGATTCCTTTTCCTTTATGATCATGAAATTGGGGTGATGTCACCTGGAGCTATTTATAGGCAAATCTCACCCTACTTCTAGGCTCTCTCCTAACACTTACAGGAAGATTCTTCCATGGGAAAGAAGAATGACTGATGTATAGAGAACAGCATGGATGAAAGTTAGGGAGCTAGATATGATAGAGACAGAGAATGGTAGAGATAGGAATAGAGAGAAGAAAACTAGGATGTTGAAAGAAGCATGGAAAGTGGAAAAAATGGAGACAAGAAGGAGAAAGAGAAGCTTGACCACTTCAGACAAGTAATTGAAATGCTCAACATATAGCCAATAAATCCCCTTTTAGCTTAAGTGAGTTTTGGTAGGCTTTTTGTCACTTGCAACCAAAGGAGACATGACCAATATTAAACAGACCCAACCTTTTCCCTCAAAGAAGAGTTTAATGGGAAGACCTGGAGTTAGGAAGTCAGGACCAAGTACCAGGGCTTGACCAAGGAAGGGAAGCTGATTGGTGTAGGGAAGGTTTCCCAGAGGAAGTATCATTAGGCTGAACTGAAGCATCTCCAGGTGATGGGTGGGGGACAAGGGGAGAGCTGCAGGCAGTGAAAACAGCATGTTTGAGATTTCCAAGGCAAAGGAAATTAAAACACATTTGGAAAAATGGAAGCAGTTCTGACTGTCTGAAAGGTAGTCAGCAAGGGAAAAGTGTGCAGAGATTTATTTCCTGGAGAAAGAAACAAAGGGAAGATCCTGAGAACCCTCATAAACTAGGTTAAGAATTTTTATTTATTTATTTTGTACCAGAGCCTGAACACAGCAGTTCCTAACCACTGAGATCCAGCGCCCCCCCCTCCCCTTTTTAATATTTTTATTTAGAGACAGCATCTCACTAAGTTGCTGAGGCTGCTTTTGAACTCATGATCCTCCTGCCTCGGCCTCCTGAGCTGCTAGGATTATAGGCATGTGCCCAGCTCAGGTTAAAGATTTCTAACATCCATCCAAGAGAAATAGTCATGTCACTGTTATTTATGCATTCACTTAAGTGACTTGTATGAAGCATAAACTTTAGTCCAGACTTAGAGCTAGAAATTCAAGAAAGAACAGATTGTCTCCAAAGATCCTATAGTTCAATGACTTTTATTGCACTTATATATTGAGAAGATTTTATAATTTAGTTTAATTTCTAGGTCCTTTATGTCTTCTTTTCTAAGTGAGCATTACTTCACCAAGATAAACAAGAGTAGAAATTAAAATAGTTGTCAGTTGACCATGATATATGATGACTTTGATTTCTCAGTCCCCGAGTCTTCTTATCTAAAACAAACTAAAATGAAATGAGTTGGCTCCTTTAGGGAATTTGGGGATTTATTTATTTTTTTAAATATTTATTTATTTATGTATCTTTAGTTTTTAGGTAGATACATTAGTTTGTTTTTTAATATGGTGCTGAGGATCAAACTCAGTGCCTCATGCATGCTAGGCGAGCACTCTACCACTGAGCCACCACCCCAACCCCAAATTTGGGAATTTAAAAGAAATACTTTATGTTAGTGACCGATGCTCTTTTTTTTTTTTGCATTTTTAGTTTTTCTTGACTATCCAGTTTATAGACAAAACATTGTCAACTCCTATAGTTGGTTCATACAAGAAAACAGTATAAATTTCCTTTTGCAATGGTCCCAAATCAGTTTTAGAAAGGTATAGCAAATCCTTTACGTAGTGTTAGGAGCTGTCTGCCAAATTGGTCAATCTGGTTATTCTGACTCTGAGAGAGATTGCAGATTAAACAGTAATATTGACAAAGGTGATTAAGAATAATGTTCTACATTAATTATTTTTGTAATGTGGATATGGTCAAATATTTGTGCAGAAATTCATATAGTTAACATGAGACTTCAGTTTTTTTTTTTTTTTTTATGCCCTTGAGGGAGAGAGGAAGTGCTGAGCAGGGACACTGGTCAAATTATATTGTTTTATTGTGTGCATGTGCATGTACAACTATAATGCACCCATAAAAAATGTGGAGAAAAAAAAAAGAAAGAAATCTAAAAAAAAAAAAAAATGTATATACCCTGGAGCAAAGGATTCGAGGTTGATAAATTAATCAGTGTGAGGGTAAAATTGCAGACTAAAGAATTCTCCTTAACAAAAATCGCCTTATTGCCTCTTGTGTCTAATGGCAGTAATGGTGCAGTAATGCTGAGAAGTGGAGTGGCTGCTGTCACACCTCGTCACAAGTGCTGCTCAGAGCTTGATTAGACGGAGGCCAGTCCTGCTATCCACCTCCATCTCAGGCACTCATCTACTGAAGTGGTGAAATAAAGACGATAGTGCTATTATTAATCTAGAAATTATGTTGGCAGTTTTGTTTTTAAAAGTTATAGGATTAGAAGGGACCTAGGAAAGGCAGTTAACTCTTCTTAGAAGACACTGATCTTGTTTTTCATCATTTTTTAGAAAAAAGACATTTCTGTCCATAAAAAGTATCTCAAAATTTAGTGCTCTGTGTTCGAGAAATGTGCTGTTTTGTTCATTTATTCATTTACTTTTTTTCTTTTTTTTGTCCTTTTTAAATTAACTTTTTAAAATTTATATATGACATCAGAGTGCATTACACTTCATATTATTCACATAGAGCACAATTTTTCATATCTCTGTACATAGAGTATTTTCACACCAATTCATGTCTTTAATACATGAACTTTGGATAATGATGACCCTCACATTCCACCATCATTTCTAACCCCATGTCTCCTCCCTTCCTCTCCCTCCCCTCTGCCCTATCTAGAGTTCATCTATTCCTCCCATGCTACCCCTCCCTATCCCACTATGAATCAGTCTCCTTATATCAGAGAAACATTTGGCATTTGTTTTTTTGGGATTGACTAACTTCACTTAGCATTATCTTCTCTAACTCCATCCATTTACCTGCAAATGCCATGACTTTATTCTCTTTTATTGCTGAGTAACATTCCATTGTGGATATATGCCACCTTTTTTTTTTTTATCCATTCATCTACTGAAGGGCATCTAGGTTGGTTCCACATTTAGCTATTGTGAATTGTGCTGCTATAAACATCGATGTGGCTGTGTTCCTGTAGTATTATGTTTACTCTCTTTTTCAACCATCATGTATACAGGGCCTAGTATGAATTAGGCAAAAAGACTGTTATGGTTTATGACTTTCATGAAATCTAAGGGTAGGCAGAGAAACAGCATCCATGAGAGCTGGAAAATCAAAGTGAACTTCAGACTACTTTTTAGGATCTTGATTGCCTTTGGCACAGGCTCACATGGACTTTTCCACGGGAGGTGGTATTCCTATGTTGGCTCGTCCATACCCTGAAGAGTCTGCAATCCAGTTATGTTCCTTTCCATTTTGAAAAGCTGAAGGGATATCATTGGAAGTCTGGGCCTGGGCTTAGATACAGGTTGGCAAAAGGGATATTATTGGCAAAGCTCTACCTGGGGTGTTGATGAGCTTAGGGATCAAGGATGAAAAGTTTTCAGCAAAAACAGACAGCACTATTAAGAATGCAGGCTCTGATCACAGAATTCCATCTTAGAATCTCAATTCTTCTATTTCTAAAACCTAGGACTTTGGTTAACACAACTTTACAATTTATTTCCCACATATCTTCAACATGGAAACAGTAACAATGACAGCAACAAGATCTTCCTTATAGATTTGTTACAATGATACATGGAATTAGCAGAACAATTTGGAACACTCTGAATGGATGTTAATTGTCACTATGATTTTTGTTGTTGTTCTTCCTTTCTCCAAGGTGCAGAAGGAGCCAATTTAATCAGTTATGGAAAACAGCCATCCCTTCTTATTTTTTATGTTTTAAATTTCTTTTAAAATCATGAAATCTTGTTCTCAGGCTCTATCATTCTAGCCACTGGCAGTCCATAAATTGCCAAATGTGTAGCTCTGATTTAAAACCCCGAGAGTATGTCACTGATTTGGGGGAATGTTGGAATACTGGAACCCCGAATCTAATTAGCATCTGTAAAGTGTGAATGTTTCTGATAGCAGAAGGCTGGAATATGACTCTCCCCACACATGTGAGCAAAGATGGCGAGCATGTCATCAAAGTTCCCTTAGTGATGGTCACAATGATGTTTGCTTTTTGGACCTGGATCCTATTATCCTATTTTCTCAGAACTGTGAGTTAATGCATAGGAAAAAAAATTATATATATATATATATTTTCCTTCCCGAGCAAGGATAGTGAGAGCAGACTGAAACATACCATAATCATGAAGCACTGATTGTTTAAAAGGCAGGAAGGTCAGGAATATACAGGAAAGAAGATCCACAGGCTAGAATTACTAATTCTGAGCCCCAGTGGAAGATGGATAGGCTCTTATTTACACACACTAGTTTCAACTCTAAGACTACCTATGATAAGAGGAATAAAAGTCCAGATTTCAAATTACCAGGCATCTGTGGCTAATGACTTTATCTAGTTGTAGTGCATATGGCAGGTGAATGTTCCCCTCTCCAACTTGTCCCTGCTATTATCCAGATAGCTACTCTTGTTTTTTTTCTCTCTCTTTCTTTCCTCCTCCTCCTCCTCCTCCTCCTCCTCCTCCTCCTCCTCCTTCTTTTTTTCCTTTCTTTTTCTTGCTAAAATTACAGAGCTGAGGATAGTAGTAGCAGGCCATAGGGATCTGCTAATCAAATGCAAGAGACCAGGGCTCCAATCTAAGCTCATCATATGACTTAAGAGGCCTCATTTAGACAGGATCTGAAAAGTCCCTTCTAAAGCCTTTACAAAGTGAGAATAATCGTCATTAAGTGCTACAGATTTCACAGGAAAAAAAAATGGATTAGGGGCTTGTCACAGGAAAGATAATTAATGTGCTAGAGAGAAGTATAGGCAATAGAAAGAAAAATTTCTCCATAATAAGAAAAGAAAAAAAAATTACAACAGCCAGGGTGGATAATGATTAAATGTTAAGAATCAGTTTCCTGCTGGCTTGATTTTTACAGTATAATTAAAGAGGGGTGGTGGGGGGGAGGGACACACATGGAAAAAAAATTCACAAAAAAATATCATCTAAGGATTAAAAGATACATCAAAGGTTTTTTGTTGTTGTGTTAATATTTATTCACCTTTCTATGATCTGAAAATATGTTATCTTTTACTGTTAATGTCTTCTAAAATATCTTGCCAAATTGTCTTTCCGTGTATTCATGGTCAAAATATGATTGTGGGTTGGGAAATTATTTTGAAGTTATTTTCTAAGTTATTTTGAAGCTAAAGAAGTTGTAGACAGAAATTTTTCTTTACTGTTTAATTCCACTATCTTGTTGCTCATAGTTGTTGCTGAAATTGGTGTTATTTTAAACCCTGAAGCAAATGATCTTTTGCCCCTTTTCTAATTTCCTTTTTTTCCAGACACAGGGACTTGGCTTTTTATCAAGGAATCAAATGCCCACCCTGTGGGCCTGCTGGGACTTTTTCCAACCAAAACACATTTCTTTCCTGCGAATGTGTAATCATTTGCGAGTGAGTACATGGCTGAAAACCTGTTGATAGAAAATGCTGGTAGAGCCAGTTCTTTTTCTGTGATGCTGGATGTATCTTGGACAAGCATAATTGATAATATGATTTGGTATTTATTTAATTGTAAGTGCAATGCAAATTAGTAAGTGGGAGGAAAGGAGAGATCAATCCTTTCTTTGGTGTGGTGTCTGCTCCTTGGTAGGATTGTACTGAATACAGAATAGACCCTAAATTTTGCATTTCAATTACATTTTGTTCAGTTGAAATACATAGTCTAGAGCTATGAGGTACATGGTTGTGTGTTAGGCACACTCACAAAAATCTAAAATTAAATAAGATAGTATTGCTTCATGATTTACTAGAGGAGACGGACACCAAAATCATCCATGAAATGAGACAGTGGTCACACAGGATGTGCAAAGTAGTGGTGTATGGAGAAGCAGTTTGCAGGGGTGATGGGAGGTTGTGTGGGCTTGAATTTCCTGGGGGAGATGGTGTTGGGGTTGGTACTTGAAGAATTGAGTAGAAATTCCACCTAGCTGCAAAGTAGGAAAGGGTATTTCACTTCCATCAGAATTATCTGGTGAAACACAAAGTCTATCATGGCATTCAGTGAACTGACTTGACTTTAAAGCTTCCAATGAACTGACTTAAAGAAAAAAGTCCCAAATACTTAGCACTAGTTATTTTAACAGTTTTTAAAAACATGTGCTTGTCAATATGAAGTTTTTCTGGCACCCCTGAGGGCAGCTTTATGTGCAGAAAAGTGTATCAGTGAATCTTTTGAGTTTTTAAATTACTATTCAACTTACTACTTAACTTTTTTCTCTTTAATTTTTTACACCTTAATTTAGAAGTCTTATAACTCTATTAAAAATGTAGTCTCCCCCCTTTTTAATGGTTCTGGAGATTGAATCTGGGGTGCTTTAACATTGAGCTATATCCCTGGGCTTTTTATAATTTTATTTGAGACAGGATGTTGCTAAGTTGCTGAGGCTGTCCTCAAACTCAGGAGTTCCTCAGACTCCTGAGTAACTGGGATTATAGTTATGTTCCACCATGCCCTGCAAAAATATAACATATTTCAACATTCACTTTCAAGAAGAGTTTTAAAATCCAAATAATTAAAATTGTTTAAACATTCAAAATTGAATTTATAAATCCAAATTGTTTGATTTTTAAGACCTTAAGCTATCTGAATAACAAATAATGTCTTTTTAATTACTTTAGTAAATGTTAAGAACTATAATAAATTAAACTTTCAAATATGATGAAACTTAAGTTCTTTTTAAATGCCTTACATGCCTCGGTACTCCTTATAAACAGAAAATCTCTTCTGCCTTTAAAATTAAAATGAAAAATTTAATAAATTATCCAGTTATACAATTTAAATGGGAATCACTGAACTAATCCATCAGATGCTCCAATATGCATCTGATGAATTAAAAATATAAAAATATGAATTAAAAATATAAAAATAGCAAATGTGTAATATGCCCTTATATATTAAAAAAAAACCTCCCAAATGAATGTATGGTTTTAGTTTACTTCATCTGTATTTATTTTTAAATTCACTAAGGTTGTATGATGCCCATTGTAGCAGAGCCTGCTAGCTGCTCTGTGCTTTCTAGTCTCGTCGTCTTCCATAGTAACAGGGTCTTGGATTCGTTCAGGACAGCAGTAAGATAAATTACATTTCCTAAATTGTTTTATGTTTAGGGGTAGCCATGAGACCCACTTGTAGTCTGTGAAGTGGAAATGCTGCTGGGCTGTGTGTGACTTGTAGGAGAGCTTCTTAAAAGAAAAAGACTGATTTGGGAACAGGGACATTTTCATCTCTTTGCATTTCTTCTTTCTTCCAGTTGCTATCAGACCAGGAGATGACCTTGAAAGTCAAATCCAAAATCCAGGATAATGAAGTAGAAAGACAAGGAATGTGAGTCCTTCATAAACAGATCTTCTATGCTTGCTCTTTTTTTTTTTTTAAAGGAAAATGTTACTTTGGTTTATTCATTACATATAACCAAGACCAACCTGAGCTGAACTACCTACCAAGGGGATGGTTTTGCCATTCCAAGCAATGTGCATTTCCTATTTCAGTACACTGATGTTACTTACATATCAAGTACACGAATCACTGATATAATTGGTGACTTTCATAGTGAGTTTCTATCAAATACTTGATCTTGGATGGCATTGAGGGGACACACTGAGTTCTATTTATACTCACTCTAAGAGGGGCTTCCTAATTTATAAAGGGACCCTAAAGTTATCACATTACTTAATTCCGAAATGTGATTTAAATCTGCAGTCTCTTATCCAAGTTGCTTGGCTGCCTGGTAGGATTCAAATAATATATTTACTAACTGATTCTATTAAAAATTCTTCCTGCCTGGATCATAATTCTTTAAGATAATTAAATGACATTGTGTTGTGCTCTGAATATTTCTCACAGATTCTTTGACTTATGGTTGAATGCCAACCTATTTTTTTCTGGATAGTCTCTTACCATTCCATCTTCTGATAGACTGTGTGTTGGTCTTGGATTTTCCAAACAGTATAAAACAGTATAGTAAGACTATAAGATATATTTTTGGAAGGAAAAGGAGTTGAGCAGTCATATAAATTAAGGACATATTGCCTT
This sequence comes from Marmota monax, assembly GCF_021218885.2. Lineage (NCBI taxonomy): Eukaryota > Metazoa > Chordata > Mammalia > Rodentia > Sciuridae > Marmota > Marmota monax. The sequence goes on from NW_026694856.1 coordinate 952,973, forward strand.
CTTCTGAAGATTTACATGTACATTAGCATGTTAAAGGGTCTGACAATTCCTGTAGTAAAGAAACTAGCTTTAAGCTTCCATTAACTAAATTTGGGTTCAAATTCCCTTTAGTTTAAAGCAATTTTATGTAATAATTTGCAGAATTTAGTCGGAAATTTAATTCTAGATCCTCACTAATTTGTCCTCACTAAATTTAATTCTTGGATCCTCACTCACCTGCTCTCATGAAACCTCTCAAACTCCTCAGTGTTGGTTTTTCCTTAACCTGGATGGTAGAAGCAGTTTCTAAATGCCACTTCTTGGAGAACTAGCCCTGTGTTTTTAATTTGTGTTTACAGTTTGGATCTTTAAACTGCCTGAGAGCCTTTTGAAGATAAACACCACCCCAATGCAGGGCTCAGCATTTCATGCATGTTGAATTAAAAGAAAAATAGCTAAATAAATGAAAGTTAGAGAAACCCAGAGTGTTCAATTAAATAAACGGATTCAATTTTTTCCATTCATTCATTCAAATGTTCATTGAATTCCTGCTTTATGCCAATCATTGATGTGGACCTAAAATGAAATGGTGAATAAATGACAGGAATCATTCCTGCCCTCATGAAACTTATAGTTGAGAGGGGCAGAGGCATTAATTTAAAAAAACAAAACATAAAATGTAAAGAATATAGAATAAAATTAACCCTTTGGAAATTGGATTAAAGGCAGAGAGATACAAGGTGATTTCTTTGGTCAGGTAGGACTGCCCCATCAAAATGCCACAGACTGGGAGATGAAAGGAGTTAATTTCTGGAGGGTAAAAGTTCAAGATCAAGGTGTTAACAGGTAGATTTTTCCCTGAGGCCTCCATCTTAGGTTTGTAGAGGGCCTCCTGGTCATTGTGTTTTCCCATGCTCACTCCTCAGACTATGTCCTAATCTCTTCTTTTAAAGGTACCAGTCAGATTTGGTTTGGGCCCATTTCCTTTCATTTTCCCTTTAATTGCTCTTTGAAAGGTATATTTCCAAATATATTCACATTCTGAGGCACTGATGGTTAGGACCTCAAGTTAAGAATTTTGAAGGATGCATTTTGGTTCATACTGGTGTTATAAAAATTTATAGAATTTGACCTAATTATGGAGGTCAAAGATTGCTTCACAAGAGAAGTATTGAGTAAACAGAAATATGAAGGATAAAAATTAATAAAAGAAGATATGAAGATAGAGTAAAGTACTGTCCAGGAGGAGAAAACAGTGTCATCAAAGGCCTGTAGTGGACATGAGGGCATATGGCTTGTTTCCAGAGTGACAGGCACCTGGCAAGGGGATGAACAAGAGCAAACTGAGTAAGGAGAGACCAGACAGGGTCAGGTAAGTTAAGGATCTTGTCATCCCCAAAAGCAATTGAAATTCTGTGAATGTTGGAAACAAGGGTGGCATGGTCAGATTTGCATTTTGAAAAGGTTGCACTGGCTGCAATTTGGAGACGAGATTGGAGGAGTGCCAGAATCAATGGGGGAGGAATAAAGAGAAAAGAAAAGAAAAAGTCATAGGACAGGGCCTGGAGGGGTGCCCAACTTTAATGGCTAGAGAAAGAAGGATGAGCCCATGAACAAATTTTTCCAAGAAGTTACTCAGAGAAGGAGATAAGAGAAAGATCAGTAGATGGAGCAGGGAATGGAGCTCAGCTTAAAAAAAATATCTTTTCTTTATTATTATTTTTTTAATGTTTAGGAGTTGAGGGGCTGGGAATATGCCTCAGTGGTAGAGCACTTGCCTGGCATGCATGAAGTCCTGGGTTCAATCCCCAGCACCACACATAAACACACACAAGATTTTTTTGGGGGTAGAAAGTTTGGTAGTTCTTCAGAAAGTTAAACATAGAATTATCATATGATTCAGCAATTCTACTGATAGATATACACCCCAAAGAATTTAACACAAGTATGAAAGAAAAGTAATTCCAGTCACCATAGCCCTAAGGCAGAAACAATACAAATATGTCCATCAACTGATGAGTGGATAAACACAATGTGGTAAATCTACACAATGGATATTATCCAGTCATAAAAACAAGTGAAGTAGAGCCAGGCGTGGAGGTACATGCAGTAATCCCAGCTGCTTGAGAGGCTGAGGCAGGAGGATCACAAATTCTAGTCCAACCTCAGCACCTTAGCAACACCTATCTCAAAATAAAATAAAAAGGGCTGGGGATGTAGCTCAGTGGTGGAGTACTTGCTGCACAAGATCCTGGGATCAATCTCTAGTACTGAGAAAACAAACAAAGGAACAAACAAAATGGGTAAAAGAAGAAAGAAATGAAGTATTGAGACATGCTACAATGTAAATGGATTCCCAAAATACGTGAAATGAAAGAAGTCACACACAAAAGGTCAGAGTGTATGGTTCTAGTTTCATGACATATACAAAATTGGTGAATCTGTCAAGAAAGAAAGAAGGTTATTGGTTGCTAGAGGCTGTGAGTAATTAAAGGGGGATGGCTTTGATGAGGATGGATTTCCTTTTTAAAATTATTATTATTATTATTATTATTATTTAGTTTAGTTGGCAATACCTTTATTTTATTTATTTACTTTTATGTGGTGCTGAGGATCAAACCCAGGACCTTGCACGTGCAAGTAGGTAGAAGTGGCCAACATTATGAATGTACTAAAAGCCACTGAATTACACATTTTAAACAAGTGTATGTAATGTAATTGGAATGCATTTTAAAAATCAATAATAAAAAAGAATTGCTAGTAAGACTGCAGGAGAAAACCAGAGAGAAGCATTAAAAAAGAGTGATAGGTTTCTGATAATTTTAAGGAGATAGAATTAAAACAGAAGTAAAGAGCTGGGTGCAATGGTGCACGCTAATAATCCCAGCTACTCTGGAAGCTGAGGCAGAAGGATCACAAGTTTGATGTCAGTCTGGAAACTTAGTGGGACCCTTTCTCAAAATAAAATAAAAAAGGGCTGGGAATGTAGATCAGAGTAAAGTGCCCCTGGATTCAATTCCCAGTACCATTTTATAAAAAAGTACAAAAGTGGGGAAATTTGCATAAATCAAATTAGAGAATTAGCTGTTTTATTCCTTTATCATAACAGGAAGGAAGGAGGAGAGATGAGCAGGTTCAGATAGGTTTGCATATTTGCTATCAAGAAGTTGAGAAGGACCCATATTATAGCATATAGTTTCTCTCTCTCTCACTCTCTCTCTCTCACTCTGTCTCCTTTTGGTACTGGGGATTGAATTCAGCGGTGCTTAACCACTGAGTCATATCCCCAGCCCTTTTTATTTTTTTTATTTAGAGACAGGGTCTCACTAAGTTACCTAGGGCCTCACTAACTTGCTGAGGCTAGCTTTGAATTTGCAATACACCTGCCTCAACCAGCCTCTGGAGTGCTGTGTACCACCACACTTGGCTATTTTCTCTAATTAATGTGAAATTACCATGTGCTGAGAAACAATCAGCTGAAAGATGGTTAAAGGTTTAAAGAGGTATTTTTATTTTAACATTCAGAAAAGGTCATTGGAGAAGAGTGTAGATCAGAAGCAACTATTAAGGTAACTAGAATTGGTTAGGTTCAGAGCCTATTCAATAGTGGGCTTCTGAAGTTACCAAGGAACTAACTTATCTGTCAGTTTATGTGATTTTCCACCCCAGCTATGTTACATTACTCAGATGCAGGGGAAAGAGAAAGAGCTAGGTAATCTTAGAGTTGGGTTTTGCTGGACTTTTATGATAAAAAGACAACAATGCAAGAGAGTTAAGATATTGACAAGAATGCTATTGAAACAATGAGTCATGAGATGAGGTTATCTCAGGAGAGAAATAAGAAAAGACAGAGCTAATTAAGTAGGAGAAAAGAGAGGGATCAATGTCTAGGAAGTGCTGATGAGGTTGAATAAAAAACAAGGGGCTCCCAATCAGGTGCACTGAAAATAGGAGAGACTGTAAGAGGGTGGTTCAGAAATTTGTGAATTTGTTTGTGCACTGGAAAAATAAAGTTGGTGATGGGAAAAATAAAGTTAATGTGAAGGGCTGAAATGAAACTGAGTGGAACTGGAAGAGACAGGAATCTGAATATTCATTGTGTTGGAATGGCCAGTGAGTAATCTGTTATGGATCCTGAGATCATCCAGGCTTTCAACAGGACTTGCATAAAGATCAGGTTTGGGGGATTGGATACAAAAGTGTTTGATTAACAGAAAGAATAAAACTAAGTTGTGGCTTGAGGGAAGGTGGACTGGTTAAAAACACGTGTGGAATGGGTCTAAAGAGCAGGATTTGAGAAAACAGGTTGGAAAACTGTTGGTTTAAATGCAGGGAGCATTGAGGGCATTAACTCTACCTCTGCTCCAAAAGAGCTGGAACATGAGATAAACAGTGACGCATGAGTGTGTTGCAGAGAAACAATATCACAGAGGAAGTGATACATTTTAATTAAAACAGGAAGGAGGAGGAAACCTTTGAAAAAGAGTTTGAGTGTTCTGAGACTATGGCAGGCATTGGTAATCAAGAAAATAGGAACTATTCCCTGTCTTTCATACTTTGGGAATCTAATTGAAGGCATTAGTTTTGGCAGGACTGGAAGAGCAAAGGGAAAGAGGTGAAGTAAATGAAGGATTATAAAGGCAGCAGGAGTTCTCAGACATCTGCCCATAAGAGAGCCCTCGCTACTGCCCTGTTGGCAAACTGTCACACTATTTCAGGATCCATCTCAGCCAGAGCAAGAGCCATAAAGAATGTTATGTTCTGACTGGGCTGCTAAGGTCCAGAACTCTCTGGTTCCTACTGCCATTACTACAGTTTCCAACAACTGCCACACTGTCAGAGCCAGAACAGGAGACTGCCCTCTTCCTCCCAGCTTCTGACATCCTACCATCGTTTTCTATGGGTGGAAAGAAGTCAATTGCAGGGGACTGCAAAAAAAAAAAAAAAAAAAAAAAAAAAGATATTGGCAACCACCCTAGAATTGGTTAGGGTCAGAGCCTATTAATAGTGGGCTTCTGAAGTTACCAAGGAACTAACTTATCTGTCAGTTTATGTGATTTTCCACCCCAGCTATGTTACATTACTCAGATGCAGGGGAAAGAGAAAGAGCTATGTGGCCCCAAGTGTAGAAGGAAAGGTGTGGGCTGAGCAAAATCGTTAAATCACTGGTGGTGGTAGTGGTGGGGTTGCTGGATGTGGATAAGCTATTCCAGAGGGCACAGTGGAGGATATCAATGGTCTTGAGGTGGCAACTTGGCTGGGGCAAAGGATAAAGAGAGGCATCCCCTATCCTAACTCTCAGTTGAAGATCTGAGCAAATATAAACAAATGGAAGAAAATGTCCACAAGTTCCCACAGTTACCTCTGCTATCCCACCTGTAGTTCTGTGTTCCCTCCCAATGCTGCCCGTGAACTGCTGTGCTTCTCAACCGAGGTCATTCCATTCCATCTTCCTTCCTTAAAGACATCACTCTAGCAGCTGTTTCCTCCTCTTCAGCACCATATATTTTTTCTTTCTCCATTGTGTCATTCCTACCAGGCATAATTTATCTCATTTAAAAGAAAGAAAGAAAGAAAACAGGAAAGAAATCTGTCCTGACTCTCCTGTGTCCTACATCATAAATGAATGACAACTCTCTCTCCACTTGCTCAGGCCAAGAACCTTGGAATCATCTTTGATTTCTCTTTCAGCTTCCAACCTCTGTACCAGTCTATCTATTGAATCCTGGCAGATCTGTCTTCATTGACATCTCACTACTTTTTATGAATTTTGCTAATAGTATTTTAGTTTATTCTGCACAGCATCCAGCTCTCCTTTAAAAATACTTAAGGTCAGCTGGTATGGTGATATGTGCCTGTAATCCTAGCTATTTAGAGGCTAAGGCAGGAGGATAGCAAGTTAGAAGACAACTTAAGGAGACTGTCTCAAAATAAAAAAAATAAAAGCACTGGGGATATAGCATGGTAAAGCATTCCTCTACCAAAAATAGATAAATCTTTTATACCAAAAGTAGATAAATAAATAAATTAAAATTTAAAAAGGGAAACATCTCAATGGGAGAGCACTTGTGTCCCATGCATGAAGTTCTGTGTTCAGTCCCCAGTACTGAGGTGGGTGGGGGGAAAGGAAGGTCATGTCTCTTCTTTGCTCAAAGTCATCCAAAAGTCCAAAGTCCCATGTCCATTCATTCATTCACAAGCATTTGCAAGATGTGAACTGCCTGCCCTGTGACCCTTTTGCCTCAAACTTCTCCACCCTTCACAAAGTTGCCTAGATTGTTATAAGCACAGAATAAAATTTAAATGGGTGAATATATAAAAGCACATCCGATAGATAGCTAAGCATGTTGTGGCCCAGGAGGAAGATACCTCACCAGTCACCTGGATCCATCAGCTTTGGGTATAGCTCTGTGGATATCCCCTGCTACTTGTGGAGACCAGTCTAACCTGCAAAGTCTCAGGGGAGCATTCCATCCCTTCATTCTGACACTGTACCTTTCTACCTTGAACTGAATGTGCTCACTTGCATTTCTCGATTAAGCCCTTTAGTTTTCACTTTAGAAAGGTCGAGGATTGTGTTTGATTTATTTTCTTAATTTGCTCCTGAGAAAGGACATAAGCAGTTACCATTGGTGAAAGAAGAATGCTAATCCACAGAATGCTCTGCTTTTAGCTAAATTTCTCTTGGACTTGGTGGTTGTTTTTGTTAGGAATATGGAAATTGAACTCCAAATTCTGGATTTTATGCAGGAAAATCTATACTTTTGAAAACACATTGATTTATATCTTGTAGGTGTTTTGAGACATATGTTATTTTCCCCAAACAGAGTACTCTTATGTTTTTTTTAAACCTCATGAAGCATAAGAAAATTGGTGTGTCATTTTGAGTTGCTTGAAAATTTTTAATTTGTTTATGTGTTTTTAAAAATGGTTTTGTTGCTTTTGAGTATGAGGGAATTTTCCCCAGGTCTTTTAAGAATATGAGTGTGTGCCAGAGTGTTGGTATTCCCCCATCCCATGTCTGCCTCTTCCCTCTCAGTCATGCTAGTGTGGAGCTGGGAGTGAAAGGGTTTAGGCAGAGCAGAGGGAAGAAAGAGCAATAACAGAGATGGAAAGTATGCCTAAAGGCGGAGAGAGGTTGGAAGAAAGGCACTGGAAGAAATGTGAGAGGCCAGCTGTAGGGGTAGAGAACAGCTGGACTGCATATTGCTTTCTGACAAATCAGTTGAAATGCTTCATAAAAGTCTATAACACTTCCAGCAAATATAGGGTTTGGGGGTAGGGCAAGAGGGGGGACTCTGTTCTCTGAAAAACATATAATAGGGTTAAAAACAGTGCTTAATTAAGGAAAACAAACAATTCTTCTGAGAATATTAATGTCCACCTTTTAAGCAACTTGGTGGAATGTTTCACAAGCCTGGTGGAAGACTCTGGAAAATAAAGACTTCCAGTAGCTGCTCTGACGAAAACAGATTATAGTTGAGGATTTTTAGAGGAATAGACAGGAACATTTTGGGTCTTTGCAGTAAACCTATTTTGTATTGATTAGGCAAACCAAATCAGACAAATGGACACACTTGGTCAATTCAATTTTCCAAGGCACGTCACCACAGTTGCAAGGTGACTTGCAAGTGGTAGTGATCTGGAGCCCAAGGGTGAAGAGGATTGCTGGGAATTAGGCTTGATATGATTATTCAAGTTGTTCCTTTTACTTGACAGATGTGTCCCAGCTCAGACCTAACATTTAGCTTTGTTTATACTGTGATGATATCTGTGTACACCAAGGAAACTTCTGATAAATGTTACGAGCAGATGATAGAGAAAAAGTGATATTGAAATGGATAGGTGTTGTTTTCTGCATTGCTTTATTGGGGGACCACTAAGGTATTGCATATTTTTTTTTAAAACACAGGGTTATGATATGTATTGCTGGGGGATATGATAATGAAAAGGGTGCAGAAAATATCCACTAATGGACGAAAGAGACAGGAGCAAGCACAGGGGAGTAGCATTGAAATGGGCCAAGGTGGGTGGTAGAAAAATGAAAGAGTATGAGAGAGTTACTGTGAGGCAGAGATGGATTTGACTGACATTGAATGAACAAGAACATTAAAATGAGTAGGAGAAAAATAAGCAAACAAAAACTTGAAAGAGGTTTTAACCAGATCACTAAAGGTTTTGAATTCCAGGCTGAGGAGTTGGCTAGAGAAAGAAAACCCATGGAACTCTCTGCAGGAGGGCAATGTCATCAATATTATGTTGTAATGGTTTCTGAATCTTTTCATATTATTACCTGATACATCTGATGAGTGGCTAACTTTGTTGCTAGGTTGATTAACTTAAGAAGCCTACACTATTACCCAAAACAATCTGAGTTGTTAAATGTCACATCTTAGATTACATATTTTAATTAAGAATAGGTTATTAGCAGATCTGTATTTGACATCTTATTTTTCAACCTTAACTCCAAATAATAACAGAACATGAACAATATCAACGCAAATTTATAAGGTGGCATTGCACTGAACTCTTATGAAGCAAAGCTTAATTAAACTTTAATTTCTTCTTTCAGGAAAACTTTTTTACTTATGTAACCAAACTATCTCATTTATTTGCTTTGAGGTATGAAAGAGGATCAGATTTCTCCTAATAATCTCTGTTGACATCAACTATTTCTTTGTATTTCAAGGAACTATTTCTTTTGTTTGTTTCTTCCTGATACTATTATGCACATTTGAACAAACAAGTCAGACACATGTAGAAACAAAAGTATATAATGGTTTTCCCACACCAGTGTAAGGAGCAGGATTCCATTGAAACACTGACAGGGAGAAGAGGTAGCTCCTCAGTGCTACAGAATTCTTTTTAGGAGTGGATTCCTCCTCCTCCTCCTTCTCTTCTCCCTCCTCCTCTTCTTCCTCCTCCTCATCTTCCTCCTCCTCTTCTTCCTCCTCCTATTCCTTCTCCTCCTCTTCCTCCTCCTCCTCTTTTCCCTCTGCCTCCTCCTCCTCTCTTTCTCCTTCTCCTCCCCTTTCTCTCCTCCTCTTCCTCCTCCTCCTCCTCCATGGCCCAGTTTTAGAGTTGGGTTAATGCTGCCCTTTGTAACTGTTATCATGGAAGTTTCAAATACATCACAATTGGGTTTTGTTGGCCTCTTGAACAATTTTTTTTTTAAACTTGCCCTTGGGAATATTAGCAAGGTTAGAAGCTGCCAAAAAATCTGGAAGTGTGGGAAGGAGAAAGAAGGAACTTAGTTTTGTTTGTTCTTTCAGTCTGTTATCTGGTTCTCTCCACATCCCTTCCTCTGCCTCCTTTCTCTCCCCTTCACCTCCTCTCTCCCCTTCACCCCTCTCTCCCCTCCCCTCTCCTCATTTCCCCTCTGCTCTCTCCCTCTCACATATTTTGGGGAAGAGCTATAATCCCTCACACAATTTACCTTCTCACTCCCATCTTGAAATGTTTCGTTTCCTCAAACTTGTGCAATGACCTGTGGTATAGATGCTTATGGTATGTGCCCACATGTGGTGTAGGTCCTGTGGAAGGAGTGAGAGGAGAGTGGACCGTCGTCTCCTCTCCCAGGCCTGCATCTGGCATTAGTCCATTTCTACATTTTCCCTAGGTGGTCTTTGATGATGAGGAAAGGATACTTTTGCCTTGTGGCATGAATTATGCTTTTAATTTTCACAAGCTTGTAGCACACTCTGGACTGTATGTGAAGAACACGTGTGGCCTGCATGCTTGGGGGTGGGTAGGGAGGGGGAAATGCTCCCCTCAGGCCCTGGGATGTCTTTTCACAGAAGAAGGCTGTGGGGCTCTCACAGGGGAGAGATTCCATTTGTCTGAGCCACCCTGGTTTGACTCACTGCTCAGGCAGGGCAGAGTTCAGCCTGAATGAGCTGTAGAGCCCCCACTGCCTTAAAGGCATAGCATGGGGATTCTGCTTAAGGGACAGGGAAGGAGCCACCAAGCCACTGGGATGGTCCTCTCTCATTTCCAGCTGCATTGTTTATGATAAACATAAGTTCCAGTGAAAAGGCAATCATTTACTTAAATATCCTCTACACTCAGGAGCAGAGAAACACATATTGGATTTTACAAGCCCTTGTGAAATTAAGGTCGCCTGCATCCTCCACGTGAAGAATAAGAACACTTATTGTATGATTAAGGTTCTGATCCATAGGAGGAGGAAAAATCGTTTGCATGTCACGATTTTGCCGCCTCCTTCATTCTCAACCCACTCGCTTCATAAATTAACAACAGGTAGCATCAATCTCTCTTCAAAATATGTAACACACATGTGACCTGGGGGTCTCAGTTTTCAGCAGCTGGTAAGAACAGGTGTTGTCATTAACTTGAACACCCACGTCTTAAAGTCAAAGATCTAGCTTGCTGTCTGCACAAAAGTCCAGTGTTTCTGAGCATCCTATTGGGAATGCATTTCCAGGGAGAGTTTCTTTATATAGTCACCCCTTGTCCTCTTTTGCTGAGATGACCACTAAGCTGCCCATTAGCTTAGGACCTTGACAGATCCAGAAACACCTTTTGCATCTGGCATTCTGATTGTGTCCCTGCTTTGGACCTGTCATAACTCTGCCATGACTGGTGAGAGAAGTGCTAGAACTCAGTGATCTTCCCACACTGTTAGGACTATAATGCTGCCACTGTACCCAGTGGCTACTCTTGGGAAATGGAAAGATGCCATTTACTTTTGGGATCTGTTCAGTTTAATGGGTGGGGGTGGGACAGATTATTTTCTTCTGTACTTGACAGGTTTTAGATATGTATAAAGAAGTAACTTATATTTAACATTTTTATTTAAAAAACTTCGATGTGTACTTCAATTTACTAGCTATCACCTTTAAAACTCTTTGACATGCAGAAATTATCTGGTTGATTTATCATTGTCTCTTGAAGGTTGACTCATTTAAAAATGACATGACATTTGCATTTGAAATCAGTACTGTATTTATTTCATTGTTCTGAGTCTTTCCAAATAAATCTGTGTTTTTTTTTGGGGGGGGGTAGAACAATTGTGAGAAAAATAATCATGTAAGAACTATCTATTGGGATATGGGTTATCCATAGTTCATAACTCTTCCAACTTCAGTCTTTACAAACTCCTCTCAGAATAGCACAATGACCACCTGTCACCAAATGGAAAATTGTGTTCTAGTACTGTAGCTAGAGCAAGATTAATAAGAGTAATGGTAAAATGTAAAGAACAGGCAGTGTAATTTTGCTATTTTTCATCAATACTAATACTTTAATTAAGAAAAATAATAAAAGTGGTCTTATATGTAAGGAAATAAAAAACTTCATGAGGATGAATGTCTGGAGGTCAGGAAGGGCTGAGACTGATAGACATTCTCCAATTTGTGGTTTGGGATTTTAAGAAGATGCTACTAGTAATATTCTGGATAAACTATATGGACACTTCATCCAAGATATTTTTATTACTTTTATATTTGATACTCAGTTGGATCTCCATATGGAGAACTTAGACTACCATTAATCAGAAAGAAAAAAACTAGAAAAATGTTCAAGTCCCAAATGGCAGCCATTATTATTTACATGAACTCAAAATATACAATGAAAGCCATTTAGTGAGCTTTTATGGAGTGCCTACTATTTATCTCACACATTTCTGATTCTTTGCATGAATTGAGTCACTTATGCATCCCAAGCTTACCCCCAACCTTAGAGCTCCTTTGTTGGAGGCCTGGGATCCAAACTTTGACCTGCATTCTGAATCAGCATAGGAGGCCTTGTTGGTGCAAGGGTGCCCGAGATGATGAAGTTCAGTGGAGAAAAGGAGTGGAGGTCACAATAATCACCTCAATGAGAAAACCTGTCTTCAGAACCCAAGACTGTATTGTGAACACCTTGTTTTACAGATGGGGACTAACTGTCAGCTCAGACAACTTGCTTGCAGTGAAGTATAGCTTGCTAGGGACAGAAGGGAAAAGTGCAGATGAGGTAGGTTTTCCGGACATTAATCAATCTCCCCAATACATATTGTCTTCAGTATTTATTATTTATTTATTTATTAGATAGAAAAGAGATGGATGACCAAGATAGATAAGATCCCTGCTGGTAGGAAGGTTATGTTGGGATCAACAGTGATTTGACATTAGCCTAGGGAACCAAGAAGAACACTCAGATTAAAATGTAAACAAGTAGGACAGGCCAGGGGCGGGGAGAAAAGGAAAGGCCTAATATCAATTCTACCTCATTTTATGGGTGGATTTACTAAGGTTCTGTGATTTATTTATTTATTTAGTTAGTTGTAGTTAGACACCATATCTTTATTTTATTTATTTATTTTTTATATGGTGCTAAGGATCAATCCCAGCACCTTGCACGTACTAGGCGAGTACTCTACCGCTGAGCCACAACCCCAACCTCAGTTTCTGTGATTTTTATTTTGATTTTTGCTATAGTAGGGATTGAACCCAAGGATGCTCTGTCACTGAGCTATATCACCAGCCCTTTTTTATTTTGAAGTAGGATCTTGAGATCTTCCTGCCTCAGCTGTGATTATAATCATGTTCATCATCATGCCTGGTGAGATTCAGTGATGCTAAAAGGGTGACTAATCCATAGTGTTAGAGCCAAACAAGATTCAAACCTGATTATCCTTCACAGTGTGTGTAAAGAAGATGTTATAGCCCTTGGTTACGGAACAGCTCTTCATATGTCAGTAAAGATGGTTAGAACAAAGTATCTAGTCAGATTGTTAGATTGTCTGAAACCAGAGACCCATTTTTTTTTTTTTTTGGCAGAACCCAGACAGCCCAAAGAAGACTCACCTTTTTTTTTTTTTTAAATGCTAATTTCTTTAGAAATTTAAAGTTGCTAATGGGCATCTGGTTCAAATTCTTCAGCTCTGGGTGGAGGAGCCTGTGATGTTAAGGAACATCTACAACTCTAGCATCTGCAGAGGAGGTGGCTCAAACACCAGAGCCGGGGAGAAGCATACCCCTTGCAAAATGGAGATGGGGGGAAAAGTTCAACATTTAGGCTTGTGACAATTCCCTGTACTCTGAAAGGCCCGGTCAGTTATACCACTTCTATATTGTGCCTTGGAGAAAATTTGGCAAAAGATGGCTTATCGAAGTGGAATAATTAAAATAAGGTATCTGTGTTTGGAGGAGGGGTATGTGTGTGTGTGTGTCTGTTTTCTGGTACTGAGGCTTGAACCCAGGGGTGAGCTACATCCCCAGCCTGCCCACCCCCCGTTTTTTTAATTTTGAGACAAGGTCTTGCAAATTTGCTAAGGCTAGCCTCAAACTTATGATCATCCTGCCTCAGTCTCCCGAGTAGCTAGGGTTACAGGCCTGTGTCACCACACTGGAATCTGGAGAAATATGAAAAGTTTCTCTCTCCTAAAGTCTCTCCTTTTGTTGTTAACGAATTAGAGAAAGAAATCCTATTTGGGTAAGGCACTGTGTAGGGGTGGTTGGTTGGGTAGGTGGGCTGCAGTATGACTTTTCAGGGTCCTGGTACCTTGGATTTTGACAAGCCAGGTGGGTATAAGCACTCAATGACTCACACTCACTTTCTACAGTTAGGTAGATGTAGGGAGTGGAAGTTAGGGGATGGGGCACTTTCTGTGGAAATTATTGTAGCTCCTGTGAAGGGTTTCTCAATAGGGGAGATCCCGTTACTCTGGCCTTTCTGAACTCATAACTTATCCACATCACTTTTGGAGCTAACGTGGCAGAGGTGGCTGGGAGGTGGCTACTGGCTCAGGGCCCTGAAACACTGAGTAATTCCTGGGGCAGCTGAAACGGAAGGCACCATTCCAGATACTTCCACGTTGTCTAAAAGTTAAAAAAAAAAAAAAAAAAGCCTTCCCTAACCCAGCCCAAACTGTTGGAGGCAAATCTCTTGGCTGAGAAACTAGGCCCATCCCTTTTATGGAAGGACGTTTCTGGAAAGTTCCACCACAGAGGAAAGCAAGGGCGCTTTTTTTTTTTTTTTTTAACAGAGCTGGGAAAGACCAAGTTAAGGCAAGGGGTAAAAAGAATGACTGAAGGAACTGCATTGCACATCCTGACTAAGACAATGATGGGAGCTTCTATCAGATCTCTTCCAACAAAACAATTGCCCACATTTATGGAGTCCTGGATGGTGTATTAGCACTGAGATTTACTGAGAAGTCCAAAAAACATGGAGTTGTGATCTCAGAAGAAATAAGGCAAGATATATGGCCCATCGAATCCTATAAACAATGACCCAGAATGGCCAAGAAAACCCAGGCCAATGCAGTTGTGCTCTGGCCGAATGTTTATTTACTGGAGAAGAGAAAGGTACAATCAAGAAAGGGGGAATCACATCAGGATGTTATTGGAGTCAAGCAGACTACTGCCTGGAGTGACATCTCTGGCTGTGTAGAGTAGCGAGGCCAGCAGTTGGGTCAGACACACGAGAACATTTAAGGCATGGACTTACAGCCCCACTATTGATTTTAAATTGAATTCCAGGTTTGAGTGCAATTAAAAGCTACTGCAAGGTTTTGAGAAGAGAAATGGTATGATCAAATTATTAGAGCAGCATGGTTTTTATTTTAATTAGGGCAGACCACAGGGACCAGGGAGATGAGAGGATCAGCAAGTGAGGTAATTCACTAACCAAATAAGCTTAGGAGCCCAGAAGGTCTCTCTGAAATCGACAAATTAAAGCTACAGTGTGGTCTGACAATATAGACAAAGGTTTTTTTTTTTCCTTTCCTTCATTAGTTTTATCTGATTCACTTACCTTGTTAGTTCTGACAGACTTGGATCACCAGCTTGATTAGTTCCCTCTTATAGGTCTATAAACACCAACATTATACTCTTCTGTTGATTTATGTCTTTATTTATGGCGATGGTTTAAGCAAAGAGGAAAGGAAAATGTTCAGAATCAAGTTGACTGAATTATTTTTCTATCCTATTTTGAAAAAGAAGGAATTCATGCTTTTCTTACTTTCTCATCATCAATGCTGGTCCTTTTGGGGGATTTTAGTCTGAAATCTGAATGTGCTTACCAGCTGGGAAAAATTTGACATTTACTTGATTTTTGTCCCTTGGAAGTTTAAAAAAAAAAAACCTGGCAGGCTTAATAAACAACAAGTCTGCTTATTTATTTCTTCAATCCCTCCCCAGTTGCAGAGTTTATTCAAAGCTCTGATAGACCTCGAACCAGTTTTTTAAAGGTAATTTCCCAAAGCGCTGCCTCTAGCCATAGAAAATGCCACGTAGGTTTCTGGGTTTATAAAGGCTGAGAAAGCCATTTTGGTCACATTTGCAGCTTTTTCTGTGGTTCTGGGTGGTAACGCCCGATTGCCAGCATTATTCTTTCCTTCTTCTGGGAAGAGCCATAATTGTACTTGGCTTGGTTGACACAAAGGGCCTCAGAAAAATATGAAGCTGATCCCTCTAGTGTTCTTTTGTGAAGACTACAGTACCGAATGCGGAATGAAGGAAAATAGCATCGAAGGACCACAGACCAAAGCTCCTAAAGTCAATCTATTTTAAACATGGCATTAACAAAATGACTCGCAACGACAATTTCATGTGCTGTGTAGAGTATTTACGAAAGAACATGTTGGCACTTTTTCAACAATTCCTATGTTTTGCAGGTATGCAATTGGTTAACGTTATTGGAGGATGCGTGGCACTGAAAATTATCTGAACAAATAATAAACAATTTAAATAACATTGGCTAGAGTTATCAGTGGTGCAGAGGCAATGTAAACTTGCCTCGTTCTCAGAAATGAATTTACCACCAGGGTTATGATTGTCTGACTATATTCATAGGCTTTTCTTTTTTTAAGGTCATAAAAAGAGGAGACGAGATTTCATATATTTTTAGATTCCTTTTCTAATGCTTCCTGATGTTCAATAAAAAGAGTATGCTATCTTCTTCATGTTTTTCTTTGACATTTTCTTTGACATTCAGACATTTGTTAAACAGCTATTCTGTTCCAGGCACTGAAGATACAAAAATGATAAGATAGAGTCACTTCCCTCAATAAACTACATAATCTCACTGGGAGACAGACTCTTAACTACAATTGAGATTTATGCAAAGCGCTTGAGACACAGTGGAAGTGATATTAATTATTAATATTAGTTAGCAAGGAAGATGAGGTATTCAAACTGGGGTTTGAAGGATGAAGAAATTAAAGTCCCTTTTTTTTTTACAGACAATTCATGCTTTGACATTGTGACTGATTCCTAATTAATTATGGGTTTGGTCAGATCCAGTTTCTGGGGAAAGCTCTGGCTTGGTGTTCAGCTGGTCTTTGTTACTGTGCAGGCTTGGTTTCTTCTGTAAAGTGCCTCCAGATTGGTCCAGTGTCTTTTTTGGTAGGTCCTATTCTCCACGTGAAATAGAAAGAGCCATGCCATAGAAAGGCAAGCATTCAACTGGATAAACATGAAATAAAACTTGGAAGCATCATAGGGGTAGGTGTTTGGACTGCTGCTACGGCTCTGGATTCTGAGCAGAAAGAAGAACTTCAAAAGCTAAACTAAGTGGAAGAATGAGAGGAGAACCAGATCTATTGTGGGTCTAGTAGCAGGTCTTTTGTGTGTGTGTGTGTGTGTGTGTGTGTGTGTGTTATAAGGCATTGAACTCTGGGGGCTCTACTACTGAACTACATCTGCATCCCTTTTCATTTTTTATTTTTATTTTTTATTCTTTATTTTGAGAGAAGATCTGTCTAAATCACTTAGGGCCTCACTAAGTTGCTGAGGCTGGCCTTGAACTTGTAATCCTTCTGCCTTAGCTTCCCGAGTCACTGGGATTATAGGTGTGCCACCACACCTGGTTAGAAGCAGGTCTTGATTGAAGAAGTCAAACTATAAGAGAAAATTCCCAAGGGCCCTTTCAATTTTAAAAGTCCATGAGTCCATTTTGAGAATTATGATCAAAATGACTAATTGCCTCGAGAGGCTAAGCAAATGTATAGCCACTCAAGACCCTACCACACGGATATTTCCACCAGATGTTGCCTAACAAGTCATCTTGACACCCATGGACAAGATGATATTAGCAATAATGTTGATATGGAAGTTCACTGACTGGAAAACATGGAGGTAGTCTTCAATGGTTTCTACCTCTGACTCTCTTGGGCCATAGTTTAAAACATTAAGATCATTTGGCTCATTATATAAGGTACATTATTTACAGTTTCTGTATTTACATTTTACTCAAAACCAATTAGTCATAAAAGCTAGAAAGACACTAAGTTTCTTAAATCATAGAATGCAAAATTATGTCATAATTCAGTGTGGAAATCAATACAGTAAGCAAAGGACCAAGGATGTAGTTCAGTGGTGAAGCTCTGGACCAGCATGCACAAGGCCCTGAGGGTGAACCTTGGTATGGGTTCGGGTAGGGAGAGACTCGCCATCAGGAACTTGCTGCGCATGATTACCCCTGTAATCCCAGCCTCTAGAGAGGCTGAGGCTGGAAGATCACAAGTTCAAGTCCAGCCTGAGTTACTTAGGGAGACCCTGCCTCAAAATAATAATTCAAAAGATTAGGGGATGTAGCTCTATGGTAAAGTATCCCAGGTTAATCCCCAGCGTTACAAAACAAACAAAAAGCAGTAAACAAACTATATGTTAAAGGGAGTTAAGGTAATATCATCATCATTATCTTTATCATTAGTATTTATAGACTTACACTCTAGTATTTCAGAAGCTCTCTGTTGTTGAGACAAGGACACGGTTTGATAATAAAGACACCAGTGCATATGTATAATGAAATCACTCCAGTGCAAAACACCACAGGAGGCAGTGTTGAACTACACACTGAAAGGAGAGAAGCAGAGACTGAAAACCGTTGTCGTTTCTGGTTCTCCAGGTCCTTTGGACAGCAGTGTTTCTCTGGTCAAACCTCTCTTCTAGACTGTGAATTGATGTTGGAATATTGAGATTGCCTGTGTGCCCTTAGTCTTTTTTTTTTTTTTTTACTTCTGCATTAGTCCTGATGTATATTGTTGCATTCATTCTGCCAGTCTGAGATAATTTTTATATATGCTCTCAGAACAAATGGGGTCCTAAATTAATTTGAGATTCAAACTTTACATATTTAAAAAGAAATATGCATTTTGTAATGGGCACAAAACTGCAGAAAAGATACAGAGAGTGGGGGCACATACATTGTGAGAGGGGGCCCAATGTCATTCTGCTCTTGAAGACTAAGGCTATCTTAACACCTGGATATTCCAGGGATCCATTCATGAGTCTTTGCAGATGAATGAGGTCACATCAATGTCCATTGCCCAAATTTCACTAGCTGATTTTATTTGCATGAATGATGTTGGATTTGAGCATCTTAAAAATTCATGTCCTCCATCCTTCTGCCAAATATTTAAAGATGTCTCCAGTGTGTGTCTTCCAGGTGTGAAGGGGCAACTTCCTTTGAGCTGCTGCTCTCCTTCTATGCTTCGCAGCCCCTCTCTCTGCCCTGCATAGTAATTTCCATCTATTGGTGCTAATTCTCTCCCAGGGACATCAGCCACCAGGTCTGACACTGCTGGTTTTTTTCTGGCACAAACACAGGTGGTTTAGAGTCTTTAAGATTGCAGACCTGGTAAGGAAAGGGAGGAGGAGAGGGAAGGAGAAAGAAAGGAATGAAAGATTTTTCTTGCTGATTTTGTTTCATGATTCAAAGCTCTGCTTCCTTCTTGGTGTGTTACTGCATAAAGCATGATTTGAAAGTTTTACCTATAGCTCTTTTTGCACTGAGATTTAGTCTTATTTATATGCAGGGGAAAAGATCAAAAGGTAATAAATATGAGATTCAGTCTCATTTTTATTTTCTTTTTGGTACTTAAAATTTTTATCAAATATTGCCTAGGTATTAATTTTACTTAAATGTGACAGAGAAACATTTGTAACTCAAAGTTCTGTACTTTAGTATTATGTCCAAAGATTGAAACTTAACAGGGGAAAACAAATCGGTATATGATTCTGAGTTATCTTTTTAATCAATTATTTATTGATCTACAGCCCACTTATATATAAAGGAGATTTGACAGAATCTATGCTAATTAGAAAAAGACAAGTTTAAAAATGAAAGATGAAGTCCAAAGGAAAGCATAGTAGAGAGAGTGCTTAGGGAAGAAATGAAAGTAATTTACTGTGATAAAAGGGAATTAAAAAAGACTAATGGAAAAAGACTTTGTCACAGAGGAAAATGAGAAGTCAGAGGTGCTGTTTGCATCAATAGGTAGTTTTCTGTCTTTATTTTCTGTGGCATTATATTGTTAAATCCTGCTTGTTCTTTGATAGCTCACCTCGAGGGCTGAACTAAGAAATGCAATTACTTTTCTAGAAGCTGTAGTGATGACCAACTAAACTGTGGCCCTTGGGGACAGTATTTGTATCCTTTGACAGCAATTAATGAAACCAATAAATCAATTAGTTAAATTAAATTACGGTCCACCCAGCTGTTTCCACAGCCTATCCATGTGTAACTAAATGTGATTATAAGGGTGCCCTTGACGTAAAACGGATACAACTCAAGTGATCTTTACTGTCTCTATGTCCTTAACATCCCCCCCCCTTTATAAAATTATAGTTATTCTACCTTTGACTCGACTCTATATTGGATGAACTTTGCTTGGGGGACTATTCTTGATGGAGGCAGGAGAAATACTCTTTGTACAGCTGAGTAATAACTGATCACACCTGGGATGAGTCTTTCTATTTAATCCTTTCTTGGATTTAATGTATGTCATTTTTCTTCCAGAATAATTGTGAAATCCATGCCCATTTTATATTTCAAGGAGGAGACTCTACTCTTCCTTGACAATGTTAATTCTTCTAACTTTTACTTTCTTTTCCAGGGCCATTCCCATTACCCTCCTTTCCTCACTAGGATTGGGTTATTCCTATGGTCAACCTCATTCCATTTTTCTATTTTCCAAAGAACTTTCTCCTGCTTCCTCTTCCTTCCCACCTCCTCACACACCAGTGTTCTCATTTCTACAGCCACTCTTGTCCACATTATCGATACATCCTAACAGTTGCCCTCTTCAGACAGCCCAGTGAAACTGTCCTTACCCTGATCCACCCCTTGACTTCTTTCCAGACTTGGACTCCCAGGACCAACCCATCCTTCTTGACTTGCTTTGAGATTTGCCACACTA
Organism: Marmota monax; assembly: GCF_021218885.2. Lineage (NCBI taxonomy): Eukaryota > Metazoa > Chordata > Mammalia > Rodentia > Sciuridae > Marmota > Marmota monax. Next base: position 973,101 of record NW_026694856.1, read on the forward strand.
ATTAACCAGATCCTCTGTATGCCTTGCCAAACAGGTATTCTTTATCACCTCTTTTAATTCTTATCCACCAATGCCTTTTGCAGCTCCTTTACATATTTACCAAGTACTCATATATTTAGGTTTAAATATAAATAAGGCATGCTCTTGAGTGGGTAGAGGCAGAGGAATTAAATAGCTATAATATCATTAAATTGTGATAAAATCTTCTGCTACAAAAAATATATAGGATAGAGTGAATGATTTTTGCCTAGATGAACAAGTGAAAGAAAACATAAATGACACCTATGTTGAATGTCTAAAGTGGAAAGTAGAAAAAAATGTCATTTCCAACATAGAGACTAGTAAGTGTTCAGAACTGGAGTTATGACAGTTCATGATCTGATCTGATTTCATCTGAGGTCTGGTGACTTTGAGAGTATCGTCTGTGGAAAAAAAAATGTTGAAATGGAAGTTTATGGTTAGACCCCAAACATATTTGAATGTAGGTCTGGAGAGTTTAGATCTTTTTCACTAGAAACATATGAGCTAAGATTTTTGAGCCAATTCATACAATCTTATATGAGTTGCAAAAGACACGTGTCAGCAGTGTGGGGAATGTATTGGAGTTAGGGGGGCCATTTAGAAGCTCATTTCAATGGTCTAGGAGAGAAATGATCAGAACCTGAACTAGGATAGCTGTAGTGGGAATGGATGCTTGACATCTTATGTAGATAAAATGGATAAAAGATAGTGTTGATTTGATGTTGAGAATTGGGAATAGAAAAAAAAACATTTAAACATAAGTCTGATGTTTCTGAAATAATTTTTTAGATAACGTCATACCCCTGTGCAAACATTGCAATGTTTGAAACAGTTCTTACATTAATCAACATTTTCTTGGGTTATAAGTAAAAGAAATCAACTCTGGGTAGCTAGACCAAGAACAACAGGGGACAGACAGACAAAAAAGGATCTTGGAAGGGTACAGGCATCTCACAGAGCTCAAAAAAGATTTGAACAATCCAGCATCATGAAGGGCAGAAATCAAAGTAGTGACAGATACTTTCAAAAAGAAGTTCATGAATATTTTCTCTAGAATTCTGTTATTGAAATAAGTTAATTCTCACAACTCCAGACTTTGAGATTCTCTCTGTTTCAATCAGTACAACTTCAGTTTCTGATTGAGCCAACTTGGCCTGGTTATTGCACCAGCTTCATTCAACTGTGAACACTGGGATAAGGTCAGACTGCACAATCTGGCCACTAGAGGTCACATGCTTGTGTGTCAAGGTCAGCATCTAAGAGAAGAGGAGCCTTTGTGAGTTGGGCTGATTTAGCCCCTAGGAGTCGTGTTCTGTATGTACTAAATTAAGCCAGGGACTCCGGATTCTGATGAAATCTGATGGCTTTCTTCCCAGAAAAACATGAAATCATCAAAATACATAAGGAGATTCATGGGCCCATTGCAAATTATGTACAAAGTGAAATGAAGAACCTTTCCCTAAAGTTCATGCTTCTTGGCCAGTCTTCCCTAGGCCTCCACAATTCAGTTTCCAAGAGCCTCTTTGAGTCTTGTATGCTGCCTTCTTCCTCTGACACTCACAGCTAAAAAACAAATTTACTTTCCCAACTCTGAACCTTCACTCATGTCATTTCTCCTCTTTATAAGGAATGTCCAAATCCTCTTATTGACATCCTACTCATCCTTTAATGGTAGAACTGAAAACCTGTTCCTTTTATGAAGTCTTCTTTGACTCATCCATCAAAACAGGGTTGATGTCCCCTCTCTTCTTGTCACTGATAAAACTTCATTCCTATTTTTCTCATGACATTTATTACTTTCTCCTTTACATTATAGTTTCTTTATAGTTTGTCTCTGCTCTTATATTCTAAGATGCCTGGAAACAGGAAATAGGAGCCAGGTGCCATTCAGCCCTGCACTGCACCTCTAGGGTTCTCAGTGAGTGGGGAGAGCACTCAGGACATGCTTGTCAAATGAATGAAAGGCTACACACTGGGACACAAAGGGCCCCTGTCTAATTTTATCCTGCTTGTATTTTACAAGCTCCTCTTTGCAGGGAAATGAGTCCTTTTCTTATTTTCCTTTTTATTACACTCATTTTCTTGGGCTTTATGTTTTATCTCTGTTCCCCTGGTAAATCCCATCTTCTTTTCTTGTTCTCCTTAAAAAAAATATTCCCCTGGAGATATCCCCCATCCCCACGTCAGTTTCTTAAATTATAATTAATTTGAATGACTTTCTTGTTTTCATTTGTTGGAAAGTCCACAGCCCTGACTTTGGTTTCATTTATTCACAGGGGGAAGAATTCTCATCAACTCAAGGAGAACCCTCTCTTCTTTGAAATGTATTGTTTTCAGATACATTCAATGGGAGCTATGAAATCACAAAAGGGAAAACAGTGTCTGATATTTCTATATTTTAGACAGTGGCATTTCACTCATTCACATTCCACTCTGATATTTTCATTTTCTTAAAACAAAACAAAAATAATCAACTTAGGAATCACCACTAAAATATTTAAATGAGCCTTAGCTAACAATAGAGTCCCTTCTCTTTGTTTGAAGTGCAACACCACACTTACAAAATGGCCCGTAGAGAGCCTTTTCCTGTAGGGACTGTTCTCTGGTAGAATTGGGGTGCGGTGGGGGAAGCCATGTCCTGCCATGCATGGAAGAATAGCATCCTCTACTGGCGAGAGGGCCTCTGAGGCCCGAGAAGCCTTCTGAGTTGAGAGTCAACAAAAGTTTGGAAAATTCTTGGCAGGCCACTCTGCCAGATTGGGAATCAATTCAAGATTTCTAGTGCTCATCATTCATGATATAACTGAAACTTCTTAACTTCATGCCATTGAAAACCAGCAATAAATCCTCCCCCTCCCCAGAGTCCCTCCCCAGGTTAAGAATTGCCCTTGTTCTTAACTGCCTTGGAAATTCTCATTATGCAAGATTTTTTATTATTATCCATAACAATGTATGTTGGTTTAAAGGGTCCGACTTGACTTATCACTCTCATCAAACTGGTTTCTCCATTAGAAACCAGTTACCATGGTCTTCTTGGGTCTGTGTGGCTGCTTTACTAGTGAAGCCACCTCACATAATGATGTCTTCTTGGTATTTACAAACCCTTGGCTAGGGTCCACAACAAGCCATGATTAAATGAAATTTCCATCTGTAGCAAATGTGTGTGAAAATGAGTAGATCTTATGTTTATTATGAAATGTGGTACTTGACATTTTCTTCTCTCTCATAAAGACTATGTTGGCATAGTTTGCCTTCTCCTACCTTAGATGCTTCTGAATTACTGGCTTTCCAATGCTTTTCATGGACTTACAAAATGGCATGTCGCTGGGATATGAAGGGAAATATGTGAGAGATCAGGACAAGTCATCAGTGGGCAAGTACGTGGACTGACTTTTATAAGATTTATGAGTTGCAAAATCTCACCCATCCATCTCTATAATTGTCAGGCACGTATAGCTCATTGTTGTCACGACTGACAAGAGTGACCTTCTGCTTTATACAGGAATATGAAAATGGAAGAGCATTCTAGAAGTCTTTTCAATAAGAATGTCCCCACCAAGTTCCATTCAAAGATATTTTCATATGATTTGATGGATCAACAGTTTTTTTCATTAGTGTGTATAAAGATTGTGCTCTCTATATTACTTTGCTTATTTGAAGCAAAAATCATATCATATCAACATATTTCCTAAATTTCAAATTAGTTTCAAGACATTTTGTTTTAAGAACAAGACTCCTTTTTTTTTTCTTTTCCTTTGTGAAGGTCCAAAGCAGATTCAAATCCACTATGGGTTTATCAACAGTTTTCTTTGCTTTGATTTTACAGAGAAGGTTATTATCTAGTAACTAATAACCACATACTTTTTTTTGCCTTACAATCATAACTACATCCACTTATAGTTCTATATTCTAATTTCTTTATGATGGGGCAATTAACATTAAACCATCCTTGAGCTTATTATGATTACAATGGCTGCTGTAATCATAGTTAGTCATAACTATAATTATCATCACAAATATAGTGGCTATTAAACTAAATTTTAATAACTCACTCTTATCATTAATATAATTGTTATTGTTAACTTTATGCCCTATTATAAGCTGTGCAATAATGAATAATTGACAAGAGAAATATGAATCATAAGACCTGGAACAAGAAATTCCATTCCCTATACTGATGGGTTAAGTACAAAAAGTTTACTTATATAGTTCAAAATTCAACACATTCTTTCCAATACTAATAGTTTTATGAATAATCTAAAGTGTTCTAAGCTAACTTTTGCCTCAAATCTATTTACACTGTTGTACATATTAGTATAAAATGAATAGAAAAAGCAAGAATTGGGAGTTCGGGAACACATGAGCCTCATAGTGTAGGAGAGAGACAGAGAAAGAAATTTACTTTCTTGGAAGCAAGATATAGTAGGTCAAATTTTGTGACAGTGAAAGTTTATCTCACATTTAGTCTTGCATCTCACTTGTACTAGCCTGAGTTGGGTTCCTTATGGTAGAAACCCAACTAAAACAATGCCAGGAGGGTGAAAATAATTGTGATTTTCTACTCAGGATCACTGAGCAGAGGAAATGAATGAACCTTGGGAAAAGAGTCCCATCTAGACTAGAGGAGTCTGTCCTTCCTAGAGCTGATTTCTTCTTTATCTCGCTCTCAGCGCCTGAACATGCCACAAGTGTGATATCCACCTCCTCCTGTTATAAAAGACTGTGGGGTGTCTGGGAAGTTTCTGGATGTTACCAGGGTTTTGTACCTCTATTTAATTTTCTTCACCCTTAATTAGCCACCAGCAATTAAGCCTCTTCTGCAGCTGCCCTCTACTGGCCATCTTTAGTACCACGGTTTGGCCCAGCCTTTTCCATCTTTTGCTTGAGCTACTGCCATAGTTTCAGTACTTCCATATGGTCCCTTCATCAGTCCCCATCTTTCGCCCATGCTGATCCTGACTTTGTTTCTTCAATCACATTTGTTAATCATTGACTCCAACTCTGTGTTATGTGGTTGTCTTCCTCTGCTTAAGTCTCTACATGAGAGACTATTGTAGACCATGAGAATGAACTACAGGCAAAGACCCTGTTCTCAATGAGCTTATATTCTTATATTTTGATCTGATCAACTATTGATAAATTTGTTACTTTTAGAGAAAGATGTTGAGAAAGCAGATTTGGGGAGTAAAATTAAGAATTCAATCTTTGGAATAAATTCATCATCTGTTGTATAACTTGGTGACAATAGCTAATAACAATGTATTGTACACTAGAAAATCCCTAGGAGATATTTTAAATGTTCTCAAAACAACAACAACAACAAAAACAACAAAAATGATATGTGAGATAATGGATGTGTTAATTGGCTCCACTCTGCAATGTCTTTGCATTTCAAAACATCATGATGTACGTAGTGAATATATGCACATATATATGCATACATACATATGTTTTACTTGTCAATTTAATACATAAATTAATTTTTAAAAACCCTGTTTTTGACCTATTGAATGTAAAATGCCATTGGATGTACATGTGGGGACATGATGTAGTTGATAAATACATGAGAAAATACTTTTATCTTGTATATTATACTCAGATACTTGGGAATCTCCAAATATGTGTATATTTGGCACTCATTAGATTGGATGAGAGCTCCTGAATGAGAATGTAAAGAAAAGCCATCTGAAGACTGGACCTGGAGTCATTTGAATATGGAAAGATGAGAAAAAGCTAGAGCAAGAGGTGAGGTGAACAGGGTGAGAGAGATGGAGACTCTAGAGACAGTGCTAAGAAAATAAGGCATTTCAGGAAGGCAGAGAGAGTGCCCAGTTGCGTTAGTGTTGCTGGTGAGTTGGGCAAGAAGAGAACTAAGAATCTACCTTAGAATCAGCAATAACTCATCATTGGAGCCTTTACCAATGGTAGTTGATTCCTGGGGTCAAACGCCTGATGGGAAAAAGTTCAGGAGAGAAAGAAAGGAGAAGTCGAGGCAGTAAGTGTAGACAATTATTTTTAGGGGTACAGTTTAGGACAGGCAGGGAATCCACATTTCTGAAAAGGCTCTTTGTTGTGAGATTTACTACCAGATGGGAAATTCTAGGCTTTGGATATTAACATTATTTCTATGATTGCAGAAAAAAAAATAGCAAATTTCAGGTGGAGAGCCTACATTTTTTTTCACAGGATGATGGACTGATCCAGTAAAGACAGAAAACTTACTGACCTGTGTGAGAGAAAGGACAATTCCTCAATAAGCCATGTCCTTCCATAGGTAAGACAGGGGTTGATTATGGAGAGGAGCACTGGCCATTTATCCACACCAGTGGGGGGCGAAGGCATAACAGATGGGTCCAGATGCTGTTATCCTGATACACTTGGTGTAAAGATGGTGGTAGTGGTGGAATTGTCACCTTTTGGTTTTTCCTCCTGGTTGACATAGGAAGCCAGTTCAGTTGAGAGTAAGAGATAGGAAAATGGAATCGGGTTGGAGGTCAGAACAGAAAGAGTGAAATCAGGATCTAGAAAAAAGAGGAAGAATTAATTTTCCTTGAATTCTCCCTTTTGTTTTCCAAACTGTCTTTCCCAACTGAACCACCTCGCTGAACTTCCAGCAGGGTCTCCTCTCCAAAGAAGCTCGGAAACTGCAATCTACATTCATTGATCATAAACTCTTCTCTTTAAAGCCTGGGCATGCGGGGAGGGGCAGGTGGTGGTCATGGTTCAAGGCTATTTAAGAGGCTTTGGATAAGTAGACTATTCTCTCCTTTAAAATTTACTCATAACCCCTTCTGTGTTTCTGTATTTTAAACTAGAAATTCAGCACTCTTGCATCTGAGCCACATTTTGTAAAAATATGTTTCTGTTGACATCAGAGTTGAGTTGTGAAATACATCTCTTTAAAGGATTAACCACGCTTCCGAAAAGGCTCTTTGTTGTGAGATTTGCTACCAGATGGGAAATTCTAGGCTCTGGATGTTAACATTATTCCTATGATTGCAGAAAAATAGCCTCATTTTGTGTAAGCAAAATGAACATATATATGTAAAACACGATGACATTGTAAGTAGATATGCAAATAAGAATGGAAAAACATAGTTATGTTGCTTATGGATTAGAGAAATGGAATGGAAAAAAGATTGCCTGTTAATGAACCAGAGCATGCCTAGAAAATACTATCTTTACTACTTATGTTTCTGGCATGGCTTCAGGAGCAGGGCTGGCATGCAGAAGACATATTTGATACCGTCCCAATTCTCAAAGATGTTACAGTCTTGGAGAGACTTCTTGTTTTAAAGCATTGGAAAACTGCTAAGTGAAATAAGATGTGGCAGCAATTTAAAAAGCAACTGAAATCTAGTTTGGACTAGAGCAGTTTGGGAAGGCTTCCTGGAGGAGGCAGGCTTTGTATGTTGGAAAATGTTAACTTTTGCTTGGAAGACTTGTTTCAATAAAATGGACACTCTCTGGCTTTCAAGTCCTATTGTACTGGATTTACTTGCCAATTAGTTTCCTATGATGTGTAAATCATGTCCCTTCAATGATTCATATTTAGACTCATATTTAGAACTTACTAAGTGGCTAGATGCTGTAGGTCCCTTGTTGATAATATGATATCCACCCTTGGCCCTAATGGATGGAGAGTAGCTTGTAGGATTCCGTTTTCAATGGAATATGAAAAAGGATGTTCCATAGAAGATACTGGAATTAAATATTTACCCAGTGAGGATCCTGAGCTGCTTCTTGGTAGAAAAAGCTGAGGAGTTGCAAGGTGCATTTGCAGGGCGTATACAGGGTAAATCTGTTTTGAGTTTAGCATCCAAAAAGAGGCAGATTTTCTTGCATAATGGACTTCACTTTCTCCTTCCACAGAAGAAGATGCTGATTGGTGGGAGACTTCACCTGCAGCAGATTCTGTGCTCTCAGGTATGAAGGACAAGGGACAACTGCTGTACTTCATTTAGGAGGTTTTTATCAGTCAACTACTATGTGCCAGGAACTAATATAAACATGAGGATAAACAACACAGGAGAAGAACCTGCTTTCCAGGAGGTTCTATTCTATTCTATTTCAAGAGACCAGAAATAGAGAAGTGAACAAAAAATATATGGTATGTTATTATGGAGTAATTATTGCTATGAAGAAAAGTAAAGATACACCAGGCACGAGGGTACATGCCTCTCATTCCAACAACTGGGGAGGCTGAGGCAGGAGGATTGCAAGTTCAAAGTCAGCTCAGCAACTTACGAAGGCCCTAAGCAACTTAGTGAGACCCTCTCTCAAAATAAAACAAAATAGAAAGGTCTGCGAATGTGGCTCCGTTGTTAAGCACCCCTGGGTTTAATCCTGGGTAAAAGGACAAAAAGAAAATCAGTAAATATGCATAAAGCAGAGTAAGTGGAATTGAGAGAGGAGAGGAGAGGAGAGGAGAGGAGAGAGAGAGAGAGAGAGAGAGAGAGAGAGAGAGAGAGAGAATGTTTTTTAGATTGGGTAGTCAGAAATCCTAGAAATCCTGTTTGATAATGTGAGATTTGAGCAGAGATCTGAAGGAAATAGGGAGCCTGTGGATCTATGAAGTGTACGCTAGGAAAGCAAGTGACTTAAGGAAGGCTGGGCACTTAGGGACTGTTCACCAAGCAGGGGCAGAAAACAATGCTCTGCAGGGGACTGGGCCAGCTAATCCCGTGGCTCTGTGGTATGCTTTCTATGTGGAGCCCACAGAAGTACAACACAAAGGGACCCAGAACTCTCTCCTTACCACGTGGTCTAAGGGTTGTTCCCCCAGCAAGGCCATGATCCCTTGCAGAGTTCTGCCTCTGTCTCAAAAGCCCTTTGTCAATCCGGTGAAGTTGTGCCCTTCCTATTGCCTCCTGCTTATAACCCTTGCACAGCCTCCTTGAAGGCACTTGGGGTAGAATCTCCTTCAGGGGACCCTCTGAGTCCTGAGAGTTCCCATCCTGCTGCATCCCCAGCTCATCTCCCCATGCACACCCCAAATGGTCACGGTTCCTCCATCAGGGCTGTCTCTCCTCTATTCAGCCTTTTACTTCCTGAGGCTGCTTGGATTATAGTCACTCAGCAAACCACAGGACTCGCTCCTGCTCCAGATTTAGGTCTCAGTGTCAACCTCAATGCCTCAGAAGGACCTTCCTGGACCACCCAATGAAAAGTGGCCATGCCCCTCTTGAGAGGCATGTTTCTTTCACAGCTCTTGAGGTTAACAAAATTCTTAATTCTCTTAATTGGTTATTAAATCTCATCTCTGTGTGATCAGGGACAACTCTTGTTCACCATGGTGCGCTGTAGAACTGTCAGGACACCTGCTATATAAAAATAACTGTTCATTAACTATGAACATTGCTTCATGAAAGAATATGAGGCGCTGAATTTTCTGGACCCTGCATAGTGGTCCAAGTCAGGGGTCTGGTGGTTAAAACCAAGTTAGGAGTGTCCTAGAAGAATTCTACTTTAGCCAGGTTTACTTGGATCTGGGTGCTACGTTTTAGCTTTTGGATTTAATCCATTGACCTTCTTTTATTCCAATAGAGAGAATAATCTGGTTCTGACTATTTTTATTTTAATGTCTAACCCTAGTGTGCTGAATGAATCAATGCAGACCCAGTGTGGAATTGCTTGGAGAAAAGATACCGGCATTTTGAAACTGCGAGACTTGGATTTTGTTTAAATGATGTATTGTTCAGGCATTCATCAGATGACAATATGAGAGATGATTTTCCTGCCTTGGCTGTCAGGTGGTCTGATTCACTGCGATATGGAGGGGGTGGGGAAGGGGCCGCCTATGGGAGAGAACAGAACTATGAATGCACTGGTTTCTCTGGAATCAAGTAAGAAAATGAAATCTGATTTTGTGTTTATTCAGCCGCTGGGAAAGAACACAGCTGTAACAATAATCCATTAGAGGCAGGCATTGACTTGAACACTTTCTCCCTCTGTGAGCTGGGGCTTGAAATGGGGGCTTCTCCTTGGCTTGCCCCCAGGCCTGGGGGCCTTCTTTTGGGATGGGGTCAGTTCCCTGGCAGAGAGTAAAATTCAAGGTGACCAAACTCTCATTAGGGGAGGCAGAAAAGAAATAGAGCCCAGAAAAACAGGTGGGTTTGCTTTAAAAAAAAAAGAAAGAAAGAAAAGTGAGCAAATTGAAATTAGCCTTTCAATTAGCCTAGGGAAAGAGCAGATATTGCTACATTTGAAAGTGACCAGTTTATAAATAATAAAGATAAATATAATAAGATAACTATAAATAACTCATGACAAACAGAGCTCTCCCTTCAGTGTAGGCAAACTGCTGTGTAGAAAGCAACTCAAATCTCTCTCATCTGCATATAGAGAAATGGGGAAATCATTTCATCTGTTCTGGGAAAAATATCATCATCAAAAAAACCCAAAAAACAAAAACAAAAACCACCCCCAACAACAACAAACAAAACAACAACAACAACAAAACCCAAATACTAATGAAAGCCACACTATCTACTTCTATTTCGTAAACACACACACACAATCTATATAGATAGATTGTTCGTGTGTGTGTGTGTGTGTATGTGTGTGTGTGTGTGTGTGTGTGTGTGTGTGTGAGAGAGAGAGAGAGAGAGAGAGAGAGAGAGAGAGAGAGAGAGATTTTGGGGATTGAACCCAGGGCATGCAAGCACTCTACCAACTGAGTTATATTTCCAGCTCTTATTTTGTATTTTGAAGAGAAAGCACTTTGGTTTTTTATTAGTCTTACTAGTTAGTGTTTAACCTTAAAATCAAAGTTTGGTCATTGGCCTACTTTTTGTTAACCCTAGGGTATTCCTTCTTCATCTACTGCTGTAGATTACAGTGCTATCTGATATGGTAGCTGGCAGCCACCCATGGCTATTTAAGTTTGAATTAATTAATATTTAATGCAATTAAAAATTCATTTGCTCAAACACTACCCCCATTGCAAGTACTCAACAGCTACAAATGGCTAGTGGCCACTGTATAGAACAGCACTGATATGGGACATAGCCATGGTTACTGAACATTTTATTGGAATAGCTCCACTCTGAAAGCTAAAGGCATATGTTGGAATGCAGCTTGCTACAAGAGAGGTTTAGCGTGTTTGTTAGCTAGGGAATAATTTCTTGAACAAAACTGCATATGGAATTGCAGTATATACCAATGATAACTGTGGAGCAACTTCTGCTAAAGTTGAAATAGAACATTCTTGATCTCTGCTCATTCACCACTTCTTTCTCCTTTCACCCTCCAACCCCACCCACCCAAACCTTGCAGATCACCACAGGGCACAGTCAGAAAACCTCTAGTGCTGTTGGGAGGTATCAACCCTGGAGTGAACCGACCTGAACTTGAAGTTTTGGCTCTTGACCTTACTAGTTTCGTGAGCTTGGCAGTTTGGGGAACTTTCTGAGAGTTAGTTTTGTTGTCTGTAGTGTATACCAACTATCTCAGAAGGTCTTGGGGGCAGGTTTAATTTTCTCATTTCTCAGATGAGGAAGTGAAGCTTGGCAAAGCTGTATGCCCGCCAGCCGGCCACCGAGCAAGCAGAGGCCAGAGCCGACACCAAATCCAGTCTTCTCTCAGTGCTATTTCACTCCACTGCTCTATAATTTCCTGTTCAAATTGAAATTTTTCAAGCCAAACCACTTTTTTAAAACCAGCTGTCTAGATGTCACTTGTGATTTTTTATTTCCTGGATCAATATAATGTGTGAATACGTCTGAATGTATTGGAGCAGAAGTTGCACCTTGAACTAGCAAACACTGAGTAAGTCAAATCTTCTTTGATGCCCTTCATACTTTTTGGATATGCTTCCTGCTCTCCTCTCGGCAGTGAGGGGAAAATGATAATAATAAAAAAGCAAATGGAAATCTCTGACTTATCATGCTTACTCAAAAGAGAAGGGATATTTTTCAAAAATCTTCACTTTCGGTGGTGGAATTAAAACCAATCTAAGGGGGCTGGGTTGTAGCTCAGTGGTAGAGTACTTGCTGGGCACATGTGAGGCACTGGGTTCGATCCCCAGCAGCACATAAAAATAAATAAAATAAAGGCATTGTGTCCATCTACAACTTAAAAACAATTAAACAACATCAATAAAAAATAAATGAACAACAACAACAAAACCCCACCAACTTGAGGCTGAGTTTGGAGAACACTCTCTTGTGTCATGGACTGAGCATAAATATAAGTGGCCTTTGACTTCCATCATTTCTCACAATTGGGGACATATGGGGAAGAGTTTTGACAGAGAAAGTAGAAAGTTCAGTGGCTTTCAATATTAAAGTGACCATTAAATGATTTTAGTGCAGCATAAGTAGGAATTGCAGGACTTTAATGGTTATCAGAAAAATTCATGTTGTAACTACCTCTTGATACTCTGTAGTTCTTCCTTTCTCTGTCTCCAGGTGGAAATTTCCATCCTAGAGTAGTTTTAGAAACTTTGAAGAGTATGACCAAATAGCAGGAAGCTCCTGGTGAAGGCTAGAAAATGGCCCTGAGGAGGAGGGAAGGGAACCAGGACCCCATTGCTATTATCAATTGTGATGTTAGACCAGCATTTTCATATCTCTATGACTCAGTCATTTCTGTTCTTTGCTTGGATCCATCTATGTTGCTATCTTCATTTGTTAAGGTCTGATTACATCACTGACAGTAAAAATTAGTAAAAGCAGGGTTTCACTGTTGGACCTGGCCTCTTGATGCTTCCTAGGTCTCTCCTGAGCCTACTCACAAATCTTTCTGATGTAATTGTAACTGAGGATCTACTTTTTAAAGTTGGACTAGGTAAAAGTTTGCACAAGAGCAAGGACAGAAGAGCCAGCAGCTCAGTCCTCCAAGAGCAGAAAATCAGAGAGAGAGAGCCATGCTGTGGCTCAGTTCTGTATTCCATAACCACTGGCTCAGACTGCCCTGCTCTGCTTGAGCAGGGTGAAGAGTGCAGAGGCAGAGTTAACTAGTCTTCCTATTTTTATTCTCCCAAGTAGAACCCCATCAGTGCTTGATTCCTGGGTATCTTTTTTGATGCCAACTCTGATGATGCTAATGGCTTAATTCTTAACCAAACCTTCAGGGTCTCCCCTATGATACAAAATGAAACCCCAACTGTGTTTGCATTTAACAAGCATTCTACTTTTCTTACATTGAAGCGGCATAGAATTCTTTAGCTTTCCTAAATGTGGAACAACCTCTGTGGTCCTTGCCCATCTTCTTTCTCAAGTTTTTAAGAAGTGGCTAGAATTGTGGCTATCTCAAATTTGATCCAATGCTTCTTCCACTGAACCCTTTTCCTCCAGAAGGCACAAATATATTTTAAATTCTTGTCCCTTGTGTCATGAGGACAACATAGGTATAAAAATAAGGAATTTTTCCTAATATAAAGTAGAGACATAGGCTTCATAGCATGAACAAAATAAAAACCAAACTACCACCATCAACAAACTGAACAACCTGTGGGTGGCATCAGTATCTACAGCTTTTGTCCCCTAGGGCAATACTGATTCTAAGGCTAACTTTGGTGACATTGAGTGAAGCTCAATGCTTTGGCACTCTTTATCAACTACGTCACAGAAGCAAATCTTCTTGTTTATTTTTAGGTAACAATGATAGGTGCAGAGCTTTAAAGGATTCCTCTCCTACATATTTATTTCCAGTAAAATGAATAGCAGTTTGCAGTAGTAGCAATAACTCCTCTTCTGCCCCTCCCACCACACCTCTGTGAATCCTTCTCCTTCCTCTACTCCTATTATTGTTATGTCATTAATTGTGCCTCATTTTTGCATGTCAGGGGGCTTTAAATAAATGATGCATAATGCTTAAAAATCATTCTGTGAAATGACTGCTCTCCTTTTAGGAAAGAGGAAAGTGAAACTCCGAAGAGTTGGTGCATCCAAACCACTAAACTGCTGACCTGGAATTTGATCTTGGATGAAACTGCTGCTAAAGCCCACGCTGCTGTGTGCGGCTTTGACTCTCACCTACCCTCTCCCAAAATGGCCCTAGCTGCTAAATCCTCCACCTCCACAGAATATACATCGAGATGTGCACTTGAGAGGGGCTGAGCAGGAAGTCCAGATGGTTGTCCAAAAATGGCTTGTTTCCTTTGTGTTCACTGACTCTGACTTGTCTCAAAATGCTTCAAAGTTATCTTAATGTTATTTCAAAGGCAATTGAGGGAACATCCATGGAGATAAATGGCGCCTGCAGCCTGTTGCTGAATGCATATTAAGTTCTATTCATGGATTTCCTAGCAACCAGAGCCCAGTGACGCACGGAGTCAGTGAGCTTGCGTTATACTCATGTAGAGAAATTAAATCACTTGGATTTTATTATTAATATTTTTAGAAAGCCTCACTAGATTAGCTGTTTGAAATGCGTTGTTATCTAAGTTACTATCGGCAGCTGGTCCCAGTCACATCCGAAGTCACGGGGACTCTGTAATTTTCACAAATGCATCTGTGAGAGATTACTTCCATTTTAATATTTTCTGACAATTAAAAATGCGACTGGGAAAGAAGGAAATTAAAAAGAGAAAGTTTGCTTAAAGAAGCTTGTGATCTTGGCAAAGTTCTCAATCTTGAGACAAATCTTATATAAATGAGCAACAGGCAATGGGCTGGGAAATAGGCTCATTTGCTTCAAAGGGACACAGTGAGACTAAAGAACATAATTCTAACAAACCTGGCTCTTCACAAAACATGCTCTAAGGGAAAAGATGGATTTTTTTTTTAATATCGAGGTTCACTGAAGGCAGGTATTAGTGAACACACAGGGTTGGTTGTTCTTTCTAGTTCCCACCAGTCTAAAGGAGTGCAGGCTTCTTGCACATTTCTCCCAGGCTTTAATTTGCATTTCAATGAGCACCCAAGTCAAATATGTTGTGGTCAACTGTGGTGGTGTGAGTGAGATATGCAATTTATAGTTAACACATACCATGCAATGTAACTGACTATTTAGATATGTCAAAGTGCAGGCATCTGACTTTTGACACATTATTTATGGGAAGGGTTTCTAGGGCATTAAGACTTTTAACAGAAATACATCTGGATGAGGTATCCAAATGAGCATGACATTTGAAAATAGTGAACTTAAGACACTGGCCACTCAACTAGTGATTCTACTTTGCTTGGAATGTTCTTAAATGTTTGATTTTAACATTGCCTTTAGCGGCACATTTGATTTAAAAGAAAAAAAAAAATACCACCATTGATAGTGACAAATCTTCCTTTGAGAATGATTTTGTGTTCCTTAAGTAATGATTAATACTAAATATTTGTCATTAGTACTCCCATTACCCATTACCAAACATGAAAATGGGAACACATTTGTGGGTACTAATGCATGAATCTCAAAGTGAGCTTAGATTGCCACACTGGTAATTAGAGAGGTCAGTGCAACCCACCTGTGACCTTGATGTGGAATCAGAAACCATCAGAAGAAGAGCCCCTTGATTTGGAAGTCATTGCTTATATGAACCTTATAACTAATGTACAACATTTATAGGTAACAATGGGCACCAGAAAGACAAACAGGTTTTTCATAACACTTAAGACATATGCTCTCATTGTATTCTTAGGATTCAAAAAAATCAAAGAGCATGTCTCATCCAATCTCTATAAAAATTATCTAAATTTTCTTTGCCATATCTACTTACTTTTTCATAAAAGCAGCATATGCAACTGAATATCAAAGTGTGGGGTACATACATGTATTACCTATATCTTAATTATTTCCAAAAATAATTTGAGGATTCTTAAAATAACCATACACATTTAATCATATAATACATAAAACCTTTGCTATAAAATTCCCCAAATTAGTTTGTCTTATAAGTTGTTTCATATATAGATGGATTTCTGAGAAAAAAAATGCAAGCGTTAAAGTGGAACTCAACCAAGGCTCAGATCCAGGGTCTTTAGGTTTGCCATGGATTTTGACTTAGGCTTCAAGCCATTGTGAGCTTGGACCACAGCTGGCAGAGACTGCCAGATACAGGGGCCAGTACCTGTGTAGGAGCTAGGGTCAGAGTTCATCAAGGCTTCTCATGGTCACTGTGAGTTGAGGATTCACACTGCTCTATGCCTAATTTCCATTGCCACCACATTTAGCAGTCTGACATGCTGCAAAAGTTTCTTTTGAGAAGTAGTTGTTAAAATGTGCCCCATGAAATCCCATGTGGAATCCCAGTATGCCTCCATTGGTCATGATGGGCTATCATAGCATCTACCTGCTTTGAGCTAAGAAGAAGTTTGATTCTGCACATCACTTTTCCAGGTGAATTCATTTCTATGAACCAAAAAGTTTGGAAACTAATTCTTTATAGACTGATGTCAGTGGCTCATTTGCTTTTGTTGAAGAGTTTGGAACGAAGGCTTGCTTGTTTAGAGAAAATAAGCAGCTCTCAAATTTTCAAACACTTCTGAGCTCTCCAAATTTACTGATTATGCAGGGATTTCATTTCAGTGTTAACTTTAGCATTTCATATTAATGGCCACCTGTTGCCAGATGGAAAAGCAATGGTGGTGACCAGTGAAGTGTGCCTTTACCAGTGTTGCGCATGGCTCACAGGGCTGCTTTGGGAAAACAGACCTCTGAGTGTTTTCAGCAAAAATTAATTATTTTGGAATGAATGTGCCAGTTTTTCTCCAAGTGGGTAAATGTCAGTAAGCTGGAAATAACTTGTTGTCTTAGGGATTTTGATGTAAAGTGCAAATTCATATATATATGTATCTTTTTTTTCCCAGGTTAAAAGAAATCTTCAAGGATATCAACCCTCTCTGGCAACATATCAATTTCAAAGGGACTTTAAAATTCTCAGTGAAAGATTGATCTCGCATAGAATATAATTTTGGATTTGAGTCATTAAGGAGGTTTTCTTTACGGCTGTTCTTGTAACTTTTTTTTGAGGGTCTATATGGGAGTAATTAAAATCATAATTCATTACTGAAAGAAGGTGGACTAGGAGGTGGGCTGTAGGTAGTTTTACTGATGGCAAAGGAAACTTGCCAACATTTGTTAGCCGCAACTAGCCAAAGAAATAGGGGAGACACTGAAATCCAGTTTCTTTGACTCCTAAAATTTACCTAATCATTTTGAGAAATATTTGTAAGTTTCAAAAATTTCTTTAGTATTACTCAGAATTTCAAGTCTTCATCTGAAGAAAACTCACTAGTCTCATTTTCTTACTATAAGTAACATCATTTATTTGAATAAATTGGTTGTCTTTGTAAATTTCCATTCTCTGATGTTTGCTTTGTTGACATACAGAAATTGCTTCCATGTTTGTTTTAGCCTGGAAATATCTCAAACTGTGTGTTCTTTAAAAAATAAAAAAGAATTAAAAAAATAAAAAATTATAAAGCAAATAAGGTAATTTAAAAAATCTGATATAAACAGCTATTCTCTTACATCAGTAATCCCTTTGATAATCTTTGATAATCCCTAACATTGTATTACAAAGTTGTAATTAGGTTATTGCTATATTGTGTTTTTCCTATTTCACCTTATATTATTTCATATATCTCCATGGAGCTAAAAATCTACACAGTGTGTGTTCATGTTAACATCCTATTTTCTTAGCCAACATAAGCTTTTTGTAAAATAATGATTAAGTTATAAATGACTTAGTTGTCTATTTTCATGTAAGTGCTGTATAAGCTTCTAAGAATACATAAACTATCTTGATAAATTTTTGTTTCATATTCTTGTACTATTTCATAACCATCTTTTTTTTCAAACTTTTTTTAGTTGTTGATGAACCTTTATTTATTTATTTATTTATGTGCAGTTCTGAGAATCAAACCCAGTGCCTCACACATGCTAGGCAAGTGCTCTACCACTGAGCTACAACCTCAGCCCCTTCATAGCCATCTTTAAACATTAACTTTAGAATAAATATTCTAAGCTATTGCCTTAGGCTATGATTGGAAATATCAGACAGAAGGCTCTGGATGTTTTAATCACTTCTGCTTTGTGTTGTTCTCTGAATATGTAGGTTATATTAGTAATGTCCTGGTTTCTTCAGAATTCTACCAACTTGGGTTTTATAATTTTTATTTTTTCTAACTTACCAGGCATATTTCTGGACAATGATGCAAAGTGTGGGACTTTATGAAACTTCTGCATCAGAATCACTCAGGATGCTTGTTAAACACATCAGAAACCTGGCTCTCTTCAAGGTCTCTTGGGAATGTCTTGGGGTAGGATTTGGAAGCTCCTATGTTGAAAAAGCGCTCAGGCAATTCTTAAGTACTCTGAAGCTTCAGAACTACTGCCTTATAGTTATCTTCAGTTGTTTTTCTTTAACTGAGAGGGAAGCTTAGTATAGTATCTTAAACTTACAGATATTGCAGGGGACTGGCAGACTTTTACAATAGGAAGGAAATCTTTTGCCCCACATGGTGGCACATGCCTTTAATTCCAATGACTGGAGAGGCTGAGGCAGGAGGATCCAAGTTCGAGTCCAGGCACAGCAATTTAGTGAAGCCCTAAGGAACTTAATGAGGCCCTGCTTCAAAATAAAAAAATAAATAAAATAAAAAGGACTGGAGATGTGGCTCAGTGGTTAAGTGCCTCTGGATTCAATCCCCAGGACTAAAAAGAAAAAAAAAAAAGAAAATATTTTCAAGCCCTTAGATTCCTCCGTACTTCTCTGATCTAAGACAGTATAGGTGATTATCTCTTGTAAGCTAATTTGTTGATTGTGACGTGATACATAGTTTTAAAGAGGACCAGATATTAGAAAAGCCCAAATCTTTATATTTTAGGGATATACAAATTGTAACTCTGTCTGATTTAACTGTCACATGTACCCCATTTCTATACCTGTATAAGCTAGTGTGGAAAAATGAAATGGAAGATGTAGTTATGAGGCCATCAGAAATGAAGGTCTGTCCCTTGGCAGATAGAATAGTAGTTTCCAGGAAAAAAAAATAGAAACATAATATCCTAGTTAAATAAGATAATGAAGACAAATGGAATTAATCAAAAACTTGTCATATTTTTAATGTATGAGGGTGTATTGTAACTCATAAGGTCAATTTGGCTTAATTTACTCCATCTCTGAAGCATCCCTTTCACTTTTATATTAGTAATAGATCATTTGATAGAAGAAAATAGCAGGAAAAAAGTGTTCATGTGGATAAGGGGTAGAGAGGGAGGTGTCAGAAATGAAGAAAGTTTAGCCATGAAAAGTGATTATCAGGGAACTCAGAAAAAGAGTTAATGACATAAAAAGATATTCATGAAAAAGTAGGTGACAAAATCAATATATTATGCAACTCTTTTGTAGGCACAGCTATGAAGCAGTGCTGAATTTTTCCATCTCTTTTGCAATCTTCTTTCCTCAGTAAGCCTTGACTAATGTGTAGAGTTAAACTAAAATGAAAATAGCAAGAAGTGATAAACAATCATTTTCGAACCTGTAAAAAACAGGAGGAAACTTGCTGTAAAATCAAGAAAGAAATAGGTTTATGCAGTGGGGTTTCTTCAGTAGACCGTTTTGAGAAATTATACTAGATTATGGAGAAAAAAAATGAAAGATTAATTTTCCTTGCTTTTACTCCTATGGGAGTAGAGGCTCCCATAGGGAGTGACCTCCCATTTCAGTACCCTTGTGCATAGACACTGGGCTAAAAGCTTTGGTTTCCTCTTCTAGTTTTCCTGGAGCAAGCAATAGCATCCATATTTCTAGGTTCCCAAGAAGGCACAAAACCTGAACTATCTGGGAGTTCTGGTACCTGTGTGGAGACCCTCTTATTTCAACCCTTTAGCCTGATCATCAGAGATTTTAATGTATTTTCAACTCACTATCATATCTGTCACTCCTCTAGGTTTCACATGTTTTCATCCTTTGAGACTGTCAGTAGCACTAATAATGGGAGGCAGGGAGGAAGAGAGAGAGAGAGAGAGAGAGAGAGAGAACACAAATACACACTGACTAAAAGTCTATTTTGTGATCTAAATCTTCATTAATATCTTTTGATCCCACAAACATTTGCTACACATAATTTTTATGGGCTCTGTATTCCCATATAGGTTCAGTAACTTGTTTAATCAGGAGAATTTTAAATATGAAGTCTCTTGAAACAGTAGAAAAGTATCTTTCTTTCTGGAAGGGTCTTATACATTTCTTTTTGAATCCAGGTCCTCTCCCTCTCCCTTGGCTGGACTGGGAACTGATGGCACAGAATTTTAATTTGTCCATCTCTAAAATATCTGTTGGCTACTCATCTCTCTCCAAGAGATTTGGTAGTGCTTTATGACCATATATCCAGACCTAGCTAAATGACATTGATTTAGAGGTAGAATGGACTTTTGAGAATTTATCACAACTTCTTTCTAAAGAAGTTACTTTTCTGGACATTGAAATAATAATAATCATACCTAGTATTTGTAGTGTATTTTCAACCCCACTATCTTTTCTGGATGAATTTTTTAAACCACCTTCTCTAGTAAGCCTCATGACCTTCCTCCCCCCCCCCCCATTAACAATTGGAACAAAGAGAGATCATTTTAATGGTCCCATTTTGTGCTAGGCTCCATGCTAGGAGATAAGAAGAAAAAGCCAAAAAAGAAATGAGACGTGGTCTTTGGCCAAGCAGAGGGAATTAGACCTGCAAAAAATATAATGCAATGCGAGAGGAATGTTGATAGAAGACTGTAAGGTCAAGTGGGAGCAATTTAGTTTCTATCACTGATTCCTTAGCATTTAATATCCATTCCAGAAATCTCAGACTCGAATAGAAGTTTGGGTGGACCTGAAAGAAACAAGTAGTGAATCCCAAATTGAAGTTCGGGCTCTGCAGCTGCCTTCGGGGTTAACCTGGCATACTCTCATGTTATTTTAATAGCCCTGTCACCATCAAATTTCTTCATAAAAAGAAGATGAAAATACTGACATGTACATGTGACAGGGTAATGGTTAATAATGAAAATGAGTAGAAAACACTTGCTCAGTGTTAAAAACCCTAATATGCAGCCTTAATCATCTCATTAATCATAGACTAAATATAATCCAAATTTTAGTGTCAAATGTTTGGGGGGTGTGTAAGACTGCTTGGGGTTGATATAACAGAATACCATGGACTAAGTGGTTTAACAACAGAAATTTATTATCCCACAGTTCTGGAAGGGAGGAGTCCAAGGTCCAGGTGCCAGCAGATTTAGCCCTTTCTGGCTTGCTATTAGCTGCCCTTTCTGTGTATCCTCACATGGCAGAGAGAGTGATCTCTTTTCTTCTTCTTGCAAGCCACTAATCCCATCTTGAGAGCCCTGCCCTCAAGACCTTGTCTAACCCTAATTACCTTCCAAAGGTCTCCTCTCCAAGTAACATCACACAGGGGTGTAGGATTACAATGTATGAATTTTGAGGACCACAATTTTGTTCACAGCAGTGTGTGCAATCTACGGCATGAAAACTAACCATGCAATCACACATTTATTATTGTTTTAAGCCTGAGGAAGTCTCATTATCTTCTATGTTTATGTCTTAATGCCTTTATGGATTTTAACTTTTTACTGTGATGTCTCTGAGAGATTTGAATGAAAAAAAAAAACTTCAGTTATTTGCTGAGGAGCTAAAATGAATGGCATGGAGGAATTGACAACAATAAAATATAAGGAATCATGCCCTTCTGGTATGAGTTGCAAATGAGAAATTTCTGCCCAAAGCCTTGGAACCAAATTAAGAATTAGCATAAAAAGTTAAATACTGAAGTCATGCCTTCAAGCTGCTAGTAACATTTGACAATGTTGGTCTAATTTGGGGATATGTTTGCAGCTAGAGTTAAGATTTTATTACAGTGGGTGGAACAATAAAATAATAAATAATCAGAGTAAGAGACCAGTGAAGAATTGAAGTCAAATGTTAGCAATGAATAACTATTTGGAGGTAGCAAATAATGATAATGTGATTTGTTAGAAAATGCAATATATTATTTTATTTTCTTGAAAGAATGAAAGGAGTTTTGAAAAATAAAACACATAGATCTAAACATATGAAGGTTTGAATTCTATCAATACAATATAATATAACAAATCACTAACTTCTCTGAATTTTCTTATATGTAAAATCAGCCTTTCTTCTTTCCCCCCTCCCCACTTTCCTTCTTTCCTTTCTTTGTTCCAACAATTCAACAGTTACTTATTAAGGATTTATAATGCATCCTTTTAAGAGGAAAAAACCTCTTAAATCTGAAAAATATTGTTCTCATATATAAATTTAAATAAGATTTTTTTTTCTTTTTGAGAAAGAGTAGTAAAAGTGTTCAGCATTTTAAGTATATTAAGTGCTTCTCCCTTTGGAGTTGCCTTCCGATTTCAAGATTAATGAGCCAGGGGAGTTTTGTTCATGGGTTTATTAAAGGAAATAAGATCAGTGACTCAGATTAAGTTTAAAACTGAGTTCATTAAACCAAATTATTTTGTAGACTTTTTCAAACCCTCTGCATTTCCAGGATAACTGAAATAAACACATACAAATTACATATCCTAAATTTTAGAACAAGTTGGAAATATACCTAATGCAACCTTATATACTATGAAAGTTACCATAATAATTCATTAAGCCATGAAGGATTTATTGATATGGCAGAACTGATAGCAAAGTGATCAACATGATGCACATATTGTCCTTCTCCCCACCACAACGGTAGTGCCAGCCACTGCAGGACTTCTGGTTCTGGACACTGTGCTCAGGGGCTGGTGTGATCGTGACACCGGAAGCCCATATCTTTTCCAGCTCTGACCCCATCATTGCTTTTCCTGGTTCCCTGATTTAGTTTATTGGAGCAAGAAAAGAGAGTGTGACAGAACAACTGGAAGAAATCACACCTTCAAGTTTCCTCTGAGAAGCCTCTTGGGAAATGAAGGGGGAGAGTGACTCTTTGCTTATTAATATGCATTTTCCATAAATGCCTCTGAAATGAATGCTGCCTCTGAATCACTAAAGGCAATTACATCAATCTATCATAAAAAGTTCTAAAACACGTCTCTTCTTCTCCAGAAACACAAAGGAACATATCCCAAATGCATACTGTAAAAGGCTCTCTCTCATGATGGAGTTGCTTAGAATTAAGAGCTACATAAATTGAATTTCAAATTAAATAGGCCTACTAGTAATTGTTCAGATTGGGATTCCAGGTCTGAGGTTGTCAATTCGGTGGCATGTTTACAAGGTCTGAGCTTGCCCTTGACATTTTGATTATTGTTTTCTTTTAGGGGATCTAAGGGCTGAAGACATGTTATGTCGATCCATGCTATTTTATCTAGATTCTGGCAGTTCTGGGGGAAATCTTAAATGTATCCCAGTGTCCCATACCCCAAAGTCCTGGTCCCCAGTTTATGGTGCTGTTGGGAAATTGTGGAATATTTAGGAGGCTGAACCTAGTGGTAGGAGTATAGGTCATTGGGTGTGTACCCTTGAAGGGGACACTGGAACCCAAGCCCCTTCCTCCCTCTCTCTCTTTCCTCCACACACATTTTTAATTTTATTTTGAGATATTATCTCACTACATTGTCCAGACAGGGCTATAGCTTGTGATCCTCCTGCCTCAGCTTCCTGAATAGCTAGGATTAGAGACACATACCACCCTGCATAGCAGCTCTTCTTCCTTCTCCATTATCTTCTTCATCCTCCCCCTCCTCCTCCTCCTCCTTCTCCATTATCTTCTTCATCCTCCTCTTCCTCCTTCTTTGCTTCCTAGTTGCCATGTGATGAATAGTTTTGCTCCACCACATGCTCTTGCTATGGTATTCTGCCTCACGACTGGCCCCAATACAATGGAGCCAGATAAAAATGGACAGAAACCTCTGAGACTGTAAACCAACATCAATCTTTCTTCTTTTGGTTCTTTTAGGCATTTTGTCACAGACCTAGAAAACTGACTAACACACGCAGTATTCAAAATTGTGAAACTGGCAAACAGGAGTTTGGATTGTCCTTGGAACTTTGTTGGGATAGAAGAGATTTGAATAAATTCAGTGTTAGCAGAAAACCTGAAAAAAGTAAAGATTTTGTTTGTTTACTAGCTTTGGACATCAAGTTTCTGATTAAAGAAAACAGTTTTGTAGAAGATTTCCATTTTAAGCATACACTCTCATTATTGATAGCAGTCTCAAGAGAATGAATCAGTGAGTTTTGCTCAGCAATTGAGTTGCTTTTATCTCTGGATTTGGGGTACACTTTATAATGGATACTTCCTTCTGCATTTTATCTGCTGGAAAGATTAGAGTCCAAATCCATAGCTCACACTTATTTCAAATTTATCAGACTTTATAGCAAATACTTTATATACTAAGATCACTCTTAACTATATTTTCGCTTTTACTTTATCCAATTTATTCCACCTATAACAAATACATTTTACCTTGTTGCATTATATCTATCTTTTTCTGAATTTTCTTAGTATTTTTTTAGATACAAAAAACAATGTAAACAAATAATAATTATTTGTAAAACAAATAATAATTATTTCTAATAATGTTAACATGTTCAAAGAAATGTTCAAGGAAATGACAAATATTAATATTAAAAAATCGAGTGCCATAAGATAATACTAAAGTGAATTAAGTTAATTACTTCAAGCTGCAGTTTAGAAACACAATGTCACTTGTTGTTAGTTTTTTTTTTTCCTTCTGTTTCTATCGATTCTAAAGTACATATAAGTCCTGGTTACACAGAGCTGGGAGAAGAAATGGGAATTCTTCTTGTTTGTTTTTACCACTCCCAACCCAGTGCAAAAAAGTGGGGACTCAATTCTCTTTAGATGGTGCCTAATGACTGCTTGATTTTTCCTGTTGGCAATTGCTGATGCTGATAATAGATTGTTTGCAACAGTCCAATCATATTAGTTGTTAAACTATTGAAATACTTCAAGTGGAAGTATTTGGTAGAAAGGCTTTGCCTTAAGCCCCTTAATCCTGCCAGTACCTCTCCTTCATTCTGGCCATCCTCTCACATCAATCCACCAATTAAAGGGTTAATTATTGACACAAGAGATCTTCTCTAATACCCTGCTCTATTCTGATTGATTAAAATCTGCAGAAAGTAATTTTAACTATTTTGAATATCCTCCTTGGGCTAGATCTATATGTGCAAATCAAGGTAAAATCTTGCAAAACTAACTGGCAAATTGGAGTGCCAAAATGACAAAACAAAAAATATAGGCTCTCCCTATTTTAAAAAAGACTGAAGTTTGAAGGCGCAGTTAAAACAATTTTGAATAAAACCTTCAACCAATCAATTAGCCAGTCAGTAACCATTTTTGAGTTTTTACTATGCCTTAGTGTGCTAGGCATATAAAGAAACGTAATACCTGGTTGGGGAAGTGACAGTATGCTGGTGACAAGATAATTGCCAACACAGGCAAGGAATAGATGTCGTAGACCTCAGAGGATGGAGAAAGCACAGGTGGAGTATAATTAAGGAGGCTTATTGGAGGAGGTAGAACTTGAGGTGAGTCTTAAAGGATGACAAAGAGTCACAAAGGTGAAGATAACAAATTAATTCTGTCCTGCAGAATCAACGCTAAGGGTGCTATGCACTGTCTTTGTACATGGAGGAACCAGAGAAAAACATAACACTGAGGTTTGGAAGCATCTGTTTTCTAAAAGACACAAAGGGGCCACAAGGCCCTTGTATCATACAGCATGATAGGAACCAGCTGTTTAGTATGGCATTAGAACATCGATTCTTGGGTGGGTCTTGTCCTATCTGCACTTGTAAATATTGACTGGGTGAAGAATCTGGGTAGAGTATTGCAGGTCATCATTCTTAGTTTAATGTTAACTCTTTAGTATTGGGTTCGGTTTTCTTTTTCTCCCACTGGTTTCTGACTAAGCATGAAAACTGCAATTTGGGAAATTAATTTTGAGGGAGCAGAAATATTTCTCAAAATTGAATGAAAGTGGCTTGTGTTGTAGTCATTGGTAGAGCGCTTACCTCGCACATGTGAGGCACTGGGTTCAAACCTCAGCACCACATAAAATAAATAAATAAATAAAATAAAGGTCTAAAAAATTGAATGAAAGACCTATCCTGGGAACTATCTGACTGCTTCTAGGGAATAATAGCACTTAGAGAAAGACTTTAAGGAGATGGGAGAAAGAGGGAGAGAAAAGAAGGGGAGATGTACTGTTTTGTCCTTTTCCTACACTAACAAACTACTTTGGAGGCAGAAGTTGTTACCTGGAAATTTCTTATGGCCTTATGAGATCTTCTTTTCTATGAATAAGAGGTCATGCAAACATAACATAGAACTTAGAAATTCAGATACGAATCTTGAAATATAGTGTAAATAAATTGATTTGGGGATAGAGTTTGAATTTGAATAGGAGGGGGGGAAGGGATAACATACAGAATCATCTGGTGATTCTCAGGTTTCTGTTTTCATTCTTTCTTTTTCTGTTTTATTATAAACTTGATGAGAGATTTGAGTCCTACTTGGCTATCCTTGGATAGTCCTCATGAGAAGTTTACACAAATGCAATATTGAGCATAAAAACTCCAAAGCGGTGTTACATTAGAATAGTAGAAGAATTATTTCTTAAAAGTATGCTTCCAGTTTCCGGACTCTTTGATATTACAGATAAGCCTGTTCATCCCCCTGATGGTACTCGACTAAAATGGAATAACAGAAGACAAAGCATTGGTGCTTCAACCCTGCACTATTAATAATTTAAAAAAATAAAACCTTGCCTTTCACCAATTGCCTTTGGTATATCTGATGGGAGGCCACTACATTAGTCAATTATCACTTGCATCTTTTTCCCAGGCAGCTTAGAGATCAATTTCTGGGTAATCAATTTGATCCTGCAGGCAATCAAATTGGTCTCTGGTTGCTTTTGGGCTATCAAATTAAGCCTAGCATACATGATGCTCCAGTAAACATCTTTCTTTACTTTCTATTTATTTCCAACTTTTGGTAGAAGCATTTAATATTAGAGTTTTGAAAATCTTGAATTTTCTCTACAGTATCTAGAAGGATTCAGCTGACTGTTATAAAGTTCTTTCTTATGGAAAAGAAAGTTTTGCTTTACCGTATTGTCATGTGCTGGGCCTCATTCTATCCTCTCGGTGCTTTGTATTATTTAAGATCTCTGCTATGTGACAGCCCTTCAAAACTGAAGATAGCTGCATTTGAAAGTTTCCTCATTTTAACGTATTCCCTTAGGCCACCAACTCCACTTATTTCTCCATACATCCTCTCATTTTTTCTTTCCTATGTCAAGGTATAACCAGGAAAACAGAAAATATAATAGGTATTTCATGAGATAATTTGATACAGGGAAAAAGGTCAGAGGATAGAAAAAAGCAAAAAGCAAATACTGAGGTAACACATAGCTAATAATTGTGGGAAACTGCTACCACTTAGAACTGAGGACATACCAAAGAAAACCAGTGTTTGGAGGAAGGGTCTCACAGAACTGGGTTTCAGACATCTGAGGCGATGTGGTACTGCTTATGGCTCCTCAGAAGCCTGAAAAGAAGCTTTGTCGAGGTGGCCCTTATCCTTATTGGTGGGTACTAGACTTCTGCCACGCCTTAGTAGCTCAAGAAGGAACCCTGTGATTCAGAGAATTGGGAAGGGGATAAGACTTGCTGGTGAGGGTACCATGGAAGGCCTCTGTGAAGCACAGGCTCAGGACTTGGGTTTGGGAAGCTGCTTTCCTGACGTCTTATCCTGAGGTGTGGGGAGAGTGATGACCTTAGTTATGAACATTCCTAAAACCAAAAAACAAAACAACAACAACAACAACAACAAAGGCTAGACCCAACAGGGAGGAAAAATCACTTTCTCAGAACCTGACAGGAGGTCTACTGGAAAAGGAGAAATACATTTGGCAGATTCCCAGCTCTAGCTTCCAAAAGTTGAGAAAAGGATAGATTTGGAAGGAAGAGAAAATATCCAGGAAAATTACTTTTAAAAGCTCATTTAAAAACTTTTTGTTAGGCACTTCAATAAAATCAGATCAATTTAAATTGTATTTTAAAATAAGGATTGAATTCCTGATATGTCTTTAGTCTAGTTATTCATACATATCTGCATAAGAAGAGTTTCATCAATCATTCCTATTTATTTTACTTGTTTTTGAAAAAGTTATTATTTTCAGTTCAACTTTTCATTCCTACAAATCAAATTTTCTGTAGCTTGAAGATTATGAACTTCTTCTTCATAGCCTTCTTCATGTCTCAAATGTATTCCATTTAATGTCTAATTTTATGGAACGCAGAATATCAGAGTACAGCTTAACTAATAAAATTCAAATTGCCAAAATAGAAACACTACAGACTAATTCACTTAGGGAAGTTAAATTGACATAAAATCAACAGCACAGACTCATTCAAAACTTTCCTTGTCAGAGTGGAAGAGAAAAATACATTGGTGTTGAAATATTGCCTTCTCCTTTTGTAGAGAAGTGAAAGAACACCTTTTCATTTCA
This sequence comes from Marmota monax, assembly GCF_021218885.2. Lineage (NCBI taxonomy): Eukaryota > Metazoa > Chordata > Mammalia > Rodentia > Sciuridae > Marmota > Marmota monax. Next base: position 1,001,565 of record NW_026694856.1, read on the forward strand.
TAGCCTTGATTTTCTACTTCATGGTGGAGGGAATATTAATAAAATGGTTAATAGCAATAGCTAATAGACTTGCTTGTGCTTCTTTGGTAAACTGGCACGCCACACAAGCAAATCTATTATCACCTACCCACTTTTATGCTGGCATAGGGCCAGCTCAAACAGTAAGCAGCCCAAATAGAATGTAGCTGTTGCTCATTTACTTTAGTCTAGATTTCTATGTGCATCTCTGTGTGTGTGTGCTTGTGTGTATGTGTGTTGGAGAGCAGCAAGGTGACTGTCTCCTTCTGTTGTCTTCCATCACCTACTATGGAAGTTTGTTGATAAAACGACAGATGATAAGCCCAAATTCTCCTTCAAGTCAGGCTGTCTTGATAGAACACACTTATTGGGAGATGGGTGAAACTGAAAGCTACAGAAGTTTAAGGGCACTTGCTTAGTTCTAGCCCTTCCAAACTAAACAGCACAAAATTATCTGATAATTTAGTCCTTTACTAATGGAGCTTCATTATGAATTGGCTACCATTGTTTTTTTTTTTTTTTTTTTTGATACCAGGAATTGAACTCAGGGGCTCTTAACCACTGAGCCACATTCCCCCCAATCCTTTTTATTATTTTTTAAAAATTGTTGATGGACTTTTATTTTATTTATTTATTTTTATGTGGTGCTGAGGATTGAACCCAGTGCCTCACACATGCCAGGAAAGTGCTCTACCACTGAGTCCCAGCCCCAGCCCCCTTTTTATTTTGTATTTTGAGATGGTCTTGTTAAGTTGCTCAGAGCCTCCTAAAGTTGCTGAGGCTGGCTTTGAACTTGTGATCCTCCTGCCTCAGCCTCTGCAGCGACTGTGTAAGCCTGGTGCCCAACCACATCTGGCAGCTACTTCTTTTTAAAATATGTGTTAGTAGTAATTAAAAATTTTAGAGAACAAAAATCAAAGTTTAAATGTGCTGCTCCATGAATCTAGGAAGATTAGGTAACACTAAATGGGAGGTATCTGTGGGTTTATTTTTGATTCCCAGTGGTTTAGTTTGGTTGAGGGGCTTGCTGTCTGTCCTTTCCACCTTGCTCTGGGCCCCAGGCTTATAGCACTTGTCCTTTCAGTCCAACAGTTGTGCCTTCCTGATAAACACCATTCCTGTGCTTTCCCAGGCTCTGAAACCACAGGCTCGAGGGTCCAAGCCCCCTGTGAGGGTTGCATCTCAGGCGCCTGCTTTTCTCCCACGCGTCAGGTCTCCTTTCCCCACTCCTGTTTATTCTGAGCCCCTCAGCAGCTCAGCACAGCAAGCTTGACAGGCTCTGTCTTTCTAGACTGTTAATTTCACAGCCGGATGAGTAGAAAGGTAATTTATATGGGTCAGTCAGATTTAAAACGCTGCTGTGTCTCCTGACGAGGTGGAATGAGAGGATTTAAAAGAATTATTAGTGTGGTCCAGAGCGGCCATCTCTTCGACACAGTCCTCTACCTTTTCCATTTGGTAAATGCTCCACACAGCCTCCACATGTTGACTGTGGATTACAACCAAGATGAGAAGCAAGCCGCTGGGGGAAGATTTTTGTTTTCATTTATTTTTAATTAATTGCAAACTTCCTCTTTCATTTGGCTGGCCACGCTCTGCAGATCCTGGTGACACAGGAGCTCTGCCAGCATGAGGAGCCACTGTGCCGAGCTGTGAGAGGCCTAGCAGTGCCAGCAGGCTGGTTTGCACTCAGTCCTGAGGGAAGGTTTTAAAGAAATCTTCACGCTTGAAATCCTCCTTCCAAAATGCTCCATGTTCCTTCTTCTTAATTGTCTCCTTAGATGATAATATTTATAATTAGAAATCATCCATTTCAAAACAAATTTATTAACCTTTCCCGGGCAAATGAGAGTGCCTAGAGATACCTTAAGGTAAAGTCTAGAGAGAGGTTTTCTTGCCCTTTGGGGATTTCCTATCATCTCTGGAACCAGCAGGTTTGTACAGGGAAGAGAAGATGTTAAACAGGAGAAGAGCCAATAAACAAGGGCTTAGGAATCAGTCACATCTGTTTTGGAGTCAGACTGATGTGAGCTGCATCCTGGTTCTGCTGCTGAATAATTGTGTGGTTATGGGCAAAATTATCTAACCTGATCCTCCACTTCTTCTGTAAAATAGTCATCATGAGTATAGATGAAGCCCTCTGCACCTAGACTGCATGCTTTATATAATAACAATTATGAATATAGTCTAAGAGGAGAACCAAAGTACAGAGCTCATGTGTCTTAAAAATCCAAATTGAAAAACTTCCTATCTCAACAAAAATATCAACTAGGACAAGAGACACTCTCTTTCTTCAGACATCTAGAAAAAAGAGAAAACAACAATTATGTTTTATCTGAATGAAATTATTGGATATCTGAGCCTCCAAGAAAGAAAGAGAGTCCCCCCACCACTCCTCCTCCCTAACAATTGAATGGAGATCTGGAAATAGGAATAACAAGAAGGGAGGCTAACTCGGAAGCATACTGGTTCCTCCGAAGCTAGATGCTAGGGTTTTAATACACAAATGGAGTCAGGAGAGGAGGCTTGGGTCTCAGCAAGAACAGGAAAGCAAAACTAAGGTAGCTGCCTAAAGCCAAGATCCTTAAGCATTTTCAGTTTAAGTGAGAGGGTGGCCTTAAAAAAAGACATCCAGAAATGTGGAAACTGGGAGAAATAAAGCCAGTTTGCCTGAAATCCCAGATCCTTGTCATGGCCTCATGGGAGTCTGAAGTCTGATTTCACAATTCCTGTATGGTCTGGAAAAATCTCAAGCCTAGAAATTACTATGTAATTTGTCTAAGGACAGTAGAAGGAAAAGAATATGAAGGAAATGAATAAAATTAATAAAATACAATAAAGACACACTATAATGAGTGTCCATAAAGCCAAAGGAAAACAAAATAGAAAAATTTTGATAAGACAAGTGAAAAAAGAAAACAAGGGCATAGATAAATCATATTAGGAATAAAAAAGACAATTGAGTGTGAGTGAGTGTGTGTGTGTGTGTGTGTGTGTGTGTATTTTCAGAAACTATGGTGATAAATTTGAGAGCTTTAGTCAAGATAAAATTCTAGAAAACTTACAAAGTGATGATGACTAAGGAAAAGATGAATAGCTTAGTAACTGTTAAAGAAATTTAATCAGTAGTTAATATTAAACTCAGATAAAATTCACAAGACATGAGGTTTTATAGGCAAGTGCTACACATTTAAAAGAGACATAATTTTTCTTTTTTATCCAAACTCATCTAGAGAATACAAAAAGGGAAATGCTCTACAACTTATTCCATACAGATAGCAAAAATGTGAACAGAAGTTTTCAGAACTATAGTGCCACAGAGGAAGACTGCTAGCAATTTGATTTATGAAAATGATGCAAAATCATAAATAAAATATTAATAAAACAAATTCAACAATGTATTAAACCACAATATGATCAAGTGGCATTAATTTAGAAATGCCAAAATGATTAGACTTTAAACACATTAATTTTATTCACCATATGAACAGATTGAAGATGAAAAGCATAATTATCTCAACAGATTCAGAAAAAAATTACTTAATAAATTTCGGTACCCATTCAGAGTAAAACACAAAACAATTCACGAATTCATTCTAAAATTGGAAGAAGAGGAAAGTTCCTTAACCTGACACACAGTATCAACCACAAACATATTGATCCTGCTGAGGAAGCATCAGAAGCTCCATTTACTACTTATTAAATCCTTCTTTTTTTTTTTTAAAATTTTTATTGTGGGTTGTTCAAAACATTACAAATTTCTTGACATATCATATTCCACACTTTGATACAAGTGGGTTATGAACTCCCACCTTCACCCCATACACAGATTGCAGAATCACATCAGTTACACATCCATTGATTTACATATTGCCATACTAGTGTCTGTTGTGCTCCGCTGCCTTTCTTAAATCCTTCTTAAGTGACTATCTGGTATTGTCACTTCATTTAAATATTGTACTGCATATTTTAACCAGTGCAATAAGACATATTAGTTAATTGTTTTAAATGTGAAATGATTGGAAAGGCATAAACAAAATAATTGTTACTGCCAATGATATGATTGTCAACATGGAAAAATACAGAAAGTCCTCAAACTATTAGTAATAGTATGGTCCAGCTAGATTCCTGGATGCAAGAGCCACAGCCAAAATTAGCAGTGTACTTTTATATTTCTATAAAATGTAGCAAATGTATTGGAAGATAAATCTAAAGAAAGAGCAATATCTGTATGAGGATAAGTTCTGAGGAAGAACCTAGAAGAGGTATTCAGTGCATGGAGAAATGACACATGCAGAGATTGCAAGACCTAGTATTAGGAGGATGCCAATTCTCTAATTAATTTATAAAGTAGATTTAGTTTTACAGAACTTTATAATCTGACCAAAGCATTATACACAAGTAAAAATGGCTGAGAATGGTCTAAATATAAATGTTTTTATGGAGAGTAAGTTCTAGGAGGAGAAGGAGAAGAAAAAGAGCGGACTTGCCCTACTAAGGGTAAAACTTGCCCCACTTAATAAATAAAAAGGTGTTGTGGACATGAGCAGAGAAAAAGATAATGGAGAAGAATCTGGAATCTACACAAAACCCATCTCTGGATGGGGATATGTGTAGAGTGGCCTTCAGTCTACACACATGGAGTGAAGAGTATAGTTTCCCAGGAGGGAAAGTTGGGGTTGGTCAGTAAAAGGACCACAACACTGGTTACCCATGGGGAAAATGGTATTGACTCTTTTTCAAAGGGTATTTCAAAATCTTCACCAAAATATATGCATGTGAGCACCACATATGAAAAAAGTGAACATTTAAAAATTTTTAAGAAAGAATGTAGAATAATACTTTATGACTTTGGGCAAGAGATGTTTCTTAAACAACAAATAGAAATAAAAGGAATAGTGATAGATTTGCCTTTATCAATAATATCAAAAGGCAGTTTTTGACAAATTTAACAGAGTAAAGAGCAGCCCATGCTGAGAGAAGATATTTTCCATCTGTGTAATTGACAAAGGGATAGTATTCAGAATTCATAAAACTTATAAAGATCAATAAGGAAAATAAAAAGAACCCATTTGGAGATGGATAATGGATTTCAAAGAGCAGTTCACAGAAGGGGAGATGGAAGGGTTTCTAAGTTTATGAAGACATATTCAACTATGCTGATGCCCAGAAAGTACCACTAAACTAACAAGCTACCATATCATCACAAGAAAAACAAAAACTATAGGTCTGATTATCACCATATAATTGTATGAATGTAGGGAAGCTGAACCCAGACAATACCAGCAGAAGGAAAAATTGGTACTGCCTCTCCGGAAAACAGTATTTCATCACTTAGCAATGATGGCATGCATGTGCCCTAAAGTTCTAAAATTCTGCTTCCAGTTACACACCTTAGAAAAACTCCCACACACGAGCATCAGGGATCATACACAAAGATTGTCATGGCAGCACTGTTTACAAAAATGAAAAAGTGAAAGCAATTGTCATCATCCATCAGGGAATTGGAGAGAGAAGCTGGGTTTACTTAAACAATGAATATTATCCAGCAGTTAAAATGAATTAATGAGATTTACATGTGTCAATATAAATGCATCTTTCAAGGAGTATATTTATGAAAAAGTAAGTTGTAAAAAGACCCATGCAATATTAATATTTATATAAAAATTTTAAAGATTCCAAACAATAACATCATTATTTATGGATACATGCCTGTGTTGTAAGTCTAACTTTGAAGACAAAGATATATCCATATTTTATCAGCATGTTTGTCATTCCAAGAAAAAGGCTGGAAGGCAGGTTGCTGGCGAAGATTGATCTATGCCCGGACATTTGATTTCTAAAGAAAATTTAAATGCAATAAAATGTGTAGTAAACAAAATGATGAAACATTATGTTTTGAATTTGGCAGATGTGTGATAGTCCTTTTTTTCTACCCTTTTCTGTTTGTTTGAAGTATTTCATAATTGGAATAGAAAATTTAGAAAGATAAGTAACCACATGTTTTATATATTTCAAATCAAGATTAGAGCCCACACTTTCTGTGGAGATTTTGGTATGCTTCTAGCTCCCATCATTCTCCACCTTTGAGAATTGCTGATATACATAGGATGGACTGGGCACGTGCCAGAACTTTGTTGCAGTTTGCTCCTTGCAGTGTTTGTTATTCAAGCAATGGTGTTTTCATTACCCCAGTGAGGAATGGACATGTTTTACTATCCATTATGCCTTTTAAAACTGAACACACTTTTTGGAGATTTTATGTATGTTCTCCAACCCCATCTTCCCTATCCAACTGGAAATCACAGATAGAAATAGTTAGTCATTATAGGAATGTTTTTTTCTGAAAAGTTCATTCACAGGAAGTCTGTGAGATAGGCGAATGAGTGTCCTCTCTGAAGCCAGGAGCCCGGCTTCTCTCTCTGCTTACTGTGTATCTGTTTCCTGAACTCATTTGTGCTGCAATTTCTTTGAAGTGAAAGTGTCAAGGTTTGGTCCTTTCCAGCTCTCAGATTTGGCAATTTTATGAAGTGTGTGTGTGAATTCAGTTATAAATACAATGGGATCAAAATATATGAATCGAGGAGGAGGAAAGTACTCTCCTGCCTCACAGTATCCCTTTCTCTGTCTTTGTGTCACTGTTATGGAATAATGTCATGAAGGCTGAAATTTTTGAAAGCCAATGTTTTCTGAGAAGATATGCCATTTTGCTCATTAATGCTTCAGCAGAAATGGATTTTTTTTAGTGGTGGGGCGGGGTGTACCAGGAATTGAACTCAGGTGCATTCAACCACTGAGCCACATCCCCAGCTCTATTTTGTATTTTATTAGAGACAGAGTCTCAATGAATTGCTTAGTGCCTAGCTTTTGCTGAGGCTGGCTTTGAACTCGATATCCCTCCTGCTTCAGTCTCTTGAGCTGCTGGGATTACAGGCTTATGCCACTGTGCCTGGCAGATATGGATTTTTGAATAAGCAGGCCAAATTGTATGTTTCCTGAAAGATTCTGAGAAATAGGACAGGTGTGTTTCAATCAGGAGGTGAGGAAGGCAGGGGCTGGAAAGAAGAAAGCACTGCTGTAGAAGGGAGTCCTTGCCATTTAGGAGAATGCCTTTGTGGTTGGGAATATAGATTCTGAATGGGAGACATGGTCGAAAGAGGAAGATGGAGCAGCATCAAACACAAGCTTGGCAACAGTCCAGGACGGCAGCTCCCAAAATCACCTTTTAGGTTTTAGCTAATGAAGAACCATTTCTTGGAGATAAAGTTCAGAAAGTTTTTTTCCATAATTAGAAAGGGTACTATGAAATATTTGGGTCTGCTATACTGATGGTGTTTCTATCTTAGGTCAAATTTGAAGAGGAGCCAGGGGTCAAAAGGAAATGCCCCAGCAGGTAGGATGCTTGGTCAGCTCAGTGGTCCTCTAATGCCTTCTTCCCTGAGCCTTGCATTAGATTAGAGTTACAAGAAGTTTCCATTAGGGTTACATGAAAAAAGTAGAGGAAAATTTGGCTCAAAAACTTTAACACAGTGCAATCTATGCTTCATATGGGAAGTTTTGAGTTGGTGTCTAAGTTTTCAAGTATTCTACGGGAGATATTTAAATGTAATTTCCTTGTGTCTTAATTGCTAATTATTGTAACTAAGGGCTCTAAATTAAACATTCTCTATTTTGAAGGCTTTAAGGAGTTTAAAGCAATTGCTGTCACTGGAAATGTGTTTAGTATCTATTCTCAGGAGTGGAATCTAATCATCCACATAAGGCTGGTGACCTCAGAAAGACAGCCAGAAGCATTGGCCTTAATTGTATTAAGATCTCAGTGTCCACTCGAATGAAAAACTGCCTTTGACTGGTGGAAAGTTTTGGAACTTAAAAATTCAGTGCATTTGAGTCTGTTATGTGTGAAATATGTGGAAGATTGCTTTAAAATTTATTTTTTTGATAAGCTGACTTGTTCTATTAATCAACTCTATAGAGAAAAAATTGAGATATGTTATTTGGGAGTTGAGATGGCACCCCATTTTTCCCCTGTCTGATCATACTCTAAAAGACATTAAAAATTATACTAAGATATAAATTCTTTCATTGAGATATGCTTCTTTTTGTCGATCCCATCAAGAAGGATCTGTACCCATATCTAAATCTATATCTTATTAATAGTCACTCCCCACCAAGTATAAGGATTTCAATACTTAATACATAGATCAATCAAGTATTTTCAAACTAGAGATTGTTAACCTCCCTTTCCATTTTAAATATGTCTGGCTAAGCCAGTTGTGATGGCACATACCTATAATCCCAGCAGCTTGAGAGGTTGAGGCAGCCTCAGCAATTTAGTAAGACTCTAAGCAATTCATTGAGAACCTGTCTCAAAATAAAAAAATAAAAATTTTATTTTCCCATATCCATGTGCCCCAAATAATTTTAGAATAAAATATTTGGATTACTCTAACAAGAAGTAAAGTAGGATTTATATTTTTCTCTCTGAGTTGTGGAAAGTCCCAAATATATGGGCAAAAGGTGTTAGATACCTAGAATTCTAAGCAGAGAGCCAAGTTGCCAGAACCAAATAAACTTCTATAGAACATGCAAAGTCCTATAATAATAATTTGCACCCCTACCCCCAATTAATAGATGAGAACTTCTGGGGAGAGAAAAGGAGTAAGTTCCCTTGAGAGATGTTCATTGTTTCCTAGTGGGTTCTTGCTTAGCCAGTTGACTTACCAACTGCCTGTGTTCTACTGAAAAGGTAGAGGCAATTCAGGAGAGAGGTGACAGACCTTTCATGTAAAAGGAGGGCTGGGGCTGAGGTATACACTCTCATGGTCCCTTATCTACTATTTCTTGGTTCCAAGAATTGTCTAGAAAAAGTAGTTGGGATGTAGAAGGGCATAGTCTTGCTAGGCCTGCTGTGTCATAAGGAGCGAAGAATGCTGGATCAAGGATAACCTGTTGGGCATCTGCCAAAACTCACAGAATTCCCTTCCAGATCTCATGGTATAGGGCACAGCCTGGGAAAATCTGCTATGGTGCTTCCTGACCTTCGGAGTGGGATATGTTGGTGCTTCCACTCACTGAACTCATATAGACAATGAGCAAGAATGGTAGTGTGTTAGTCAGCTTTCTATTGCTGTGACAAAATGCCTGAGAAAATCAACTTAAAGTAGGAAATATTTGTCTCATGGCTTCAGTCCAAGTTTGGCTGTCTCTATTATTTTGGGCTTAAGTTGATACAGAAGATGATGATTATGGGAGCATGTCCTAGAGAAGGCTGTCACCTTTTGGCATCATGGAGGGAGGGAGGGAGGGAGGGAGGGAGGGAGAGAGAGAGAGAGAGAGAGAGAGCGATAGGGCTGGGGTTGTGACTTAGTGGCAGAGCACTTGCTTAGCACTGGGTTTGATCTTCAGCTCCTCATATAAATATTTTTTTAAAAAAAGGTATGTCAACAACTAAAAAATATTTTTAAAAAAATTTTAAAAAGAAAAAGAAGGAGGAGGGAGAGGAGAAGAAGATGGAGAGGAGGAGGAGAGAGGAGGAAGAGGAAGGAAAGGAAGAGGAAAGGAGAAGACAGGGTATGCATAAAGGTCAGGGGACAAAAGCACACTCTCAAAGCATACCTCCAAAGTGACCCACCTCTTCCAACGAGGCCCCACCTTGTAAAATTTCCACCATTTCCCAATAGTTCTGCCAGCCAGGTACCAAATCTTCAGCATACCAACCTTGGGCAGACATTCCGGATCCAAGCTATGACAGGTAGTTTTGGCATGGAAGTGCTGCCTTCCTGGTCAGACATGGCATGTGCCCTCACTCAGACACTATGGACTCTTCTTTCCATGGACATGGGCACTGATCCTAGTGCAAAATATCTCCATCTGTCTCACCAGGTCAATAGATTTTAACTGGTGTCTGTGCATGTATCCTAATTGTGCCCCAGTCCTTCTCCAAAGGGCAATTAGAATGATCTTAAGGAAGACGAACCTAGTCATGTGACTTCCCAGATTAAAACTTTTTGATGGTTCCCATGATCGCTTTAGGATCACTGGAATGCCTTAATTTTGCTTCCCTGGTCTTTCTAGCTTCAATTCTTGATTGTGTGAGCTTCTTTTGGTACTTCTACCTTGTCAAAGTGCTTTTTCACTCCTAGACTTTTCACAGGAACTTCTACTCTGCCAGGAGTACTCTTTCCTCCGAAACTCCTGTCCACCTCCCATCTACATTGGATGTCCTAATTCTCACTTGACCTTCACTTAGATGATTAAATGTCACCACAATACACCTGACCATTAATTCCTATAACATGTGCTGCTTCCTCCTGTGTGGGAGTGAAAACCTGCCTGTCTTAGTCACCACACCAACCTGGCCCAGAGTACATACTTAATAGATATTTGCTGAAAGAATAAGAGTTAATTAGAGACCATTTAATCCTTGGGCACTAAAAAGATGAAGTTAGCTACCTTAATCAGATCAAAACTGGGCCTTCTGCCCACGCTGTATTAACATCTGACTCAGAGCAGATGCTAACATTAGATCAAGGTATCAACTAGAGAATAGTAAGTACAATCCATCATTTTTTAGACAACAAGCAAAAGCAAGAACTTTAGTGCTTATAGCAGAGTTTACCCTGATGACCATGCATCACATACCTTCTCTTACACTCAAACTGTTTATCCCCAGGCTTTTATTTGCTGACTGCAAGATCATCTGTTTATTCTTATCAATTTATTTTCCTATAAACCCAGGAAAGACTCTGAAGCATTCAGATCTATACTGAGAGGCCAGCTTATGAACTTCCTGCATGGATTTTCTCAGACTGCTCAGGCCTTTTTTTCTATCCCACTAGCTGCATGTGAATTTGCTCCCTTGAACTCCCCAGGAGTGCTCGCTTTTTTTTTTTTAAATCTTTTAAGTTAGTTTGGGAGTTTTGATTATTGTATTAATTTGCTAGGCATGCTATAACAAAGTACAACAAACTGGATGGTTTAAACAACAGAAATTTGCCTCACAGTTCTGGAGGCTGCTAGTTGGAGATCAAAATGTCAGTGGGGCTGGTTCTTTCCAAGGGCTGTGAGGAAAAATCTGTTCCATGCCCCTTTCCTGGATTCTGGTGGTGAGCTGGCATTTCTTGTTTTGGAGAAGTATTCTCTGGATACTCCTGGATTCATCTTCATGTGCTCTTCTCCTGTATGTCCATTGCCAAATTCCCCTATTTATAAGGACACTAGTCATATTGGATTATAGGCTTACTCTATTCTTATATAAACTTACACTAACTTAATGTTAAATAATGTTAAGTAATAACATCTGTAACAACCCTATTTCCAAAAAAAAAAAAAAAGGTCATACCTAAGGTCTAGGATTTCAATATATGACTTTTTAGGGAAAATAATACAATGCATACACTTACAAGTAGTAGAAACTTTTGTGTAAGTGAAAAATGGAATTCACTGATAAAGAATAAGTTGGTCTTGAAATATCTCAGTGACTGGGATTTCCCAATTCTCTACCTGTCACTGCAGCTGGGCTGCAGTGTCTGTGCATGTATCCTAATTGTGCCCCAGTCCTTCTTTATTTTCTTTATTTTTTAAAAAATACTTTCAGTCATAGATGAACCCAATACATCTATTTATTTGTATGTTTATTTATTTATTTATTTATTTATGTGGTGCTGAGGATTGAATCCAGTGCCTCACATGTACTAGGCAAGGATTCTACCACTGAGCTACAGCCCCAGCCAATGGGCTCCCTTTCTTCTATCCTTCAATAATTCAATTCGAAGCTCAGAATTCTGGGAGAGAAAGTTGAATCAGCTACACTTGGGTTAGATGCCCACTCCTTGGTTGTAAAGGATGGTGGTATGGTTATGAGAAGATGTTTTGCTAAAAGAATCTCTTGGTTCCCATTGTGGGATTTCCAGAACTTGAATTTATTGTTCCACAAAGTCAGCATACAAGGAAGAGTAAAGATAATTCCCCAAAAAAGAATCTGAGATTTGGAAATATTAGAGACAGAAAATACATGATGGTAGCAAAAAACAAACAGAGCAAGCAAAAACATTCTCCACCTATTTTTTTTTTAAGAGGAAATAAACTCAACAAGTATGGTTTCTTTCTTGTATGCATATCAGACCCTGCCAAAACCAAGTGCAGAGTTATGTCTAGGCAGATGTAAGGTGGGGATTTGGGAAGTCGTTCAGCTATTTTACGTGCTGGCCCTCTTTGCTGGGTGATATCTTTTAGAAGAGACACTGACATCTGTGCAGGAGCTCAGCATGTGGATATTTTTAGGGATAGAGATTTCCAAGAAGTATAAAGGGAGGGCCAGACATCAAACTATTGCAATTCCTTTCATTTTCTCTTTTCATGCCAATCCTCAGAACTAGAGGGGATCTTCATGGACACAGAAAACAGAACCAGTCCCCGGTAAAAGGCAATCAGAATTCTGTCAGTCCCAGATACCAAGGTTTTTATACACTGGGTCTGCTAACTTACTTGTTTAATGCCCTCAGAAGCTGAAGGTGCTAACTCATCTTCTTAAAGTGTCAGTGTGGTCCAGGGCATGGAGTATGGGCTTCAAGATCCCTTGCTTCTGCAGGAAGGATCTGTAGAACCAAGTCAAGTGACACATTTCCTCAGGACCTCAGGGTTCTCCCACACACAACAGTACTCTAACCTTTCTCTACCTTTCTGTGCAGGCTGGCCCTAAGAAAATCACCTGATCTACTTTGTGTGATAGTAGAACATGAGGCCTCCATTCTGAAAATGTGTGCCCTATTCCCAGAAGGAAGGCATGCCACATGGAGAGGCCAGGAAGAACTGAAGAGACTTGTTATGTCTCTCTCAGTCTCTGACCCGTAGCTCCTCCCTTTTAGTCCAATTTTCTATCTGACGTCTATGCTTTATATCATGTAAAACTTTGATTAAATAAATGTGTTATGCTTTTCTCTTGTTAACCTGTCTTTTGTTGTAGGGGTCTTAGCACCTGCTGTGTGGACCACCTTGCTGATGGCATTTGTCTGTCTGCTTCTTAAGGAGGACATTTGTCCTCTGCCACTTTGGGTCTTGCCTGCTGAGTAGATGTAGTTTCTGCCCTCTCTGCACATTTCTAGTGTGCTCTTTGGGTCTGCTGGACTTCTGGAGTCTGGGTAAAAGCACTGAATATTCTACAAGGGATGTTAGATTTAGAAAGTGAAATAAAACGAATGAGTCACAGCCTCTCCTACCACCAAGCTGACCATGTAATGAACACTTGTGGTTGTTTAAAAGATCACTGAAGCAGGACCATCAGCACCTGTCACTCCCCAAAATGTGACTTGGTAAGATTAGGACGTTTTATCGGATTAGCTCAAGGATCAGTAAGTTTGAAAATTTACTTAGAAGATTAAATAATCTTTTATTGTGACTGCTCTTACCTTTCTGCCCAAATCTTCTCTAATAAAATTTCCACTGCAGCCAGTGAGAGTAGAGAGAAAGATTATAGTTTAGAGAGTTTTGGAAATGTGTACGCATCAGAAATTCACTATACACATGAATACTCAGCTTCTATAAACAAATAGGAGGGATGGTTAAATGAGGCTGTTAACTTTGCCCAAACTAGAAAGTTGTACTTGTCCCTCTTTTTTGTGCTTTTTCCAACCTGTGCCTGATGTGCCCAGACTTGGGGGAACTCCTCCTTCTGGTGTGGCCACAGCTCTCTGCTTATTTATTTAGCCTACCCTTCCTTTGAACTGGGCTCTACCCTGTTTTCTGGTTCCTATGTCCCTCTCTCCTTCCTTCTTTGTCTATATGGTAAACACTTTTGCTGATAATCTCTGGTAGGAAGAGTTAAATGCTAAAGGATAATACTTGTGACCTTCTGGAAACTCCACTTGGTGTTCTTTTAAATTTTTGTTTTAAAAAAATCCAACCCCCAGTTTCCCAAGCCTTACTCATTCACTCACATCTTCACAATTTGTCATAGCTTAGTAATCCTTTTAGTAGAGTTTTTTTTTTTAACCAACTCACATTTTAAACTTCAATCTACAATTTAGCTCTGATTTTAAGCAATATCATCTATAGAACAGCAACTTTGATCTGTAAGTTATGTCATTTCTAATACACATTAACATAATATGTATCTATTAGTCATTGATGTAGTCCCAGTAGCATCCTCTTGGTCTATTTTAGTGGCAGCCAACAAAATGCCCTGTGATGAAGGGAATGTTCTCTATCTCCCCTGTCTAATGTGGCAGCCATGAGCCATATGTGTGAACTGAGCCCTAGGAATGTGGTTAGTGAAACTGAGCAATGGAATTTTTAATTTCATTTAATTTAGTCAACTAAAATTGAAACAGCCACGTGTGGCTCATGGTTACTGTATTGGCAAATAATATTTTGAGATGTTTGGACTAAATTATCTCTCAGCTTTTTCTTGCTCTAAAATTTTAAAAAAAAAGGAAACTACTGGGGTCTTCAAGAGTAAGAATATCTGGATAGCAGAAGAGCAGAGTACCTGGACTTAAAAAATTTTGAGCAAGAGGGACTTTGGCAATATGGCTAGTGAACAGCATTGTACGTGGCACAAAACAAACGAATAAACAAAAAACCCTCAAGAGATGATAGCTTCCATCAACCCCCAGGTCGTATCACCAAGAAGGTGACTTTGGTGATAGAAGTTAGATTGAAGTGACCTTGATTAATTAAAATTGGAAGTTGACCTGCTATCTATCAATCTATCATGACAATAAATCCAGGGTCGTTGTGTGCAGAGATATTTGTTACAAAATGGGCACAGACCCTGGAAATGGAACCCCTGGTCTGCGGTCAGGAGCTGCTGGTCAAGGATGCATTTTAGGGAAGTTGTACTTTCTAGAGCTAGGAAACTTTCAAGCACAGTTCTTTCTCCAACTTTGTTTCATCTTGAACAAACACAAGAGTACTTGTAGGGAGAAATTCTCCTCCAAAGTACACTCTTCTGGTGATTACCAGCAGGTCCACTGGCAGCGGATGGATTGAGAGTCTGAGTCAGCCCTGCTGATTACCTTAATCACCTTAATCATAGAATCCACCCTCCCTGGAATGGCCTCAATACCAAGAGTGGGAGAACAGCCACTCTAAGATGAACACTCCTCGTTAGAACATATTCAGATGCATTATAATGAAGAGCTCGTGATTTGTGTTAGGGACATGAGAATTTCTAGGCTTTGTCACCCTTTGACTAGTTCCTTTTATTACTAGTGAAGAGTTTTTCAAGACTTTGTTAGAACACTCAGCACATCCTGGAGAGATGCTGCTGAGTCCCAAGGTGAGCATCTTTCCCATGTCTGCTCAAGAGCTACCAAAGCAGCCCCAGGGCAAGTTCTCCTTCTCTTTGTCTGCACATACTTGGGGATGGGGATTTCCCCATTCATTCACTCCCAGAATAAGCAGCAGCATCTAAAGTGTTCTTCATCAGGAACAGTTCCAAATGGCTTCACTTGATAGACATTCACTTTTCGAGGATGGCACTACCTGAGTAGTTCAGGGACTGGACAAGTTAATTGCTTATATTGTTTTTCAAATGCTACCTAGTGTTCAAGGGAAACAAAAACAAAATCAGCTTGCACATTCGCACGGGTAACTGTACCATGGGAATTTTTATATCTTCTGATGATTTTGTAGGCATGAGCTTGTGACATTAAGCCACCAGAGACTGTTCATTCTCTCCTAGCATGGCTTTTGATAAAAGTCGTCACAGAAATGATGGTGATAGGATTATGTTTATTACCCCAAGGATTAGATGTTTCATAGGTATGGCTCACATTCAAAGGTTATAATAAATGATCTCTTTACTGAAATAACAAAGCATTAATATCAACTGCTCTCTTATTACTAATATTCAGACAAAAATGTAAGGAATTATGTAGATTTTAGTTAAAGCTAGAAGTACACTTAACAGGAAAAAAAATCGCCTATAATGAGTAAGAATGGAAATTTTGGGGTCAGGAAGATTTGATTTTGAATTCTGGTGTTTCTGATCTTAGGTAGGTTTCTAAACCTCTGTATTTATCTAGTTGACTTGTCTATAAAATGGCAATAATAAAATGTGATTCATAAAACTTTCTGTAAAAGTAAAATTGATAAGTGAATGGAAAATGATTATTGTAGTTTTTAGCACAAGATTAAAAACCAAGCAAATGATAGTTAGCAATAGCATTATTATTTTCTTTAGCCAATCCCTGAGACCCTGTTTTCCAAAGTTGATTCTATTTTTAAGATATTAGACTATTTAATCTTCAGAACGTTCTAGAATATATTTATTTAGAAAAAAAATTATAATGGAGCATTTTTATAATACTGGTTGTCTTTATTCTGTGAAGTTCACATACCTTATTCACATAACTGTAAAAACCAGCCCATGATGTAGATACAGAGAATGTCCCCATTTTACAGATGAGGAAACTTGATGCACAGAGGATAAATAACTTACTCAAGATTACCCGGCTAGTCATAACACAGCAAGGATATGATCCGGGCAGCTGAACTCTAGAATTGATTTTTTACCCTCTAAGCTATACTACCCTTTAGAATTAGAAAGCAAGGTTTATTTATAATTATAAAAATGTTAATATAAGAAAATTTAATAGCCTATATAAATAAATAAATAATGGATTTCTTTGACCCAGATAACTTCATAATTTTTCCCCACCCCTTTGGATGAATATCCTTATTCAATAAACCCTCTGTATTTAACTTAATACTAGAGATTTCAACTTCTTTAAAATAAAGTTTGCTGCATAGGGGATATTTTTTTTTCTTTCCAAATCTTTTACTCTTATAAGAAAAATCTCTTCTATTTGTAAAAATCATTTTGAACAGAGAAGTAGCCTCTAGTGCCAGGGAGAGGGAAGAATGTGAGAAAACAACCATCATTTACTAAAAAATCAAAGTATTAGACCAATTAAAATGGATTGCGGAATCTGACAATGACTTAACTCAGTAATGAAATGGGTCTGACCTCCCACAGCCCCACCATCATGCAGGCACCAGGTTAGTGAGTTCTAGGCACCCTAAAAATGGAATTTTGGATGACTTTATATGCCATTGCAATATTTTAAAAATTGGGAATTTTCAAAGAACATGTTTGTGAACAAATTGATTCTGTGGATAGTCATATTTTGAACTGCACACTTAAGATCATAACTACATGTATGCATATATTTTAAATTTTATTTGTATAAGCAGTATCATATTGTGTTTCCCCATTTCAGTAGATCGTCATTTTAATAAATTTTCCTTTTGAAAATTATATTATTTGTTTCCTATTATTAGAAATAGCTCTGCAATAATTACTTTGTGCATATATCACTTATTCTCCTTGATAGCATCCTACAGGCTTATTAAGCGTTGGGTCATATTACCAAATAATTTTTCCTAACATTATACCAATTTCATTTACTAGGGGTAAAATGGAAAGCCCATGTCATTGTACCTTTGCTAGTATTGAATATTATCATTAAATACTATATTTCATTTTAAAATTTGCAAATTAGGAAGAGACTAAATGGGATACTGGTCATTTTCAACTGAGCATTTCATGCCTATATTTCTTTTTTTTTTCAATGCCTTGTGCAGTCATACCTGTATTTTGATTAGAATATCAATAATATTTCCTAATGATTTGTATCAGTTCTTTCTATGTTGAGGATTTGTACACTTATTAATTTAAAATAATCTTCTGAATTTGTCATTTGCACTTTAATTTTATGACTTCTCATAAAAATGTTTCAAAATCAAGTCATAGAGTGGCTTATTTGAAAACATCATAATCAAATATTACATTTGTTTTAATAGTCGTGGTAATGAAAGGACAGGTTTGTAGATTCTGTCTTCCAGGCTGTTGTTAGCAGTGATTAGCCTCAAGGCACTGAGGAGAGAAGACAGGGCAGGCTTACCAAGTGACCAGAAGTCACTTTTGTGATAAATCAGCATAGCATGCCAGCGACCCACACACTTTTCTTTGGCCATTCTCTCCACCTTATTGTTTCTTTCTCCTCTGGTGTCCTCATTCAAACTACTTTAAAATTTGTCCCAGATTTTATCTATATTAGATTATAGTACTGGAGCTTCTATACCCCGTCTCATCTGCCTCTTCATTTTGTTTGTACCTTTTGCATTTTCTACTTATAGATGTTCTTTTTCTTCTTTTCAGAACAATACTTTTAATGAAAGAAGGAAAGAGGGGGGAAATTACCTTTTTTTTTCACTGCATTTGAATAGCAAATTAAATATCCTAAGGGCTCTCCACTGAGGGACAGGATGGGACTATTGTTAGCATAGGGCAGTAGCTCTGTACATGAACTTCGCATAAATAATTC
The DNA here is from genome assembly GCF_021218885.2 of Marmota monax. Classification (NCBI taxonomy): domain Eukaryota; kingdom Metazoa; phylum Chordata; class Mammalia; order Rodentia; family Sciuridae; genus Marmota; species Marmota monax. The sequence continues at coordinate 1,019,915 of NW_026694856.1, forward strand.
CCCCAAGGGCTTAGGGCATAAGAACTTTTGACACAGAAAGCTCTGCTGAGAATGCTTATTCTTTTGTTTCTGTTTGAAAATTAGGTAAGGGCCTTGACCAAAAGAAGACATCATTTTAAAAGAAAAAATAAATCACTCAATTTCAGAACAACATCTGAATCAGATGAAGAGGAAGAATAATAGTCTTGACAAAAAGGATCTATGAACAGCCCAGTAAGCACTGGGATCCTGCCAGAACTCTCCAGAAAGTGATGGATGTTGGTGAGAGTTGTTATCATGTTGTTCTACTTTTATACAACCTCCAAATCCCAAATCAAAATGGATGTTATTTTCTCTCCAGCCCCGGACTCAGCCACCAGCAGCACAATGTCAGAAAGAGGAAACTGGGTGGTCAGCCTCTGTGGAACTGTTCAGGTGACACTAGCTCAGATCCTTGTTTTATGAAGGATTGTGCCAATGCGTGCTCTTCAGCTTTTTTCCAAATTCCTTTGATTTGCTTTTAGGAAGACTTCACATACATATTCTAATGGCTCTACCCAATGCAGAAAATTGGGCTGATTAAAAAAAAAAAAAATCTTGCAAGTTGAATTCTATTCCTTGAAGACCTTTCATTTCACATTTGATCCGTTTTAAAGGGGACTTTTGCTGTTGATTTACTTGGCGCACAGCTGTGTAAACCTGGCAACATCAGTCTGGTATACTGCTGGTTTCCTCAGCCACATGTTTTTCCACAACAGCCCTTTCTATATGGGGATGGGGCCAGAAATGTGGAAGTTCAGCTTAAAAACAACAAACACATCAAGCTGGGTATGGTGGTGCATGCCTGTAATCTCAGTGGCTTAGGAGGTTAAGGCAGGAGGCCCTGGATTTCAAAGCCAGCCTTAGCAAAAGTGAGGTGCTAAGCAAGTCAGTGAGACCCTGTTTCTAAATAAAATACAAAATAGGGCTGGGGATGTGGCTCCGTGGTGGAGTGCCTCTGAGTTCAATCCCTGGTCCCCCCACCCCCACCCCGCAAAAAAAACAAAACAAAACATGTAAGTGGCCATGTGTCTGTGGCCTCATTCTCATGGGCAGTCTCTGGCTTCCCACCTCAGGTGCTTGCTTTGTGTAGTTTTTCTCACATTTCTGTAGGGTCCCCTGCTCTCAGCTAGAAGTGGGCAGGAACATGCGTCAACCTGATTTTACTGGGTTTCCAGGCACCCTCATTGTCCTAGTCATTCACCATTAGCCGGATACACTAGTGCCATCAGAAACCAAAGTGCAGAAGAAAGTAGCTTAGAATTCCTCGCTTCTTCCACGAATCCCCTCTCATGATATTTTCATCTACGGGCTGTCCGTTAACACCTTTCCCAAAGTGCCAGATGGTAAGTGTCATGCCAGGTACTCTCTTCAGAAACACTGCTACACACCTGTCCTGGATAATACTATTTCAGGGGGTTTAACGAGGCACAGTGAGCTAGCAATTTTGTAATCATTTTAAAAAGCTCCCCCAAATTTTAAATATACATTTAAAAACCATTTCAAGTCGAGTTTCATGACCAGGCAAATTTAGGTCTTGGTTTTGCTCAGAGATCTGATGATTTAATTACATCTTAAAGCTTGTCATTGAAGTGTACCTTGTACAGAGATTTCCAAGAAAAAGAAGGGCAGTTTGATTTTTAAAAAAGTTTGGTCATAGGGACTGGAGTGTGAAAAGATAATTAAGGAGAGAGACAGGAGGAGTACTTCACTGAAGGAAGAGGGACAGCGTGGGAGTGAGCGGGGGATGGAGCACTCCAACCATCCAGGCTGCAGCATAATGACCTCCTTCTCAGTCTTCCTACCTCAGCCTCCGCATCCTTGAACCCCTCACAGCTGTCACAATCAGCTTCTGTGGGCTTCTCTTTGATTGCATTACTTCCCCCTCTCAGAAATCTGTGCCAATGCCCAATTACCTCTCAAGTCAAATTAACACTCTTAATCACAGGCCTCTAAGCCCTTCACCCTCGGGTTTCCTGCACCTAATGGCCGTCCTCACTGTGCTCAGGCTTGCTGCTCTGGCTCCCAAGCTCTCTCTACCAGCCCCACCGCACCTCTAATGGTTTCTCCTTCTTTTCCATTTTTTTTTTTCCCTTTAAATGCTCCTTACAAACAACCTTTTCAGTGTTCAATTTTCCCCTTGCTGGTTTAATGACCAAGATGGCTTTAAAATTTCTCTAAACTTTAACCAGGTTATTTCCTGACTCTAGGACCCTCGCCTCCCTTTGCTTGAGCATTTGTAATACTTGTCATGGTAAATGCTTGCTTTCTCTGCTCTCTTTGAGATGCATATAAATCTTCTCCCCTCCTCTCTCTAGCCAGTTCCACAACCTAGGAAAGGTCTTTCTCAAGGACTTGGGAATCATGTCTTTGAAGTGTGATCCCTGAAGGGATATATCATTCCTATGTCTCCTCTCTGCACTTGAGTGGATTCCTAAGTTTGATAGGCACCAACCAGCATGCACAGATGGCCTAATGTGGGAGAAAAACATCTGTGAATCCAGGAATAACTTAATGTGCTCAACACATCCCATTGATCAATCCACCATCCCGCCATGTATTCTTCCACTGGTTGAAACCAAGGCTTAAAAATTGGTCTGCATTTTGTTTCAGAAGAGTTGATTGAGTTCAGTCTTACCATTTTCCCCATTACAATAAGTTGACTAAAATCACCTTTGCCTATTTAACTTCGTTCAGTACGATTTTTGTTTTATATAACCTGACTCCTTAGAGCTATAACTGACCGTATTCATACAACAATACACTTCAGAAAAAAAAAATACATGTATGTTGTACTTTTCAAGTGTAAGGCTCTTGATGTTGCTGACCAGCCCTCTCAGTACAAAACTCTTCTGCAATGGAATTCTTGTTAAATCAAAGAAAGGATTTGGGTAGTGTCCATATAGAATTGAGCTCTCATCCTATGAAAATGATCATAGGCTTTCAAACATTCTGAAGACTTATTTGAACACTTTTTTTTCAGTAGAAGAAAAAAAAAGCTTGCTCTCTATTTTAAGCTCAGGGAAAAGATTTTCAAATCAGAAAACAGCATTGTCTTCCAAATGTACACATTGCTGATTTAAAAGGCAGGGTCATTTGGTCCATATGAATTTTGGTGCAGAGGCGCAGTACAATTTAAATGGAATCCCAGATCTGGTTTCCAGTTACAAGGAATCCCAGTCCTGTTAGTAGAAAGTATTAAACAGAAACAGAATGAAATTTAAAAAAAAGAGAGAGAGGGAGAGAGAAAAAAATGCAATAAAATTAAACATGAACATATTAAATGCAACATATACACATGAAATATACTTGTCAGATTATATTGTTTTTATTGATTTGTCAAGAGAAAGAACCAGAAATGCTTCTTTGCTGCATAGTTTCTTCAGATAAACTTGATAAACTTGGGGGAATATTATTATACTGAGTGTGGAAACATGGCTTTTTTTTTTGTACTAGTGCCTGAACCCAGGTTCTTACATAAGCTAGGTAAGTGCTCTATAACTGATCTCCATCCCCAGTTGGAAATGTGTCTAACAGGAGTATATATTTTATAAGATTGTCTTTTCTGGGGCTTGGGATATAGCTCAGTGGTAGAGCCCATGCTTAGCATAGCAAGGGCCCTGGGTTCAATTCTCAGCACAAAAAAAAAAAAAAAAAAAAAAGGTCTTTTGTAAGATTATATCAAGTTTCAGAATTTTTCTCTTAAGCTAGGGGAAAAGAAGTTCAATTATTAAATAACTTAAATAAAAACAATGAAGATGTTTAACATTTGTTTTTCCTGCTATTTAATTCTACCTGAACCATTCCTTGTCTTTTCTCAGTCAAGGAAAAGCTACTCTTATTTATTTCCTTGAAAATAAAGGTTCCTTTGCTCTTGGGAGACAGAAGATTTTCTTGACAATGATGCGTTGTCTTGGGTATCACAACTGCTTTCAGTAGCCAGTCATTGGAAGAAAATATTTGCCAGGGACCCCAAAGAGATCCCTGCCTTCCCTTCCCTGGGAATATGAAAAATCAGACAATTGATTAATTAGCTTTTAACTTAATACCCTCTCCCCTCCATAATTTTGGACACACTATTGCTGGGTTTTCTATAAGTATTAATATTTTAGATTCTAGGTATTGGTTGAAATGTAATGATTGTCACTTGAATAGGAAAAAAAACATAAGATATTGATAGAGTATCAGTTAGTTAATTTTCAGCATTTAATGAAATCTTCAGAGCCTGTTCTTAAACTAAAGAAATAATACTGTTGATTACACTTAACATTTATTTGCATATGGATGTGAGAGTATACATTTTAGAACCACTTCTGAAAGTAGAAAGGGCAGATGGCAAATTTGAACTAATCTGCTAATCTCTTACATCAATCCAAGAATACACAATTTTCTGTCATTATGTAAAATAGTCCCTTACAACTTGCAGATAGATACTGGTCTTTGGCCATGTTTATTAGACTTTTTTCATTTTTTTTTTAAAGAACAAATGATTTAGAGTTAAAACTATTTCTGTGCTTTCTGGTTCCTACTAGTAATAAAGATGGAAAATTGATTTTGTAGATGCACTTCATTGTTTTAAACTTAAGTAAAAATCATTTGAACAGTGAACTGAACTATTCATGAATGAGCTTAATATTATAGACTGCAATTTATGTTCTGGGGTTTAACAGTTTTTTCAGTTGTTGTCATTTTATTTTCCCCTTAAGTTAGTTATAAGACTATATGAGCAGCTAGACTTTATTGACACTCCCCCCACTCCTTAAAAAAAAAAAAATATCCACATGGTTTAAAACCTGTGACGGACAAAACTGTAGGAGTGAAATTCTCAATGGTTGAAGTTACCACCTGCCTCCTGCTACCACCCCATCTCCCCCTTTTGTCAGCCCTTTTAATTTCCTTTGCCTTTTCTTTTCTCTAACCATTCTATGTTTAATCCATCCAACCCTGACTACTTTAGCTGTTTCTGAGCCAGTCTTGATCTGGTCTGAGAGATGTAGTGCCAGGGTTTGAGCTATCTTAGAAAGAAAAGTTAGACTTTAATTCCAAAGGAAGAGAACATCTTGTTCATGGGGAGGTGCAGTCATACAACAGGCCTCATCTCCAGGAACCGATGAGTCATGTTTCCCCCATTCATTGACTACAGCTTGCCTTCTGCAGCCCCCCACTGCATGTCATATTTCATGAAACTGCCAGACAATTATTTTAAAGTCATAAAATTGGGGGGACATATTACTTAATTCTAAGAAATCCAGAGTTTTCAAACAGAGATAATACTATATAACAGTATCCAGAGCTTGAATATATATTTGTGTGTGTGTGTGTGTTGTTTTCTTCCTTGTAGAGAAGCTACTGATTTGAGAAATTAAAAAGTTTCTGGACGAGGAGCTTGGTAAACTTGTAAGAGAAACATTTCTGGAATTCTAGAGTGCTAAAAAGCCCATTTCTTATCACTGAGAATTGAAAAAAAGCCTGTTAGGGCATTAACCCAGGAAGCCCCAGTCCCTGTAACAGAGATGTGCAATTCATAGAGAAGATATTTTTATCAAGTTTTAAATGCTGCTATAATAAATTACCCACAAATTTCATGGATTTAAAGTATATACTATTATTGTCTTACAGTTCTGTCGGTCAAACATCCCACATGTGGTCTTGGTGGACTTGAATCAACATATGAGGCTGTGTTCCTTTTTGGAAATTTATTTGCCTTTTATAGCTTCTCAAGATTTCCCTGCTCTTCTTGACTCATAGACCCCTCCCTCCATCTTCAGAGCATGGAGCATTGTGGGGAGGTTTTTGACAATAAACTAATAACACACTATGACAATCTCTAATCTCCAAAACTCATGGCACATGCTTCATTAATGGTTTCTCACTATGAGCTACATATCACATATAAAAGACCACCTGACAATGTTGCCCAGTTATTAGCACTCTAGCTAAAACTCCATATATTTCTCTTACATTTGGGGAAGTATTTCAGAGTGTATATGCCTAATATAACATTATTGTAAGAACATCTTTACACACATTGCTGCTTATATAAAGCCAATACTTTGTAAAATTCATTTTTTATTGGAAACAAATTACTTATCAAATAGTGGGCTAAGTTAGCCTGCCATGAAGGTTAAGTTCCAGTCTTATAAATAATCTCTACAGACAGTCATACTGGTAGCATCTATAGATCTAACAGAATGTGATCCTTGCTTCTCATCATCTTTATGAAAGGTATTGCAGCTTGGAACTGATGAACGGAGGTGGAATAGAAAGATCCTGTCTTATTTATTTTGGATTCCAGCGAAAGCTCTCAAACTTTACAATCACTTGAAAGGCTTGTCAAAACACAGGTAACTGGGCCTCAACCTGAGTTTCTGATTCCATAGGTCTGAGAGGGAGCTGAGAATTTGGATTTCTATCAGGTTCCCAAGTGATGTTTTTGTTGAGAACCACCATTCCAGTATTTCAGTCTCAGACCTGAGAATCCAGTGAAACTGATTTTCTTTTTAGATACTTCTGAGACTTACTGCTAGTGACTCAGCTTTAGTTGACCTTCTGTGCCATTGCCAAAGTCACTTAATGCTTCTGTGTTTCTATATCACTGTCTGCAAGATGGAATATGTCCTCTAAGGCTTAACGATGCTTAGGCTCACATGAATAGTGCTATGGATTTGCAAGTATTTATTTTAAAGTATTATTTTGCAGACCTGGAAAATTCCCCAGAAAAGTTATGGTTAAGGCTCTATATAGAAATTGAAATCCCTCTTTGGCATTGAAATCATTCACTCTTGAGCATTGGCTTATTTGGGGGGAAAAAAAGTAAGCTGTTTTGTTTTCTCTGTAAAGTTATAGTTAAAAATAATTTTTAAAGTCAAACTGTCACTAAATTCTAATGCCTCTTGGTGCACTTGGTCAAACTTTGAAACCTGTAAGGAACTTTTAAATTGTAAGTTAGGACAGTTTTCACTAATTTTTGAAGGTGGTAGATCTAAAAATTTAAAAGTATATAAAAAAGGCTATATTAATTGTAATAAAGTTTCTTTCATTTGAACAAGAAATTTATTTGCTAAGAATATTACCTGACATTGAAAGATTCTTTGTGTCAGAGCCCCATACTGCATATGTTCTATTTTATCTCCAAGGTCCCAGCCTTGACAAATGTCTTTGGAGTAATAACTCACAGAAGACTCAGTTTTTGTTTTTTTTATCTGATGTTGGTGATAATGCTGCACCATCCTCTGCAAAATTACTTCAAGACCTTATTAAGATTCTATAGTGAAAATATTTGGGGGCAATGTGTGTCATTAGATACTTGAGATCTTATTCATTAAAATATATTTAGATCCTGCAAGATTACACAAAGAAGAATTTTCAATGGATTTCTGCTCTTCCTAGAGCACAAGGGAAATCCTATGGCAAATGAACAAAACAAATAGCAATTAAAACAAAAAGAAAGAGGACTGAGTTACTTATAAAGTAGGGGAACTCCAGAAGCAAAAGTTAGGGTTGTTCACACAGAAACCTCTGCCGATTTTGAGAGCAGAGACTAAGCCTTGGGTGAAAAGTGAGATGAATGAAATGAACCTGAAGAGAGAATGAATTAAAATAAATATTTAAAGAATCTCCCCCTGCAAAGAGGAAGCTACCATAAAGCAGCATAGAAAATGGAATAGATTAAAATATGAACATTTAAAAAATTATGGAAGGCAGAATGAAAAGAACTAACATGCATCTAAGTTGAATCAATACCTAAAAACATAATGGACAAAAGCATTTTCAAACTTGATAAAATACAAAAATTCACTAATATGGAAATCAGGATATTTCCCAAGTGGGATAATTAAAAATGAATCCATATCATGCAGATATTTAAGGAAAATCTTAAATGTTAGTGACAAAGATCTTGATAAGAATCATAAAGCACATATAACTCATAAAGCAGTAACAAAGAGATCAACAGCACTCTTTCCAATCTTAATAGTAATACCAGAGGATATATTTCTAATATGCTAATATTTCTAATATACTGAAACAACTATTTACTCAATGAAATTAAATTTTAAGAATAAGAGCAAAATACAGATATTTAAAGTAAATAAAAATAGGCAGATTTTTACCACTTCACTTATAAAGGATGGATATATATTTCCCCATTGAGTCCTATCGCCAATCCCATATATATATATGGTTGTAGATGGACACAATACCTTTATTTTCTTTCTTTCTTTTTAAAATTTATTCTAATTTGTTATATATGACAGCAAAATGCATTTCAATTCATATTACACATATGTAGCAGAATTTTTCATATCTCTGGTTGTACAGAATGTAGAATCACACCATTTGTGTATTCATACATGTACTTAGAGTAATGATGCCCATCTCATTCCACTGCCTTTCTTACCCCTTATCCCCCTACCCTTCCCTCTCCTTTGCCCTATCTAGAGTTTGTCTATTCCTCCCATGCTCCCCCCATCCCCATTATGAATCAGCATCCTTATATCAGAGAAAACATTTGGTATTCGTTTTTTAGGGATGGCTTACTTCAGTTAGCATCATATTTTCCAACTCCATCCATTTACCTGCAAATGCCATGATTTTATTCTCTTTTAATGATGAATAACATTCCATTGTGTATATATACCACATTTTCTTTATCCATTCATCTACTAAAGGTCATCTAGATTGGTTCTACAGTTTAGCTATTGTGAATTGTGCTGCTATAAACATTGATGTGGCTGTGTCCCTGTAATATGCTGTTTTTAAGTCCTTTGGATATAGATCGAGGAGTGGGATAGCTGGGTCAGATGGTGGTTCCATTCCCATTTTTTTCAGGAATCTCCATACTGCTTTCCATATTGTCTGCATCAATTTGCAGTCCCACCAAACATTAACCATATAAAGAAGAAGGATTTGGATTATAAGAAAGAATGATGATCAAGAAAAAAAAAAAACAACAACAACAGTTACTTAAAGAAATCTATATTTAAAAAATCTATATAAAATACTTATTTTAATAGCACTTAAGTTAAGAGTTAAAAAATAACTAAAAACAATAGCATATATGTCATGAAAGAGAGCTTTACATCAAATTATTCTGAAGTTCTTCTAATGTTGCTTTTAGGAGAAAAGTTTGCCTTTAGAATATTTTTTAATGTGTATAGTAAAATTTCAAGAACATCTATTAAAAAATAAAAATAGAACATATGACTTTTAAGCAAATTGTTTGTGGTTTCCTTACAAACAAACAAACAAAATATATAATTTTCACATAATTTTGAAATAAAATATTTATTTAGGATACATAAAATAAAGCACAATAAACTAATCACTTTAAAAAATAATATACATTGGAATTATCACAAGCACAGAACCAATTTCTTTACTAATTTTCTGCTACTGCATTTTTCCCCATAGATTTTAGCCTTATACTTCTTAATTGCCTCTTCATAAACACTGATTTAGAAATATTTGCATAAAAAGAATGGAAAGATAATAGAAGGAGAATCTGCAATGAGAAAATGCAAATAAATGAACCAACAAAGAAATCTATTATTTCATCTTTGATTAAGGAAAAGGAGATGATAGAGGGACAAATAAGTATGAAGTCAAAATAGTTGAAACAAATACAAATATATTAATAAATCTTTAGTTACTCTCACAAAATTGTTCAGTAACAAATCATTCCACAAAATCAGTGGATGAATACAAATAGCTTCCATGCCCACAGGTCTTGAGGTTTTCTGAGGATTGATTGATTGGTGAACTGGGCTTAGCTGGTTAACCAAGGAACGTTGTTTTCATGGCTACAACAGAGAAATACACAAGCATAATTCAGTCCTGGACTGCATTTCAGCTGCTAGCGTTCTACTTTCCCCATTGAGTCCTATCGCTAATCCCAAGACTGGGGTCATAGGCAAATGTTCTCCTTCCATGATGTGAGAACAAAGACATAAATATTTATAAACAGCATTCTGGTATAAGTAGCAATGATTGTAATTAAATTCACAAGATAGTTATGCTATAAAAAATATATATGAAATAAATTCCTCCATAATTTAACTATCACCAGCAAAAAGGAAAGATTATTGGATTGGATTTAAAAGGACTATAGAATCCCAGGGAGACTGATGGTAAGCGAAGGGGTGAAGGAGAAGAAGATAGCCAGGAACATACAGAACAAAATAAAACAAGGAGTTTTTTTTTTTTTCCAAAATTTATTTATTTATTTATTTTTTATTAGTAAAACAGGAATTTTTAATGTTTACTTTCAGGAATACTGCAGATGATAATGATTAGCAAGGAGCAGTTAATATTCTATTGCTGGATTTGGTGAAAATAATAATAATAATAATAATAATAATAATAATAATAATAATAATAAAAGCAAGCCAGCAAGTTGTGGTAACTGAATTAAAATTGAATAAATAAAACTTTAACCACAAAGCATTATTAAGGATAAAGCAGATCTTTATAAAATGACGAGAGTTTCCATTCATCAAAAGAATACAATTCTAAACTTGTAGGAATCTAACTAAGTAGCACCAAAATACAAAATGCAAAACAGGATGGAACTATAAAAAAATTCCCTAGAGAAAAAGTTCACAAATTCCTCCTCTCTGGTTATTTTCTGGACAGGCAGATTAAAAAAAAAAAAGTAATAATATGGAGGATTTGAACAATTTACCAACAAGTTTGATTTAACGGCATATGTAGAAGCATATTTCTAGCAATTGGAGAATGTACATTCTTTTCTATTACACATGAAATTTTACAAAGTAGTATTTTATACATTTCAATATAGACCTCAACACTATTAAGATAGAAGTCACTCTTTAGGGGAAAATTAATAATTCTCATCCACTTGGAAATAACAAATACCTACAGCTGAATAATTATAAATAATATGCAATAACTAAAATACATTTCATGAATATATGGTTTTAATGCTTATCATAGAAAAGAAGAAAGGTTCAAAATGAATTTGCTGATTACTCAACTTAAGATTCTACAAAAAGAATCAACAAAATATATCCAAGAAAAGTGGAAGATAGATATCAAATGAGAGGAATTGATAAAATAAAAACAGATACAGTGAGAAGGATCAATGAATAAAAAATTAATTATCTAAAAAGACAAGTTTTTCTTTAGTAGATAAACATATGGCAGAATTTACCAAGTCAAAGAGACAAGGCACAAGAGAATATCATGAATAATTTTTAATTAAAAAATTGAAACAGATGAAATGGAAAGATTTGTAGAAAGCTATAACCTCTGAGAACCGATTCAATAAGAAATGGAAATGTAGATTGGCAGTTAAAAATCTCTCCATCTTGAAAATAGCAAGTTCACTTTTATCAGTGAATTCTTTAAATTTTTTAAGGAAAACAGATAGTTCGAACTTTATACAAACTCTTCCAGAGGACAAAGAGGAATTATCCACAGTTTATTTTCCAATACAAGTATAATCTTTCTACCAAAAACACAGATAAGGACTCTATGTGAAAAGAAAATTACAGACCATTCTTACTCATGAACGTAAATGCCAAAATGAAAAACATAATATTAACAAACCAAATCCAGCAGCCTGTAAAAAATGATAATACATTATGATCAAGTTGAGTTTATCCCAGGAATGTAAAGGTATTTTTAACATCATAAAATCAATTGATATTTTTCACCACATTTGCAGATTAGAGAAATACTATTTGATCATCTCATTTGAAGCAGAAAATCATTTGGTATAATTGAACATCCATTTATGATTACTTTCCTTTCCAACCCAGCAATGTTAAGTATTTATCAAAACCTTACAGCAAACAGAGTTCTTAATGTTGAATTTTGGAACTATTCCTTTCAAAATTAAGGACAAGACAAAGATCCCCCCATCTATCTTCCTTTTCCACTCTGCACTGGAGTTTCTGGCTGATGCAATATATGAAAAAGAAATAAATATACATTTTGGAAAGGAAGTAACAAAACTGTTATCTACAAATAATATTTTTTGTGAGAAAATACAAAAAATAAAAACAATTTATTAATTAGAATTAAGATGAAAGAATTAGGAATGTGACCAGCTGACATGAAACTGAATACAAAAATCAACTGCATTTCTAAACATGGGCAATGAATTTAAAAAAGCATCTTTCAAAAACCATTATCTTTAATACAGTAAAATTATAAAGTACTAATAAACAAGCTTAACAAAATATATGAAATGCCTGCATGGAGAAAATTGGAATATTTTATTGAAATGCATTTAAGAAAATAAATAAATGCAGATAGGACCCCATGTTCAGGGTTAGGAAGGCTCAATGTTGCTAAGATGTCAATTTTCTCTGAATTAAATGAGAGTTTCAGGGAAAATCCAATCAAACTCCCAAAAGGGGTTTTGAGGTACCTGACTAGCTTATGATAATATTTGAATAGAAGATGAGGGGTCAAGAAGAGCCTGAATACTCCTGATGAATAAGAATAAGGTTAAAAGAATTGCCCTAACAGCTACCAGATCTACTATTAAGTTAAGTTAATTAAGAGACTGGTATTAGAGCAAGTTTAAAAATCGATCAGTGAAATAGCTCAGAAATAGACTTCTTTATTTATAGAAATAGGGTAGAATCTTATAATTTTTATAGCACTAATTATTTTTTCATAGAGTAAAAAAAGAGATCTCATACACAAAAATTATTTCTGGATAAACTAAGTATGCTACGAATGGTTAAACTTTGCAAAGAAGAGATAAATTTAAAAGAACATTTTTATGACTTCAGGAAGAAAAGTTTTTATATAAAAAAGATGAAGTGAATGAGGGAAAAAATGATGAATTAAACAGCAGATTTAAGATTCCTTAACTGCAATTTCAAAATCTATAATACCACAAAATATGAATGATTATTATGATATGCAACTTTATTTTGTGGCAAAAACAAACATGGAACTATTTCTAGTGTTTCCTAGATGTGAATATTCACACATTTTGCCCTGGGATATATTAGTGAATTTGACTATAGAATTCTCTCTAGACTCTGTTAGGAGTATCATAATATATAAGATATGCCCTATATAATCTTTCTGAAATTAAAAAACAAATCCTGGTCCCAAGGGTTTTCCATAAGGAATTGTGCACATGAATATTAAGAATGAGAAACATATGCATTATTGTGCATATGTTAATTAGCTCTTGTAATTCCACAATGTATACATATTTCAAAATATGTTGTACAGGATAAATATGTACTATTTTTTTATTTGTCAATTAAGAATGAATTAAAAAAATAATGAGAAACACTATTCCTGAGTGGTGATGGAGAGGCAAGAGAAACTAGCGGACTACATAGATACTTTACTAATAATATTCAGCTAAAAGGCTTAGGGGGTTATAATTTTATTTTGCTTTATAATTTACATCTATCTTACATATATTGAGTGCTATATATTAAATAATACGTTTAAAATATGGATGGAATATCTTAATTCTTCTCTGTTTTTTTCATTGTTTATAAACAAGTAATTTTTTTTCTCACAAAATTGATTTCACGGCTCACTAATGTTAAAAGCCACTTTTTTAAAAGCTGCCCTGGAACAACCTAGCCCAAGAGCCCCAGGAGACTGGAATAAGAATATCAGACGTCCCTATTCCTAAGCGTTAAAGTGGTTGGTGCTTAATGGATGGGTTGTCTTCGTGTTATAAACAGGGTAAATTGATTTTATCCGAAACAAAAACATTCTTCCTCATCACCGTGAAGGTTTTGCTTTATTTCTTCCCTTTTCAGATATGTACTAAGCATCCCATAGGTAATTTCACCTCTTCCAAAGTCTATTATGCTTCGTGTTGTGAATTTAATGCCATCATGAAAAATAAGCATTGCAAAGTGAAAAACAGCATTGAGCAGGAGAGGGAGAAAAGCCCTGCAAGCGGCTAACGCGATCTAGTTGGACAGCGGATCCCGGCGCCGGGTCGCCTGCCGCAGGTTGGAGCCCTGAGACTGGGAACGCGGAAGCTCCAGCCGAGCGCACCCGCAGCAGTCCGCCCCCCAGCCGCCTGTCATCGCCCAGGGCATTCAGCTCCCTTGCATCTCCTGGGTGTTAATTTAGCAGAACATTCTTCCTGCTGGCGAACCAAAGTGATCTGAACACACAGGAGATGAGATTCAAACAGACTGGAGAGCTATTTCAGCAACCCTGGTCTCAACTCCCTGAGACTCTTGGGGGCACGTGCACTCCCAAAGTGTAGGCACCCATTTGGAGTTTGGGATCTTTTGCCCAAAACATCAGGGATTATTCTTATCGCAGGAATCTCTAGTTTCGTGGCTGGAAAGTAAAAGGAATTTCCGCAGAAAGGCCCTCGGGCATCGGAGATTCCACAAGATGGGGACATTCTCACAGGAAAGTAGCCCTCGGAAAGGGGAGCCCAAGCGGCTAGGGCCGGGTTTTTTTTTTTTTTTTTTTTTTTCCTTTTTGCAAGGGAAGAAGAGATTAGCCAGCCGGCAGATGCTCTTGAGCTTATTCGTAGATTTACTGTAGGAAGTAAGCCTTATTCAGATGAAATCTGTCCAGCTTTTTTGGAAAGGGTCAAAATATTTTTCATGATTTGCAATAATCTGCTTTTAAAAACAAGTTAATATTTTGTGTTTCTTTTAAAAATTAATAAGCTGACTTGAAAATCAATAGATATAAATATTGATCATGAAAGAACTAAAATTCTTTTGCCTATTAGTCACTACCTAATAAATTCTCGAGACATCCTCCATAGATTCTAGCATATTTTATTTAGATCTGTATGGATTTACATTATCACTTCATGGATGCTTCGAGAGGGTCCTTCTTTATATCACCCCTGAAATATATTTAAGGCTCCATTAGTAAGAGTTCCAGGTTTTACAGGTTCAAAGCCCAGCAGCTCTGTTTTACTAAACTAAATTACCTGGTTAAAATTGCTAAAACTTTTTTTTTTGAAGTTTTCTCTTCTGTAAAATAGGATACCATAAAAGGCATTTGATTTTGTAGGATTGTCATAGGAATTAAACAAACTCTGATGGATGAATAAGTGGGTGTTGAATTGTTAGCTATCATTATTAACCATAAATATAATTAATAATATTAATAATATTGACTTCAAAAATATTACCAATGTCTTAACCATTACTGTTATTTGTCCATAAGCAAGACATTTAGAAATTTTTGATGTTTTTCCACAATGCCAGATTCTTCTTATTCTTTTGATAAAACATCTCTTTCTATAAGTTTTGCAAGAAAAAAAAAATTGGGCCTATTTTTTTAGAGTAACTAGTGGAATGACGCCAGTAGGAAAAAAATACTATTAAATTTTCCTTTTTAATTTATCACTGAAATTATTAGAAGTTACCTTTGTTGTTTTTGGCCATATGAATTTTGAAAAAAACAGTTTGTACAAAGGAACACAGTCTATTAGCAGAAGCAACCTATATTTCTTTCTGCTTCAGTGAGACAAGTAAAGATCTGTTCTCAAACCAATCCCATTTTAAAGAGAGTAGCTTGTTCTATACATTTTTTTTTTTTTGTAGTTAAGCTCCTAGGAAATTTTCACTTGACTGAAAGGGTGTCTCAACAACTAAAACTGTAAAAAATTTGAAAACTTCATACTTAGTCCACACATCTCCTTAAATAGATGGGAAAACTGAGGAGCTCAGAGGTGACATAGCTTGTCAACAATAGGGGATGTGTCCTATAGAAGGAATAGAACAAAGAATTAACTAACAATTTATTTTTAGGTGTTTTCTGTTCTTTATCTTGAGTATGTATGGAATGCCAAGGTAAAAGCACTTTCCCCTGTTATTTCCATAAATTGTAGAGAACATTGTTTTTTTAAAATGAATTTTTGTCTGATATTTAATACATAAAATGACATGTCTCATCCTTATGTGAATTATTTTCTTTAATCTTTGAACAACCTTCTATGTAGGTTTTTTTTTTTAATTCTCATTTTACAGATGAAGAATATGAGGCCCTCAGTCAACCCAGTTAAGGGTGAAACTATGAGTTAAACCCAGCCTGACAGGCTGCAAAATATATGCTTTTTATTAGTCCTGTACTGAGAGAAAGACCACACAGGTCTTACTACCTGTTATTAGTAGTGAAGTTATAGCTTGAATTTTCCCATAGTCCAACGATTAAAATAAAATATTATTATAATGAAAACAAAAGCAAGTGGTGAGAAACAAGTAATTGAAAAATAAATATAATGTAAGATACAAAACATCTTGCTCATAGGAATGACTTAGTGATGGGGCATTCAATACTATATTTTCCTAATAGGAAAAACCTTTTTTAGTCTCTTTTACATCCTATCAAATAAGCCATTGCCGACTCCATCACACATCTTTGTGAAGGACCAGCCAGATACCATCTAAACCAGGTTTTTGCAGCAAAAGGCTCTTTTATAGGGATAAGTTTCTAGCCCTTGCCATCCCAATGATTTTCTTCTCTTCCTAGAAACAAATGGAATTAACAAATCATAACTCCATCTACAGCTTTAGAGTTAGTCACATTAAGAATATTGTGCACATTTCCCAGAAGATATATTTTACATCTTGTAGCAAATGAACCATGTAATTCTTAAGATTTTCGAGTGAGAAGTTTCTCTCAAGTTGCAGCTTGCTGTTTAATGCTGTTATTAGAAAAAAAAAAGGTACCTAATTATTGCATTCATCCTATAAAACATAATAAAATTTTGAGGTTAACAGAGTAATTAATTTCTAACCTAGAAAATGCTATGCAGTTGAATCAGAACCCTCATGTCTAAAGCAGTCAGTAGGTGTAGACCAAATACAGTGTCTGCATCCCACCGAAAGAGGGGTAGTATTGATCTTCTCAAGCTTTTACCATCTTGAGCAACTGATGACTGTGAAAAGCCCTAACTTCCTCATTACCATCTTATAGGTTTTTCCCTCCCCAGCTTATAGAATAGACTTTCTCCCGAACATTTTTCTGCAATCTTTAAGTTAGCTTAACTATCCATTGAAGCTAATGTGATCCCTGTTATATTTTCATTAAAAAAAAATAAAGGGAAGCATTTCCATTGCACAAATAGATAATAAGTACTCAATTACAGAGAGGAAATATCGCCAGATGAAATGATGTGCTAATCCTCAGGTGTGCACCCAGTGTTAGGAGGCAATCCAGCCTGAGAGCTTTGGATCAGACTCACAGTTTTGTGTCTCATCTTCTATACCAGGAACTAATAACCACTATAAATGGGACAGGGGATTATAGAATATAAGGAACTCAGAATGTCTCTTCCCAAATCGTGCCCAAATTTCCCTCAATTCTCTGAAATCTCTTCTGAGTCTCCTCTGTCCAAATACTGGTGCCTGAGGGCTGCACTTATTGAACAAATTCCATTTGATATGGTAAATAAGACCCTTTCTCCTTTTAGGAATAGGTTATAGTCAGTGAAATTATTTTTCTCTGTAATTGACAGCACTGCAGTGGTGTGCTTCTTAAGTAATTAGCCTGCCAGTTATATAAGTATTTAGACTTTGTTAGGAGCAAGGACTCAACAGGATAATTTTCATTGATAATAACTTCAATATAGGAAATGGTTAATTTTTCTCTCCCCCGACCCCAGGTTTACTGAGGTATAACTGACAAATAAAGATTGCATATGTTTAAAGCATACAATGATATATTTACATATTGTGAAACAATTGCTGCAATCAAGCTATTTAAAACATCCATCACCTTACTTAGTTACCTATTTTTTGTCATTAAAACACTTAAGATCTACTCGCTTAGCAAATTAATTTTTCTAGAAAATAAATGTGGTTATTAACTTTAATGTTCCTTATGTTTGGAAAGATAAATATGTTTTCAGTTTTCAAGGTTCAGTTAGAAATAGACTATTCAAGGGATTTTCAAAAGGTTGTCGAGCTCAATTTCCTCCAGGGAACACAGCCATAACTTCATCCAGCATTTAAACAGTAAGCAGATTAAAGATGAAAAAAAGGAGTAGATAGATTTTAAGATCCTTTTGTTACAGCATGAAATTGCTGCTATATTTGGCACACCCATAAGGAAATTGCCATTCATGCACAAAGAAGGGCAGTTTATCTAGTTTGTTCATTTTAGGCACTGGAATCCTAACCACAGTGATGATTGAAATCAGGTACTTGAATTCCATCTATAATAAGATCCAAGGGTTCTTCTATTATGAATTTCATCAAGATAACTAAATGAGATTGGCTGAACCAGCACTGAGCAATGAACTCTATACAAGATGGACACATTTAGCAGGCAGCATAGCTACAAATAATAAACAGTAGAGCTCTGATAGCAACTTCCAGTCATTTCTCAATAAGAATTCATGAAATTAAAGCCAGATAAGGCCAAGGAACATGTTGTTCTCATTCCTGTCTTTCTAATTTATCTACTATTTCTCTCTCTACTGGTCTTTCTCAGCATCACATTTCAGGCAGTGGAATTGCACTCCATAGATGTGCACCTATCCGTCTTGCTTGCTACCATATCCACAGCAGCTATCACCGTACCTGAAACTCATTCAGTTTCCAAGTAGCAAATCTAGTGAATGAGCAGAGTCCTTTAATGGATTCAGGACCCTTCTTGTCTTTCTGGCTACGGATCCCCATTGCTACAGCCTTGGCTCTTCTCTGGTGACCTCCTATCATTTCTTAGCTGATTCGGATACTGGGGTGGTTGGGGTGGTGGAATGATTTTTCTTTTAGTTACTCTTTTCTGGTTATTTAAAAAGCAACACATGTGACATTAATACAGTTCACTGAAGAAAAGAATAAAGTTTATTATGTTTTGAATATATACCAAAGTATTAAAGAAAATAGATATCACCTATGATTTCACTGCCCACAAATAAACACTTAGTATTTTAGATTTCTGACAAGCAATTAATATTTTACAGTTTTCTTTTTATTTATGTGTACATAATACAGATTTGACTCAGCTAATATTATAATTTTAAGACTTTAACATCATATTGCATTTCCCTAAGTGGTTGTTTTCTATTCAAATCAATGGGTTTTCAAATATTTTTCTTTTTTCATAGTGCTGGGGATTGAACCCCAGGCCTCCTGTAAGCTAGGTAAACACTCTAGCACTAAGCTGTATCTCCAGCTCAGTGGTTTTAAAATAAGTGGCTTTGGTATTTTATATTTAATTCATTGTAGGAATTTGCATAATGATTTTGACCATTCTCTATTTGACCTAATTGTTTTCTTTGCTGTTGTAAACAATGCTTCAACTAGAATCTCTGAACTGATACTTCTGTATTCCTCTTATAATATTTACTTAGGATAAATTCCCAAAAATGGAAAGAATATTTTAAAGAAGATCGACACTGCTACCCTTCTCTCCAGAAAGATTGCACCAATTTACATTGGTTGGGGGCATTTCTTTCACTTGAGATTAGCTGGTAGCTAAAAGGGGAAACGAAAGAGGATTCACTGCAGCACAAAAGTTATGAGCCTGGGTTGCTCTGCTCATCCCTCTTATACATCTTTGCAGCAGCCTGGGGTTGTTGTAGTTCACTCTTTCATGCCCATTGTTGCTAGGCTTTGACTTTTTTTTTTTAAGTTTAAGATCTTCCCTCTATTTTTTTTCCCCCTAGAAATCATTGATTCCAAGACCATAGTATTACAGTTTTAGCATATTGCCTCTTTTTGGCTGCTTGGGACTTACTTCTTTACCAAAGTGCACAAGGGCTATATAATCAAATTCAGACAGGGACATAGTTAAATTGCCAGAGTCAACATTTGTGCCTAGAAAGTTACTGGGGCTGTAATTTATTGTGTGTGCTTAGAGAAAATGCACATTTACTCTTTTTAAATGTCATCCAATGTCATGTGTTAAGTAGACTAAAGCAGACCATATGCATCAATAATCAAGTGAAATAGGAGTGATAATTGGCAAAGTTCAAATTCACACAATATGAGTTTGCAAAAATGTTAACCAATTAAAGCTTAGAGTCCCATGCCATATCATAAGAACAAATAGTACTGAGTTCTTCCAAGCTTATTGTTGTCTAAAATAATAGATGAAACTATGCTGTGCATAGATTAAATTTACTCCCAGGATAGAGCAACAACGTGTCTGTATCCCAGTGTACGTCCATAGTTTCTAGTGTCCCTTGATATACATCAGAAAATAGTTTCAATAGATGGCATTAAATACATAGTCAAATTAACTATTTTTAACATGAGAGTCAGAGGCATGTTGTGTTTTACTTTTTTAAATTTCTTGTCTTTTCCACTGATGATATTTTTCAGATGCACAAGTATGCAGAGGTGAAATTGGTACTTCTGATGAGGGGCAGAATCATAGGGCATAGAATCATAGAACTGAAAACTGATTCTGGGGGCCATAGAGTTCATAAAATAATTTTCTGATTACAATGATGCTTCACTAGAGTTAGGATAGTTTTAATTGTTTTCAGGCAATTCACTGTTCAACCAATATTTACTGACTGCTTGGTATTTGCTTAGGTGCTATTCCAGGTCTAGTGATAGAACAATGAACACAAAATATATTTGTTCTTGCCCTTGTACTGCTTGCCACCTAGTCTGGGAAGAGATGCTAATCACATAATTACATAAACAAATGCATAAATGAAACAGTGGAGAGGGATTTAACTCTTCTGGGGTTGGGGAAAATTTCCTGAGAACTTGGTATTTTGGTTGAAAATGGAGAAAAATGTAGGCATCCCAGTTCATTTGGGCTGCTATAACAAATAGCTTAGACTGGGTCATTTATAAACAATAAAAATTTATCTCTTGCAGTTCTGGAGGCTGAGAAGTCCAAGATCGAGTTACCAGCAGATTTGGTGTCTGATGAGGTCTTGTTTCAAGGATCGTAGATTCTTTCCATGTTGGAATAGGGTAAAAAGGGACCCAAAGAGCTTGTTGGAACCTATTTGCTAAGGGTGATAATCCCATTCATGCAGGTGGAGCACTCATAATTTAATAATTTACCAAAGACCCTACTTCTTCATACTGTCTATCATCTTGGTTATGAGGTCCCAACATATGTGACCTCCTAGGTCATGTTACCTATACTGATTTATTTGTGGTGGGAATGGAACCCAGGGCTTCATATATGGGAGGCGACATTCTACCACTGGGCTACATTCCTAACCCTAAACTTACCTATTTTTAGTATTTTTTTAAGAGGGAGACACTGAAGGATCCATCAAGGGAGTAATTGTCAATTTTTTAATTTGAAAAGATTACTGTAGTTTTAGCATTAAAACAGATTAAAAAGGTTCAGGGTAATGGAGACCAATCAGAATACCATGGCATTGATCTAGGAAAGAACTCATGGTAATTTAGACTAAGGTGCAATGGTATAGATGGAGAAAATTGGACAATATTGAGGGATATTTAGGATAGAAGAATAACAGAATTTGATGAGAATTTGGAATGTAGAAAGAAAGTGAGGTGTCAATAAAAACACGTCAGCTTCTGGTTTAAGTAATTTCATGGATGGTGGTTCCCTGCCTGAGTTTAAAAAATATGAAAAATGATCTCATTGTGAAGAATATTTTGTATTTTGGTTTTGGACTTTTTTTTTGAAGTATCTTTGAACTCTTCTGGAGGAGATGTGTAGATAGTTGAATATGGTACTCTGAGGCTTGGACTAAATCTGTGGGTTGGAGATACACACTTGCCAGTCATATGGATATTGGATGCTAAGACTGTAGATGCAGATGGAGTTACCAGGATGAGAATTCAAGTGGGTGAAAAGACAACAAATCCTAGGTTTAAACAGCTATATTCAAGAGGTGCTCTTGTCTCCTGCATCATTAGATAACGAAGCTTATGAGCTTTATTCCTAGACTTTCACCTCTTTTCATCTATCAAGACATCACAGTCTTTCCTGTGGGAAGGGGTAGTTAATGGTGTCAGATAATGTCAAAAAATCAAATAAGAACTGGAAAATGTTAGTTGAGTAAAATGTTATTACAGACACCTGGTCCTTTATTGAGAGTCGTTTCAGAGAAACCATATGACCACATGATAGACTGGGTTGATGGTAGAAATTTTACTGTGTAAAACTCAGTAGAAAAGTCCAATGATGCGGAGAGATATTGGATATACAGGAGAGAGGAAAGCTCATCAGAAGCACAAGTTTCTTAGTCATTAAGAAAAGCATTGAGCCCACAACACAGGTGGTAGAAAATTTAGGTTTAGCTAGGAAAATATTTTTTTAAAGGTGTTTTATATTTCTCCGAGAGAAAAAAAAATCGGCTAATTGAAAATATAGTTGTGTGATTGATTGATGTCAAGGACAAGAAGTAAATCCTACCCGATGGTTTTTACTTTCTTTGAAAAAATTCCTACACTTTATGAAAGAGTGATTTGCAGAGGTTGAGAGATGAAGAGAGTGGTTTGAGAGAGTGGAAAACTTTTGACATAGTCATTGAGGTAAGTACAGGAATGACTGAGCCAAAGAAAGTTGATGAGATTCTAGGCAGTGCAGAGGGGCCATCTGAGGCTGGTGATTACAGGTTTACAATGGAGCCAATCTGGCCTATTGTGTGATCTCTGGCGGCACTCAGCTGCCAGGCAGGAGGCACCCAGAGAGCAGATAGTCATACACATTCATCTCTGGGGTTTCGGGAGAGGAGAGTAAGGAATAAAGTAGAAAGGCAATGAAATTTTATAGTACTGATAAGAGTATTATTGAAACAATGGAGAGTAATCTAAATAATCTCAGAAGACATATAAAGAAGAAAGAGGGAGATAAATTAGGAGGAAGTAAACAAAGCATTAAACTGGAGACGAGGAGGAAGTCAAAAGCAGTAGTTACAAATGTCAAGCTGAGAGGGCAAGATTTGGTGGTTAAAAAATTATTTAAATCTATTTGAGTCATCGTTTTGGACACAGAACAATCTAAGGCAAGATTGTACTCATTGGAGATGCAGATATTCAGAAACCAAGGGGCCAAGGTCATCCAGAGGGTCTTGGACAGCACTCAGGGATGGTGTTTTGGGAATGGTGGGGAAGATTATAAGCCAGAAAGCTATTTCCTTAGTGACCTTCAGACAGTGATCCTGACTTCAGAAAGGGCAGCATTTAAGAGGTGGAGGGCTTGATGTAATTGACTATGTGCTCAATGTATAAGTAAAAGAGTGTTTTTTCTTTTTTTTTTCATTTCGTTTTCTTTTTCTTCCCTGCTTTTACCTTTATTTCCTTTCCTCCCTTTCCTCCCTCCCCTCTCCCCCCTTTTTTAAAGAGACAAAGGAAACAATAATTTGAAAGTAGCAGTGGAGAACAATAACACCGTTCCTACTGCTTGGATTGAGAAAGTATGGGATATGAGAAGATGATAGAAAGTTATTCCTTGAGATAACTTGAGAGCCTTCTAAGATGAGAGTCTGGTGGAGATCCAGCAGAAGGTTGATGGAGCAATCAGAGAAGAGAAAGATACATGGGGAATTAACTAACTATGGACTAATAATTCTTGAGAGCCCACTGGATATTGGGATCAGAGAGAGGGACTGGGTCAGGGACATAGAGGTAAGTACTGCAAGGGGTTGGAGTGCTCAGTTGATTCCAGCTCTGCGTGCGAGGTTTTCTTTATGGCTAGTTCATTATTCAAGGCCTGCCTTTGGTATAAATTAACACAAAAATTCTATTCCTTTTTCTTTAATTGCACAGTTACATAAAATTATAATTGCTGGCATTTATATTTTCTACTTAGTGATTCCAGTCCACAGGAACTCCTCAACAACAACAACAAAAAAATTGTGTTGTGTGTATTTCTTGGGTGAAGTTGAGTGCCTGTCATGTAGCATGTGGACTCTGACTAGATGAGAGTAAATGAATAGAGCTGCTATTCTGTGTTTGTGTGTGGGCCTCTGGGCTTAGAGGTGGTTATGGTTTAGATGTGGTGTCCCCCAAAAGCTCACATATGAGACAATGCAAAAAGGTTTGAAGGAGAAATGATTGGGTTATAGACTTAAACTCATCAGTGAATTAATCCCTGATGGGATTAACTGGGTGTTGATTGAAATTGTAGGGTGTGGCAGGAGAAGGAGAGAATTGGGCTGTAGCTTTGGGTATATATTTTGTATCTGAAGAGTGGAGTCTCTCTCTCTCTCTCTGCTTACTGATCAACATGTGAGCTGCTTCCCTCCGCCACTCTCTCGCACCATGATGTGCAGCCTCACCTTGAGCCCCAAGGAATGGAGCTGGCCTTCTATGGTATAAGACCTTTGAAACCACGAGCCCTCAAATAAACTCTTCCTCTTCTACAGTTGTGCAGAAAGACCACTTGGCCTGCAACACACAAGACCACAAAGGTGGAGCTACACAAGCCCTTTGGAAAGAAGGATGCCTCCCCTACAGTTGTGCTGGTTGGGTCATTTAGTCACAGCAATAAAAAAACTGACTAAAACGGAGGTGTTTAGAGGGCAGTTTTTCTTCCACGTAGAAATATGGAAACTTGGGGTAAGTAGATGGAGCCTGTATGCTGAGGCCACCATTCTTACAACAATGTTGTAGAGAGAAAAAAAAAAAAAAGCGAGGAGAAATATTCAGGAATGGACCATTGCCAACGAAACAAACTTCAAGATTGGGCTTTGCTTTGGAAGAAGCTGGGGGATGACAGGGACTTGGGACAGATATTTAGCTAGAGATTGGAAGGAGAACAAGATGCTCGCACTCTTTTAAACTGTTGGATTGTCTATTTCCCAGACTAAAAAAATCTCACTATAGAAATTCCATATTTCAGTAGTTCGCTGGAATTTTATGAGATAAAGTAAAATTGACTGAATTTGGGGCTTTCATAGCAATCTTTTGAGGAAAATAATGCTAACTCATTTTATGAAATAGGAAACTGAGGTTCAGGGAGGTCCAGTGAATTTTTTTGGTTTCTGTCGCACCGACGCAGCAGAGCTAAACTCAATGCCAAGTTTTGTGACTTTTGTAGTGTTGACAACCTCTTAGACATGCAGCTCTTGGAATCATACATACCAGACTCCTTTCCCAATATCCCTATCTATGTCCTACACAGTGAATCCAAAATTGCCTCTATAAAGATACATTGGCAGGGTTCTGGAAATGTGGATTTGATAGCTTAGCTTTGAAATGAGCAATAGTGACAACTACATCACTTTGATTATTTCCTGACTATTCCCACATGTTGAAGATTCTTCCTTGCAAAAAGTATTTTGGGAATTTCCAATGACTCCTTCAAGGGAATTTTGGATGACAGTTTAATGTTGCAACTAATATTGGGGGGAATATAATTAAATTAAAGGCTTAATTCTTTCCCTGCCACAGTTATGCAATATATTGACTAGATACTTACTTCTTAACTCAAAATATCAAGAACAGATATACAGATGTTCTTATTGAACAATTGCAATCCCTGGGGGCAATTTCTCAGTAAAAATATATTTTTGCATCCTTGAATTACGACCTTTTAAATATTACACAAGGATGTGTTTCCATTTATATTATAAAAGGCATTTATAGCAATTCCTTGTTTGACATTTTCCTGTCCTTTCCTTTTATTTTCCCTAGAGTATAAGCTTTTCTTTCTAAGGAGTGTTCCATATACCCACATTTAAAAACTACATTTGCTATTTCTTTTTATAATCCTGCTTATCTTTTGTATTTTGATAACTGAATACTTTGTTCTTCTTTCCATGGGATTTACCTACATAGAATACTGTCCCTCAATGTAATCTTGCTTTAAAAAATTCTTTTAGACAATTCTGAAAGTTTCTAGTGGTCAAAAGAACTAATTTAAAATTTCATGATAACAATCTAGCACAAAAAATTGTGGAGGCAATACCTTTGAATGAAATGTACCCCAAAGAACTCGCTGCAAGACTTATTTTAGGCAGGACATTATTCGATGGAAGCTTTAATGTAGAAATAACATAGTTCCTGAGTAAAATCTCAGATTAGCCTGATTTGTGTTTGAGTTCATCTGTCTAAGAAATAGAAGAGTTGAGTCTACTTATCAGCTTCCAACTTTTCTATATATTGCTCCCACCCAGCATTCAATGTGGCTAAAGTCAGGACTGTCACCACCTGACCCACCCAAGTATTGAGAGGTGAATTATGGAATGATACCATTGAGTTCACATTGTTGGTGTGCCTGTGGGAAATAAAGGCTTAGTGAAGCACAAAGAGAGCTCACTCTCCCACTTCTTTATTTCAGTGCCCTTTCTAATATTTATCTGTCTGGATGCATAGCCTTAGGAACAGTTTGTACTGTAATGTAGTTTCTAAATTGTGGTATAAATAAGACAAAAGATGGAGTGCTTCTGCTTTGTCAAATGAACATTCTCTCAAAGACTTCTTTGCCTATTATTTAACTTATCCCTGACTGACAACTGACTTTTAAACCTTAAATTCTGCTACAATCCATTTTCCTTTAGCTTTGGGGTTTTCAAGAAAAATTGCTGGCTGGGCATTGTGGTGTATACCTGTAGTTCCAGTGACTCCAGAGGCTGAGGCAGGAGGATTGCAAGTTCAAAGTCATCCTCAGCAACTTGAAGAGGCCGTGGGTAACTTAGTGAGACTCTGTGTCTCAGAATAATTTTTTTTTTTTTTTTAAGAGAGAGAGAGAATTTTTTTAGTTTTTATTTTTTAGTTTTTGGTGGACACAACATCTTTATTTTTATTTTTATATGGTGCTGAGGATCAAACCCAGAGCCCCGTGCATGCCAGGCGAGCACTACCACTTGAGCCACATCCCCAGCCCAGAAAAAAAAAAATTTTAAAAGGGGTTTGGGGAATGTGGTTTAGTGATTAAGCACTCCTGCCCCCCCCCCCGCCCCCAACACACACACGCACACAAAAGAACAATTGCTGAAGTTGTCTAAAGTGATTATATCCTTAATGTCTGACAATGCATAGTTTTTGAAAGTTAGATTTGGCCTGAGAAAACTAGTAGCGTGCTTAGAAAAGTACATATTTTCATAGAAATCAAAATCTATAAAAGCCTTCATTCAGACCATTCCTGTCCACTAAGTGAACAGTAACTTGACCTGCTGGAACCAAATTATTAAAATAAGTAATCTTAAGAGTCACATAAATGACTAGGGATGTAGCTCATAGTGCAAAAACTTAATAAAATATATGTAAGGATAGCAACCTCACAGAATATATTCCTTTTTAATATAACCTTTATAGGTAGATAGGGATAGACCATAATGGTTAGTATTCATTTCAGGGCAAGTTATAATCACCTGGGAAAAATAAGACTCTTGAAAGTCTTTTGTAAGGAAAGAAAAAAAAAAAAAAAAAGAAAAAAGTCCCACAAAACTGTTGTCTGTATTTCAAGAGATGTAAGTAAAATAAGGCAAAAATATCCAAATGCTAGGCAGCAATACTCTGTTGTCATACTTAAAAGAAAAATTTCAAATCATGATACAAAAAATCATAGTATAATAAGATAAGCACAGGTTGTGCTCTTGATCTCTGTGAGTGTAGGAAGTATGGCAGTTAAACAAAAGCAAGAAGCGTACTGTGAAAAATAAAGCCTGTGAAGAGGGATGTTTCCAGTGTAAAAGTCTTAGTGATCGTTTTTGGCTCCAGAAAAAGTAACTACAAGTGGATCTGAAAACTGCTTAAATACCTTCCAAAATTGCTCACTGACAGCAGCATACCAGCCATGTGGTAAGAGATGAGAACACGAAGCAAATAGCAAACCCTGTAAAAACTGAAAACTTGGGACTGACAAAAATAAAACTAAACCCATTTGTCAGAACAATAATAAAAGTGGGATAAACTCATTAATCGAAAGAAAGATACTCAGGGCTTGAATTAAAAAAAAAAAAACAAGACTTTTGTAGCCTACAAAAGGCCCCCCAGAAACAAAGTCACCTTAAAATATAAAAGTCAAGGAATGATAAAAATATGCCATGCAAATATAATCTCTGAAAAAGTTATAAACATGAGTTTATAAGTATAAAATGTTGTTTCAAAAACACTGAATTTGACGTTTAAGAAAAATGAAATATCAAAGTATGCTTAGTATTGAAAAATTCTAGACCTATATAAGCTAAATAGAAAAATAAAGTACTCAGAAAACTAAAAGCCAAACCAAACCAAACAAACAAAAGTGGTTAAGAAAAGGCAAGAATTTGTTTATTAGTGGGAAAACTCCTAGATAATAAAATATACAGTTCTTTGGCTGGAGGGTGGTATTGCATACTTATAATCCCAAGAATGGACGCTCAAACAGGCCAATCACAAGTTTGAGAACAGCCTTAGCAACTTAACAAGACCACTAGCCTCTTAGTGAGAACCTGTCTCAAAACAACAACAACAAACAAAACAAAACAAACAAAAATGACTAGGGATGTAGCTCAATGGTAAAGCACCCCTGAGTTAAAAGAAAAACAAATACAACAAATAAAAAAAAAAAAAGCAAAACTTAAAAATAAAATAAAACTCACAATTCTCTAACTAAAAATTATCTGATGACTTATATTATCCCAAAATTCGTATGTTGGAATTCTAAATCCCAGTACCCCCAAATGTGACTGTATTTAGCAATAGAATCTTTAAAGAGGTAATTAAATTAGGTTAGGTCATGGTGTGGGCCATAGAAGAAGAGATTAGGACACAGACATGCACAGAGGAAAGACTGTGTGAAGACACATAGAGAAGGCCAAAGGGTAAGACCTCAGGATAAATCAACTATTCCAACAGCTTTATTTTACATTTCCAGACCCCAGAATTGTGAGAAAAGCATGCCATTCATAATAGCAACATGGAGCTTAAGTTACTTAGGGATAAACTTAGCAAGAAATGCCAAGCAAGTATAAAGAGATCTTAGGATTCTACTTGGGAGTATAAAAAAGAAGAGTTGATGAAAAAGTGAGGCATGTTGCATCTTTATTATTGGATTTAAAGACTCATTGCTATAAAATTGTCAGTTTCTCTAAATCAATGTAGTCATAGTAATCCCCAAGACACTTTACTGTTTCAAATCATGAAAAATGTGTTACAATGTTTATATAGATAGGATATGTAAGAAAAATCAGAAATAAAAGAAAGTTCTGAAAAGTGACTTTCACTTCTACATTTTAAGGTATAAAGTTGTAATAATGAAAACAGAGTGACTTTAATGCATAAATAAATAGATCAGAAATATAAACAGGTACACATGGAAAATGAGCATGAAGTAAAATTAACATTTGTAGCAAAAATAAAAAGATGAATTCTTTAATTCATAGTGTTGGGATAAGTAACTAGCCATGGGGGGGAGGGGGGACAAAACTGGAACATTACTGCAGTCATTCCAAAAGTAAATTCCAGATTCAATAAAGATGAAATGCTAAAATAAAATTATTAACTAACCAGAAAAAGATTTAAGAGGATTAAATGCCTTTCTTAGACTGAAATAAAAGCCAGAAATATAAATAAGCATTCAAATATTAAATATAGAAAATCATATCACAAGCAAGCCTTGAAATTAAACATTTGCAATTTTAATTAATGTAATAAAAAAGGAGTTTGTAGGTGTAGTATGTAAAGCAGTCAATATTGAAAAGGAAATAGATTACTATTGAAAAAGTATAGGTGAAGATTATAAATGGGCTAATAACCAAAGAAAAAAGTGTTCACTGAATTATGTACATGTGATGTAGATGAGAGTAATGTGCCTTTATATTTCAGCCTTATTAGTAATCTAACAAATGCAAGCAAAAACATACAATGCGATATTACCACCTTTCTGACTGGTAAATTCAAAAAGAACCTATCAAACTCAGATTGATAAGAGAATGGAAATTGGTTTTCTCATGTACTGTTGGAGTGAATATAAACTGACACTTTTTTTTCCAGAATACAAACTAGAAACATATGTCAAAACTTGAAATATGCAATTACATTTCTAAGCAATTATCTGAAGTGTATAAATATACAGGAACACAAGGATTTATGGACAATGATATTCACTACTGCTGTGTTTCTTCTTTTTAAAAAGTATTTTTTGTTATGGAAAATTTTAAACGTATAAGCATAGAGAAAGAATAATATAGAATAACAGTTTCAACAATTGCTAACCTTTTGCTAATTTTCTTTCACCTATGTCACCTTATTTTATTGGGAAAAGGGGTATGTTAAAGTAAATCCCAAACAATGTAAGACACTGCATAATAGCTTCAATATGTATCTTTAACAAATGAAGATTTTATAATAAAACACAACTGTAAATAGCTAGTAATAGTCTTATATCTGACCCATTTACAATTTCTTAAAAATATCTGTTTTGAGTTGGTTTGTTTAAATCAAGATCTTAAGTCCATTTTTTTTTTTACATTTAATTCAATATGTCTTTGAATTTCTTTCTTTTGAATACCTATACAGCTCCTCTCCTTTCTTTTTTAATATTGAAGAAATTTAGTCTATGGCATAAATGACTACAAACTGAAATTCAGCTGAATGGGTACCAGTATGCCAGTTAACTTCTTCTTAATTTCTTTATGTTTACTATAAAATGGTAAATATTTAGGCTTGATTTAAAAAGTTTTTACAAGAATATTACATAAGGGATGCTATGTGCTTCCTGTTGAAAAATACCAGATTGTTGCATTTTGGTGATATTAAGATCCAGATGGGTCTAGATGATGTCAGACTGGTGTATCCATTATAAAGTTCTTCATCTATTTCTGACTAATTGTTTTAGGATCCATGTGGCTAGTTGCATAGATCCAAGATATTATTAAATGCTGTAAAACATTGATTTTCTAATTCTATCTTTCTTCTTGCATTTGTTAGCTGGGATTCTTTAAAGAACTTTTCCTTATTGACTAAATGGTTACATTGAAATAGATTTTGTACAGGAAAGGCTGGCTTTTCCTTTCCTTTCCTTATTTTATTTCTTTTCTATTCTTTTTTTTAAGAATACTGAGTTGGTTTCTGAGAAGCCTCTGATGACAACTTTTGGAGGTGTGAGGTGTTTATATCCTTATGAACTTGTGGATTTCACATTCTTCATGTGTTTCAATCCATAGTGGCATTATTTTTCTTCTATGCACAAATTATTCTTGGACCAGTGGAAGACTCTTCAAATGGATTCTTTTGTCTTTTTGACATAACATCAGGAATTTTTTTGAAAACCTTCTTGCTTTTGAGTACATCTAAAGATCCCGGGCATACTTTGCATATCCATCCCAAATATAATTGACCTGATTTAAGACTCCTTACTACACTTGGTTTATGGAAATCAGACTAAACTGGGCTTCCGGCTTCTGGCCTTGGTTCAAGGCAATGTATTCTTAACATAGCATCAAAATGTAAACCGTTAGAAAACAAACCAGATTATTTATCTCCTTTTTCTTCTTAGTGCCTTCCACTGGCTTCCTCTCTCACGCAAAATAAAAGTCACAATACCTGCTGTGGGTTGCAAAGCTACTCAGGATTCCCCTCTGTTCTCTTCCACCATGTGCTGTTATTTTTTTCCATTCTATTCTCATTTTCCCTCAGAGTTTGGCATTTGCTATTCTCTCTGCTTGGAATGCCCTTCCTCTAGTATCTGCATGGCTTCTTTCCTCATTTCCTTCACATCTTTACTTCCCTGGCTACCCTGTCTGAATTTCATATTTGGCTTTATCTTAGTCTGCTTGGGCTCCTGTAATAAAGCACCACAGACAGAGTGGCATAAAGGGCAGGAATGAACTTCTCACAGTTCTGGGAAGTGGAAGCCCAAGATCAACGTGCCAGAGGAGGTGGTGTTTGGTGAGGACTCATTTCCTGACTTGTAGATGGCTGCATTCTTGCTGTCTGTCATGTGTCTTTTCCTTGTATCCTTATGGAAGACCCAAACCTCTCATGCTGTTTTTTTTTTTTTTTCCCTTATAAAGCCACTAATATCATTATAAGAGCCCTGTCCTCATGATCACACTTAAACATAGTTACCTCCCACTGCGGGCATCTCCACACATAATCATAGAGGTAGGGTTTCGACATATGAATTTTGAGGTAACACAAATATTCAGTCCAGAGCAACCACCTCTGCTGATATAGTTCATAGTCCTTATCTTAATTTTTTCCCAAGCACTCATCATTTTTAAGCATGCAATATATTTGAACTATGTATCCTGAGAATTATCTGTACTACTCAATTAGAATCATAGGTCCATGAAAGAAAGGATTTTCATCTTTTTGTTTTGTTTTGTTTTGTTTTTGTTTTGGGTATCAGGGATTGAACCCAGGGGCACTTAAACACTGAGCCACATCCCAAGCCATATGCATATATTTTATTATTATTATTTTTTAAATTTCGAGACAGGGTCTTGCTAAGTTACTTAGGGTCTTGCTAAGTTGCTGAGGCTGGCTTTGAATTTGCCATCCTCCTGCTTCAGTCTCCTGAACCGCTGAGATTGCAGGCTTGTGCCACTGCACCTGGCTGATTTTCGCCCTTTTTGTTTACTGATTATCCAGTGCCTTAAAATGTGCGGCACATAGTCTCTGCTAACTGTTGAGGCAATAAGTGCCCAAAATATCTTAGGAGTTCAAGGAGGCCAGAAAGATAGGGAAACAGAGCCTTAGTGAGAAATAGCCCACATAATTGTGGAATAATCAATATCCTATAGGAAACAATTGAATTATGTTCACATCCACAACTGTGAACATTTTAACACTCATTTATGAATTAAATATTTCTTCGGAAAATTTTAAATTTTTATTTACTTTTTATTCATTTTGTTGTACTGGAGGTTAAATCCAGATCCTTGCATACTCTAGGCAAGCACTTTACTGCAGAACCACATCCCCAGCTTATTTGGATTAAATATTGAATTAATGAAGTTGTAATAAATAAGTGTGACTATCTGAAAAAGGACAATCAAAATAATTTAAATTCGAAGTCTGATAAGGGCATCTTGTTATTATAAAATAAAATATTTTTTTCTATACTTTAGAATCAACAACTGTGAGAAATTGGCTCAATATTTCCTTTAGTTTTGTTCATAATACATTTTAAGCAACATAACAGGTTTATATTACCCATCTTGCTTCAATATCCATACGGTGACCATTATGCAAATGTTCCTTACAAATAAATGGTGCTGTTTAGTATACAATATATGTTGTTTGCTGCTAAAACCATGACTATTTTTGTGAAAAAAGTCAGTGAATTATCCTAAAAAAAAAAAAAAAAAAAAGGATTACATTCTAGGAGAATTACAAATACAAAATAGCTGATACAATTAAATGCATGTAAGGAACATTTTATTTCAATTTATCAGATGGACAATTTAACTCGGACAATATTAAGATGACAAAACACATTTGCTAAGATTTTAAAGGAATAGAGTTTATGGAAGACTCTGAAAACCAGCTGCTAGAACAACTGAAATCATATGCAGGAAAAAAAATGTCCTGGAAATGTAGTAACCAGTGTGATATTGTGTTTCTCAAAAACCCCAAGTGAGTGCAATGTAGGGAGGAACCCTTGTAATTTTTTAATGGCTATTTAAATATTTCAGAAATAAAGAACCAAAGAAATGAAATGTAGTAAGATTTTATTTTTCTTAATATTCCCCAAATGACATTTTCTTTTGTGGGTTTCAAGCCAAGTCTTTTGGATAAAATCTATAGCCTATTGAATTGAAAGAGCTTTAAGAAAGACACAGCACGAAGGCAGCTGAAAGGCTTTTTTGTAGATACACCTGCATCTCAGGTGGATCCTTCTAAGAGACACTTCACATACTATATTCAAGTTATAAAATGTTCTGTAATCCTTAGTTATGGACACATAGTATCTAAATCTAAATCTTAGTATCTAAATCTTCCTCCAACTCCTTTGTTACATAAGAAAAATATTGGAGGGGTGGGAGGGAAAGGAAGGAGGAAGGGGATTAGCAAGGATGGTTGAATGTGATGGTCATTATTATACAAAGTACATGTATGGAGACTTGAATTGGGTGTCAACATACTTTATATACAAACAGAGATATGAAAAATTGTGGTATATATGTGTATGAAGAATTGTAATGCAAAAAAATTACATGTATAATGGCATAAATTGATGTGAACATGCTTTATATACAAAGATACGAAAAGTTGTGCTCTATATGTGTAATAAGGATTGTAATGCATTCCACTGTTGTCGTGTATTTAAAAAAAATAATAAAATCAATTAAAAAAAAGAAAAAGAAAAGCACCGGGATTCTGTAGGCATAAGGAACTTTCTTGTGGTCACATAAGCCAGACCATATGAGACCCATTGTGTCTACCAGTCAGTCTCCTTACTGTCATCAAGTTTCCAAAGCTTTTTAATTACTTGGTGAGACTAATTTAAAAATACAAACACACACATTCACAATATGTGCATAGAATTATAATTATGAAGCTTAATTTCATTTACAATGGGGACATATTGGGTACATAAATACAGAATTATGTTTAGTTTCATCATGAACCAAAATCATGTGATCTTGGTTCTTCTCTTAAGGCACCACATTTTCTTAGCAGGATGAAGAGCTTAGCACTTATGATAGTGGTAAGTGTTTTTTAAGGCCAATAAAATGACCTATAAGGCTTTTGTTTGTTTATTTATTGTAGCTGGCATTTAGGAAAGATCAGAAACATAACAATTCTGACTCTAAACATGAGTACCTAAAATTGCCTTATTTAGCTATAAAACAAGAAATAGGCCCTGGAAAAATCCTGTATTTGCTGCCTCATTATCTTCCTATATCAGAGTAGAATTCAGTGTGAGGGGTCTTACATAGTATTGTCTTTAAAAAATAATCTAGAAAAACAGAAAGAAGTAAAGAGAACATCACTGAACAGCATATTGTCCGTGACTATCTTAAATTCTCTGCCTTGAATGTTGTGACATTCTTTCCCCATGGTAGGGACTATGTGTATAAGCCTTCTATCATAAACATTTTCCTCAGATTGTGTTTTGTTTTTTATAGTATTTAAGGATGCCCTATTAAAAATTTGTCTGTGTATCACTTCAGTAACTCCATAAGTTACTGAGATATCACTTCAGTAACTCCATAAAGAGGGGCTTCTTTGGGTGCTCCAGGTGCTGTGCTCGTCTGCCTTTTGTATGTGTGTGTGTGTGTGTGTGTGTGTGTGTGTATATATATATATATATATATATATATATATATATATATATATATATTTACTTATCAGAGGTGTAGTGTTTTGGTTTACAAGTTGGAACAGAACAAAAATGTGAAGGAGCCTGATCATGTGCAGATCTGGAGGGCAGGGCATTGGTGAGGGCATTTGTAAGCCCAAGAGCACAAGGCATGCAAAGGGGTTCTGAAGAGGGCTTAGAAAAGTGGACGACAGTGCTGTGGCAATACCATTTTCACCGAC
This sequence comes from Marmota monax, assembly GCF_021218885.2. Classification (NCBI taxonomy): domain Eukaryota; kingdom Metazoa; phylum Chordata; class Mammalia; order Rodentia; family Sciuridae; genus Marmota; species Marmota monax. Next base: position 1,055,242 of record NW_026694856.1, read on the forward strand.
AAGAAGCCTGAGAGGTCATGTATTGACTTCTGGTTGTTTCTTCTCAAACCTGAAACTTTATAAAAATTCGGGAAGCTTGCTAGTCAAATACATATAGAACTCAGTGGACAAAATAACAGCTTGTGAGACTAAGAAAAGAAACACTAGAAAGTGCTTATTCTTTCAAAAAAAATACAGTAACTTTAAAGTTAAATTTAGAGACTGAGTTGTCAAATAGCTAATTTTATTTAAAATGTTTATTGCTAGTTCCTTTATGTGTAATAAGAAATAAAAACAGACAAAAACTGGAGTTGTAAGAAGTACATATTTAAAAAGAAATGCAGTTTGAAGCATGGAAAGATTCTTCAAGAAGGATAGAGGAAACCACGTGACTTTTAAAACACTAGAATGAAATACTGTGGAGTTTGCCCAGGATTTCTTGGTTTTAGTGGATATGCTGCATTAGCTTTTTAAACATCTATTTCAATCTCTTTCAAATAAACAGAGGGAAAAATCCCAGATATGTTTGAAGCCAGGATTATAGCTTTAGTTTAGGTCTTGCTCATAGATGTTCTCAAATGACTTGCATTCAGAACCAAGTTAGCTAAGGAGTAAGCCAAGACCCAGTGTGTGAAACTAATTTTGTGGGTGCAGATTTGGCAGAATTTGAACAGCTCTGGAGCTGACAGTGGCAGTGATGTACTTCCTGTCCAGAACACAGCTAAGGCGAGGGTGGTTCTTGAGCAGGAGTTGACCACATTCTCAGGTTGCGAGTCTCTGGCAGGCTCTTGGCTCTGTTGGCTCTGGGAGTCATTCCAGAGACCTAGTCTGAAGTCTGCTCTTATAGTTCTTGCAACAACTTTGTAAATGTCTTACCTCTTGCATTAAATTATTTTCTAATTTCCTGTGTTGAATTTCCTCTACTAAACTCTTTTTTTGTTTAGAACAGTTGAACTATTTTCTGTTACCTGCAAAGGAACTTTTGTACAATGTCAGAATGCGTCCTTATCATTGACTTCCAGTGTACTCCTGCCAGAAGGGCTTAGGAGAGGGAAAGACTAATGATTGTTCCCCTCCTAATTTGTTTCCTCTGAAATCAGAAACAGACCTAGTCTTTGACCTTTGGCAAGTTACTCAACTTCTCTTGCCTGAGAATAATAACAGGTGTCTGCCTTATAGAGTTATGAGAATGAAATTGTAAAATGTGTGAAGCACTTAGTGCAATTCCTGGCCAGGTAAACAGCCAATAAATGAGATCTACTGTTAGCATTATTACCTCTGTATAGAATTCTGTCACTAGCAATGACAGATATTTTAAATGGTTTTAATTTTCTTGAAGGAAAGAAGTAAGCTTCATTCACTTTTCTGTCTGAAGAGCCTATTGCAAAGCTTGACACTGGGTAGATGTTTAATGCTTCTTCAATGACTTTTCCTAAATGAAGAGTATGAGTTCAAAAGAATTCTCAAAGTATAATAGCCTTCTATTACTTTTTTGGGGGTGGGAGGAATTTGGATATGTCTTAACATTGCACAGTCTTTCTTGTGAGTAAGAGGTAGAAGAGAATTAAAAAAATTCTAAGAGAAGCTTTTTATCATATCCATTTTGTATCCAGCACTTCATGGTCGATGAAAGGGAGACCCAAAGTTACCACTCTGCTCAGGCTCACAAACCTACAAACTTACAAGCAGTTCTCAGTAAATACCTATTAGATTTTTCCATGGCATCACATTAATTAGGAGATAACTATTAACATCTTAGTTTGCCTTGGTGATGTATGATTTAATAGGTGAACTTAAAAAATTTGCATTTTGGATGTAACACTTCAAACCTTTTTTGAAAACTAACTTTCTTTATTTTCTTCCTTCCTTATTATCCTTTCTTCTGGGAAGCCACCCATGAGCTACGTGAGGGGTCTTTACTCAGTCCAGAGCCACGGAGACTTAGGTTTTTTCCTTAGGAACTATCCGGGCTTTCCCTGTGTGTATCAGACCTCCCAAGGCATGAGATCTCTGTCTTCACTCTGTTAATGAGACAACTCTCCTAGCTCCATGGAGTTGGGTGTGACCCACTGGGAACTAGACAGCCCACCTCCTACCTTATTTGGCAAAGAGCATTTCATGGAAAACTTTTGATGTCCTCCTGTATAAATAAAGCAAGTGCAGCTCCATAACCCTCTCTTCCCAGTTTGGAAGCTTGATACCTAAGAGCAAAGAGCCATTTTGTCCCTGATTTTCAAAAGTACTTCCTGTGAACTGTTTTTTTTCCCCCACCATTTTCTCTTTATTAGCTTTTATTCTACAGCCAGTCTACTCCATGAAGAGGGACCCCAATTCCATTGCCTGTTTGGGACTAGGGCAAGATTATTTTATTTCTGTCTGTCTTTCTTTCTTCCTTTTTTTGGTACTAGGGATTGAACCATTGAGCCACATCCCCAAACCTTTACTATTAATTAATTAATTAATTAATTTTGAAATAGGTATTTGCTAAGTTGCTTAGGGCTTGCTTACATTGCTGAGTTTGGCTTTGAACTTGAGATCCTTCAGCTTTAGTTTCCCCAAGTTGCTAGGATTATAGGCCTAGACCACTTTGCCTGGGCCACACTTTTCTTAATTACATAATTAATTATATATAATTAAATATATATATATATATATATATATTTGATTACCAACTGATATATATTTAAGTATTGGTAACTTATTATGATATAGTATAGTAACTTCTTAGAAAACTTAGAGGTCTATGGGGATTTTAATCCTGAATTTAAAGAGTTGTCAATGCTTGGAGGCCTTTGGTCTTCTTTTATTTTTTCATGTCTTAGTTTCTTTTCTCATGAGGTCTTCAGTCATATTTTCCTGCTTCCATCAATAATCTGGTCTTGCTGGGCACAGTGGTAGACTCTGTAATTCCAGGGACTCAGGAGACTGAGGCAGGAAGACAACAAATACAAGGCCACTCTCAGCAGTTTAGTGAGACCCTGTTTCAAAATAAAAATAAAATAAAGTGTTGGGGATGCAGGTCAGTTGTAGGGAGCCCCTAGGTTAAAATTCCAGCACTGAAAAAAAAATGGTCTTCAGAAACTCCAGGAAAATCTGAAATAAGTTTCTTGTACCTAGATCAAGCAAAAAGTAAACTGTCTTGGAGAGGGAGCTCATGAGAATTTTCTAGCGATAGATCTGAACTTTAGGGGACAGGCCACTTGGTATTGGTATTGGCTTCTTTGGTTCTCCCCCTACCACTTCTTCTCTTCTGTTTTCTGTTGGAATTTAGATAACTGAGGTGAAAAAAGAGCCTGAAGATCTATTGGACTAAGTATTAATGCAGAAGATCGAGGCAGCCACTAATGACAGGGTCAAATTCTCTTTAATTGCATCTCTATGTAATATATAATGGTATGGTTACTTTAAAAAATATTCTCATGAAAATATTCCCCAAGAAGTGAAACTAGAGTTATTATTTGACCTAGAAACAGACTCTTAAATATATCCAAGATATATAAAAACACATTCCCATATAAAATGTACTCTGTATACTGGGCCACACGTGTACACTAACGTTCACAGCAGCCACTATTCATAACAGCTGCAATGTGGAAACTGCCCAGATATCTTTCAACTGATGAAGAGATAAACAAAATATGGAATATCCACACAATGAAATATTATGTTGCCATAAAAAGGAATGAAAGGATACATGCTCCCACATGGATAAAGAACAGTTCTGCTAATGAAAGAAGGCAGTTACAAAAGACCTTTATATTATTCTCTATATACATAATGTCCAGAATAACCAAATTTATAGAGACAGAAAGTAGATTAATGGTTGACTAGGTCATGGGGTTTGGGGGTTGTGAGGCAAATATGTAGTAATAACCAAATAATTTTGTTATGTTTTATGGTAATATAAATTCACAAATTTTAATGCAGTGATGCTTGCAGAATTCTGTGAATGCACCAAAACTATCAAATTATATACTTGAAATGGCTGAATTACATGGTATGTGAATAAAGGAAATTCTCCATGTAACAAAATAAAAGTCAGACACCAGCAGAAATTCTATCAATTTCAAACAATATTTTATTCAACATAAGTTCAAACAGTTCTTTAAAATGTGCTGTTAAAAGATTCTGTATGCAAACTGTGTTTTGGTGAGAACAAATGCTTTTTCTGAATTGCCTATTTAAATGCTAGCAAATTTGAGAAAAAAAATAACCACTCCAAATTTACACTGATTAATAGAAAACACTTACATGAATGTCTCAATTTTTACATGAATGTGTCTCACTTAATTTTTTTTTCTTTTGCTCTCACTGTGAAGGATGTCACTGTCTGGAATCTCACTTACAGTGTGACGCAAGTAGGATTTTTAAAAAATTAAAGACAGGAAGTTTCAATCTCAGAAAGATGATTAATCAGCAGAAAAGAATTTCTAACATCCTGGTCAACTCTGAGCGCAGTCCACTTGCCTGCTTGCTTTTTCATTGTTACCATAGGGATTGAGGAACTCTAACCCCATGTGGGTTAGACAGGAAGCTGCTTATACTTCATCAGAAACAAAAGGGCAGAGAGCCCCACAGTAAGGGGCGCGGCACAGCAGAACTAGAGGCCCATCTGTGACCCTGTCAGGGTTGCTGGAAGATGTTGGTGACTCATTTTGTGTCTCTTAGACCTACTTTCTCTGTTTGTCACAAATCCTCAGAGTAGATCCTGGGAAAAGATGTATTAGCTTATTAACTTCAGGTGTTTCATGAAACTCTCCACAATAGAATTCTCACCTTCCTGTGTTGTTATTACCATTTTTAAAAAAACAACACAATAATATGACATTCCATTATCAAGTAGGTTTAAAGAGGAGAAATTGGAAAAAAGTTAATGATTCAATCTGAACTGCCTAGAGGCAAATAGTTCTATTAAAAATAAATGTACTTTAGGTGTGATTTTTTAGATTGCTTAAAAAATTATGCTAGGGACTGACAAAAGAAATCTCAAAATAATTACCCATACGTCCCATCTTTATGTAATATTTTTCTCCATATAACAAACTTATGGTGGAGGCAAAAGCTTTTATAGAAAACTGCATGTCTGTGTACATGCCCGTGTGTGTATATGCATATGTGTATGTGTCTGTGTCTGTTACTTGGGCACATATTATTTGTAAGAATTCAGCAACTGCAGTAGGATAGGAAGTAAATTATCAGCAACATGAGTAATCTAAATGTATTTTAGATAACAAGCCATTTAGCATTTTGAAAATGAAGAAACATTTAAAAATATGTGTAGTTGACTAATATACATTGTAATTTAAATAATCACTTAAATTAACTCTCCACTTGTGGAGAGTTAATTTAAGTGATTATTTAAATTACAATGCTCTGTTTTCTAGCCTCTAATCCTGTAGGAAGTGAAGCCTTTTAGAGGGGAATATGCTCCACCCATGGGGAGTGTCTAATGACACTGACCCATTTTCCATGACATGGAAAGAATCCACTTCCAGTTCTGATTCTAAGCATCAAGGGAATTCTTTCTGACAAAACGGACTTCAAACACCCTTCCACTGGTACCATTCAAAGAAGAGCTCTGATTCCACAGGAAGCAGATGACCCCATCTCTCCATTCTCACTCCACTGCCTTCCTCATTCCCATCTCAGGATGCTGATTATTCCCCAGAAAAATGGATGTGCCAAAGGGACCAGTGCTTGTCCTATAAGTATACACAGAGCATTCAGCTTATGAGGTAGGAAAGCAGGAGCATCACACTAGCCACCCTGGGGATAGGGAACAAAAGCTGAGTTCATGTTTCAGGTTGGTCATAAGGACTCAGGCCCAGCACAGATGATCCCTGACTTAGGGAGAAGTTTATTCCAAGAGCTACACTGGCACGTGGGAGAGGCAGCCACATCAGTATAATTTGCTGAGGTTCAGCAGTCTATGCCTTCTGGTGAAATGAAATCCTGCTAGAAGACTTCTATTCCGGCAAGTGGATTTAGCAATATCATAGACTATTCTTACTCTGTCTTCAAAAATCCTAAATCTGGGAGCATAAATACAGTGTAGAACTTTTATCTGATTAGGAATATATTATCTGATAAACATGTTGTAAACTGTAAGGGGATAAAGTTGGTTGGACTACACTATGAAAAGTGTGTTTCATAGGATAACATGCATTTTTCATGTTAAGTACCACATTAATTCATAATAACTGGACTAATTATATAAAAATGGAGTATTTATTTAGGTAAATTTAAGACAGTTGGAGTGATTATTTAATCCTGAGTATTAAGTGGCATAAATAAATCAATTTATTGGCCAACTGGAAATGAGTTTATGGCAAGAACCATTGCTGCATTTAAAATAAACTAAGGTAAGTTTAAGTGCTTTGAACCTTGTAGCACACTTGCAAAGGTGAGATATTATAATAATAATTGAAGAATATGATGGATTTTAACATTATTACTAACTCGGCATAATTTAATTTCAGATGCTTGCAGGTAAGAATTATGATTAAATACCTGCTTTCATTATAGGCAGCTTTTCCTAAAGATTATGCAGATGGTCTTTACTGGGAAACTTTCCCTAAGTGTATGGAAAAACTTTTTTGGTGGTTATCCTCTTGAATATCAATATAGATGCCCAAATCAATAATCTCTGGGTCAATGTCACCAGGGAAATCTTATAGTTCATTGCCTATAGACCAGTAATTAAAACCTGCTATCTCTTTCACAACTCAAATCCTGAAAAACTATGGAGAAACAAAGCCTGCACTGATAGGTGGTCCAGAATGTCAGAGGTCAGCATGGATATGCATGGCACCAGCCATCTCAGGGGACCACCACAAAACCTGAGAGCTAAATTGCAACTCAAATTTACTGAGGAAAAAGATGAAGTCCCAAATTACCTGTGCTGGTTTCAAGTAGGTGATTTGCAACTCTACATATCAACTGAATGACTTTTCCTCTTTCTCGGTTTCTGCCTGCCATGAGAATGCTCTAGGCAGAAATATAATTTACAGTCTCATACTAGAGAGGAGAGGAAAGAAGGGGAGAAGAGAGATGAGTAGCAGGGAGAGGGCAGATGGAAACAGGGAAGGTGCTCTGGCTTCAAGCTTATGGACAGTCTGATATAGATTTAGGCCTTTCAGGAATAATGTGCCTTATTCTTCATGTATACGTACTCCCCAATAGTGTGACATATAGAATAAAAATATTCATATCTTAATTTCCAGAACCCGTAAACATATTAGCTTAAATGATAAAGGAAAATAAAGATCAAAGATGGAATTAAGGTGACTAATCAGTTGGATTTAAAACAGAGAGAATATTCTGGATTATTTGGGAATGCTCACAAAGATTCTTCAAAGTGGAGGAGAGCCAGGCACCATGGTACATGCCTGTAATCCCAGCAACTGGGGAGGCTGAGACAGGAGGATCGTGGGTTAGCCTCAGCAACAGTGAGATGCTAAACAACTCAGTGAGATCAGATCTCTAAATAAAATACAAATTAGTACTGGGGATGTAGCTCAGTGGTTGAGTGTACCTGAGGATTCAATCCCCAGTACCATCCTCACCTCCCCAAAAAAGAGTGGAGGAAGGAGGCAGAATGGCAGATTGTTTTCCAGAGTCACCAACATGGTATCTTGAAACAATGTAAATGTATTACCTTATTGTTCTTTAGATTAGAAGTCCACTCTAAAGCATTTCACTGGGATAATGTGTTGGCATGATTCCATTTTGGTGACTCACTTTTAAGAACTTTTGTTCATTTGCTATTTTAACAACTCCATCTGGAATATATTTTCTTTTTAGTTTTTATAAAACTACTTCATTCACCTTTATTTTTCTCTCACTCCTATTTCTTCTCTGATCTAAATCAATCCCATACCCATATCTGTATTCCTGCCTCAATATTCTTTCCCCTTGTGTTTCTGATCCATATTTTCACCTGCATAATTAATATCTCTACATTCATACTCAACAAACCAAACCTAACTCATTATCTTCCTATTCACATTTTCAGTAAGCATCTGCAGGATCTATAACATGCACCAGCATATTGTTTGCTGCCCTGAGGACATTAAGATGAGCATAACACAGCCTTGTCCTTGAGGATTAGAAGGTGGACTGGCAAACAATTGTCATGTAAAGTGTAGGTATACAATGGAAGTGTGAGAAATAACCCCTCAGGAAGCTAGAGAAGGGAGCCTGTAGCTTCCTATGGTTTAAAGGGTTTCCCAGAAGAAACAAAAAAAAATTATATGACTGTGAAGGAGATGTCTAGGCAGAAAGGAGAGAGGAAGGTCATATTTAATGTTAAAAACCCAGTGATTGCAAATGAATGGAGAGTCCAGAGAGAAAATGGTACGCTAAGGGTGGGCTATGGATTGCCAGCTTAGATGCTTAGCAGTGAACATTCTTTACTGTGATTGATGATATCACTGTTGAGTTGTTTACCTAGGAAACACCTGGCTTTTCTTTCCCCTAAGAAGTGTTGTTTCTTCAGTATTGTGATTCCATTTTCTATAGGCTTTGAGCCTGTCATATCCTCTCTTTCTTCCCAGGGTCACTACCCTAGTTAAGTTTTATCATAAATCATCAATGGAGAGCTTACTGCTTAAGGTTTGAGAAAGAAACCTTGCCTTCTCTATTATTAACCCTTTTACCTTGTTCAAAAACAAGTATGTTCTCAAATCTAGATCCCCCATTATGCTAACTTAAAATTGTTTCAGCTTTGAGTTTTTAAATAGAACGAAGCAATTTTGAAAATAGAATAACTTTTCTCAATGTGAGAAATTAGTTATACTCCCTTCCTTTTAAAATGAATGGGAGCACTTTTTCTCATTATACTTATCTAGGAAGGTTTGGTTGTATCAACTGGAAGAAGACTAAAGTAGTGTTAGGAGAAGAACGTTTCAATATTAGTGAAAAGGCTTGGAATATGAAGATTTTTAAATAAGTTGTGAAAGAATCCAGAAAAGTGAGATCATTTTATTTGGGAAGGAGGAAAAAAAAAGGAATTGGGCATGATTGATGTATTTATTCAAGCATATGTCCTGATGTGCCACACCATGGCTGAAATGGCTTTGAGGTGTATGTTTTGTTTTTTTTTTTAATTGGTGCATTTTAATTACAGAAGAGGGAATTTCATTGTGTTATATTTGTACATGCATACAACATAATTTGATCAGTTTTGTTCCCCCAAACTTCCCCTTCCCCTTCCCTTCTCTATCCCCATAATCCCCTTCCTATCCTAATGGTCTCACTTCTATTGAGAGAGAGACTTTATTCTCATCTTAGCATCTTAACACAGGGGTCCGGTGTGATAGCAATAATTTATATACCCCAACCCTTAATTCTTTTTAAAATAGTTTTTTTTTGTAGATTTTGTTTTATCCTCATTGTAATTTTGTAGGTAGGTATAATTATTATCCACTTCACAAATGGAAGAAACTGAGGCAGAGTGGGTCAGAGACTTGCTCAAAATAGGAGCTAGTAACTAACAGACCCAAAACAGTTTGTCCTTCAAGCATTCTTGCTGTGGTGGGAGTCTGACACAAAGCAAGTATGAAATACCCTGAAATTATGTACCAAACTCCAGGTTTCTTGAAGGCTGCTTCTGAAAAGTTATGTAAATTAATGTGAAATTTGCATACCTAAGAAGAAAAAATTTCTAGAAAACATCTGATTTTTTTACCCCTATATTTGATTGGGTGGTTCTATCTTCTGTTCATCTTCTTTGTTCAGGAATGTCCTCAATTTCATATTACCTCCATATTCATATAAACACATGGTCCCACTGCACCTCCTGATTTGTGACTTGGTAAATTTTCTCATCATATGACTAGGTATTTGGCAAGTTTGGTTATTGTATAAATACAACTGGTATTTATTGAAAAAACTATATTGTACTGTTTATTTCTTGCCAAATCTTTTCCCCTCTTCTAGGCAAACATGGAAATATCACAGTGAATCTCATTAATTTTTATAATTTGTATGTGTTAATAATTTAAAAATTAATATTTTGCTTGCATTTGTATATAATTTAGAACAAGCATGAAGAGAAGGAAATCAGTGTTTCTTACAGTGCTATGTCCTTTCCTGGCTAAGTGCTCAAAGACTTTGCTGGAATCCTCAGACAACTTCAAAGTCTACAGAAACTATTAAAGTATTAAGTAAAAGTTGATTTCAGTAGTTTATTTAAATGTGCCTTGTAGAATTTTATAGATGAATTTGGTGCAGTCTTGTATGGGAACATTTTTAAGTCTGGGAACAATTGTGACCAAACTGGAAAGTCCCGAGACAGACCTATTAAGATCATCCTTTTTCTGTGCTAGAGGCTGATGAGTGCCCCTTCACTGCTTGAGACTTTCTTCCCAGTGCCAAGCCATTCTTTAGTCTTTAGGTGAAGAAATACTATTCAAAGTTATAGAGTTCTTTTGACTCCCTTTGTGCTCACTAAATTTACTCTTCCCTGGAGGAGATGCTGGAGTAACTAGCAAACACAGAAAATCTCCAGGGCAATTCTATGCCTACATACTTCTTTTCCTCACATTCACCAGGTTTTGTGTGTCTCCTTTAACAGTGCATAATTTCAGATAAGGCATGTGTGTTATCTGGAGCTTTTCTTGGGAAGGAAATTATTTTCACTATGGTTTGTCGGTCTGTCGTGTTTGACAATCATACATTTAGAGGGATTGCTATTCCTTTCTCTCTTTATGGGTTCTGAAAGCTCTGGCCTAACATTATCCACATTTGGGGAAGACCTGGACACTGAGGAAAAGGAGAAAGTATGCTGAATATTAAGGTGGTCCTTACCTCTCTCTCTACTGTGCTAGGGAATAACATAAGGAGATAAGATCTTCAAAGTAGTGATTTTCACTGACGATCGTGTGGTTCGTTTACAAACCTATGTATATGATAGAAAATTTTAACACAATCATTGCTTTAATCCAGGTAAAGGATGGCAAGAGGTCTGACTTTAGGATATGGTGAGGAGATACCACTTACCTAACTACGGTGGTACTTTTTCAATACAAGAGGCCTGTAACATCATAAGAGGGATCTAGAACAGTGCAGAAGTGATATAATTGAACAGACACTTCTCAGAGGAGGACATACAATCAATCAACAAGTACATGAAAAAATGCTCACCATCTCTAGCAGTCAGAGAAATGCAAATCAAAACCACCCTAAGATACCATCTCACTCCAGTAAGATTGGCAGCCATTATGAAGTCAAACAACAACAAGTGCTGGCGAGGATGTGGGGGAAAGGGTACTCTTGTACATTGCTGGTGGGACTGCAAATTGGTGCGGCCAATTTGGAAAGCAGTATGGAGATTCCTGGGAAAGCTGGGAATGGAACCACCATTTGACCCAGCTATTGCCTTTCTCGGACTATTCCCTGAAGACCTTAAAAGAGCGTACTACAGGGATACTGCCACATTAATGTTCATAGCAGCACAATTCACAATAGCTAGACTGTGGAACCAACCCAGATGCCCTTCATTAGATGAATGGATAAAAAAATGTGGCATTTATATACAATGGAGTATTACTCTGCACTAAAAAGTGACAAAATCATGGAATTTGCAGGGAAATGGATGGCATTAGAGCAGATTATGCTAAGTGAAGCTAGCCAATCCCTAAAAAACAAATGCCAAATGTCTTCTTTGATATAAGGAGAGTAACTAAGAACAGAGTAGGGAGGAAGAGCATGAGAAGATTAACATTAAACAGGGATGAGAGGTGGGAGGGAAAGGGAGAGAAAAGGGAAATTGCATGGAAATGAAAGGAGATCCTCATTGTTATACAAAATTACATATAAGAGGTTGTGAGGGGAATGGGAAAAAAAAACAAGGAGAGAAATGAATTACAGTAGATGGGGTAGAGAGAGAAGATGGGAGGGGAGGGGAGGGGGGATAGTAGAGGATAGGAAAGGTAGCAGAATACAACAGTTACTAATATGGCATTATGTAAAAATGTGGATGTGTAACCGATGTGATTCTGCAATCTGTATTTGGGGTTAAAATGGGAGTTCATAACCCACTTGAATCTAATGTATGAAATATGATCTGTCAAGAGCGTTGTAATGTTTTGAACAACCAATTAAAAAAAAAATTTCAAGCACCAAAAAACCAAAACAACCAAATCAATAAATAGGCCAAGGACTGAACAGTCACTAATCAGAAAAGAATATACAATCAATCCACAAATATATATATATATATATATATATATATATATATATATATATATATATATATGTGGGGTGGGGAATGCGGAACAAAAAGGCTTTTCTGTCCCACTAAAAAAAAATAATAGAAATAATATAAGCCACATATGTAATTTTTATTTTTCTAGTAACCTCTTCTGAGAAATAATTATCCATGACTGCTCACATTTCTTGTGAGTAGTGGTAATTTGCCCTTTTGTGTTGGTCTATCTTTTCAAGGATGTTTATATAAGAAGAACTTTGGAAGGCCGAGATAAGTCTCACTCTAGAACAAAGGGCATATTTTTGCTACCTGGTATAATAAAGTGTTACCTCTCTCCAGAGTTGAAGTCAGGTAATTTACTTGTAGGCCATTGTAAAAGATTTTAATTCCCTCTGTTTGAGATCTCTCAAATGGTAGTTAAATGAACCCCCTGAATGCACGGTACCTGCCCACTTGGGTTGCTCTATATTGCTCCCAAGAGACTTGGAGGAGTAAAAGGCACTGATTATTCCCAAACATGGAGCTTGTGCTGCTTGTTGTGCCATGAGTAATAAAGTTTTTTATTTTTGACCCAGGAGTCTCATGTCTTTCATCAGTATCTGTGAAAACTAACTTGAAAAGTAGTATATAAAGGTTAGTAGCATAAAAGTTAGCTTGAAAGCAGTATGTAAACCTCAGACCTTCACAGTTCTTGCACACATTGGAAAAAGTAAAAGGGATGAAATTAATTAAAATAATTCATTTTATGTAACCCAACATGCCCAAATATTATCATTTCAACACATAATATAAAAATTTTAAATTGTGATATTTAACATTTTTTAAACTAAGAATATCTTTAGGTCATAATGAACTGGATTAACTTGCTTTTGGTGAGTTGTATGTCAGGAAAACGTAGGCATTAAACCAGAGTCAAAAGACCATATGAATGAACTTAAGAAACCATTGAAAATACATAGAAGACTGAGTTAAAACAGAATTTTTGCAATTCTGTCTTATACTCTGTAAATACTAGAAAGGCATAGGAAGTTAAAAACATGTTACAATGAAGACATTAATGTTCACCAAGTGTTTTATTTGTTCCTCTACGTTTCTGCCTTCCTATTAACAAGGCTAGGTCATTTGACCAGGTCTGGCTAATCAACATGCATAAAATCAATATTTCATTTTCCTGGTTGAGGCTTTGAAAGCCTACAGTCTTCGATATTTTATCCACGAGTAAGGCATTTTTATTTACAATATCTGATACCAGATATTCATGGAGCTCATGCAGCTACAAGACAGTGAACCTCCCACCAGCCTATACAATGTGAAACAGACATACAGAGAAATGTGACATGAACACTAACATTTGTTATGTTAAATATTGGAATTCTTTTTATATGCTGTTGCCTTGATAAACTCAAATTATTTCTGGTTTTGGCATGGTAATCATTTATAGATCTTGAATAAAATTTAATTCAGCTGCAGATTAAAAAAATAAAAACCAAGATCTTCTGAGGACTTTTTAAAATAAAGCATATTGGAAACATTCTATATTCTAGCTGTAGATAAATAATGGGATTCAGTGTTAAGATACCCGTGGTTTAGTTCTAGTTGATCATTACAGCATAACTTTTCTCTTCTCCGAACATTTTTTTTATGTTTAAAAATAATACATCATATTTAAGATACTTTTGCCTGGAGATTCCATTATTGTTTTATTACAAAAAGTCAGAATAAATTGAAGACATCATTCCTCTCTCCTAGTTATTGCATAGTTCTGCTTTCAGAGAAACATTTTACTTATCCCTCAAAAATTTATTTCAGTCAGGCACAGTGGCACATGACTGTAATCCAGTGACATGGGAGGCTGAGAGAGGAGGATCACAAGTTCAAGGCCAGCCTTAGCAACTTAATGAGGCCCTGTCTCAAAATAAAAATGGCTGAGAATGTGATTCACTGGTAAAGGGTCTCTAGATTCAATCCCAGGTACATCCTGCCCTGCCCCCTGCCAAAATTATTTAAAATACTTTCAATCTTAATTCCCAAAGAACCTGATTAGTGATTATTTTACATACATTATTATACATCCTGACTTTTTTAGGGGAAAAAAATTACTTTCTAAAATGCTGGTTCTTATGTATAATTGTACCCAGTGACAAGATTGTCCAAAATAAGGCTACAATTAGTTTGTGAATTTATTTCTAATTTATTTCTAAATTCTAAGAAGGGAAGAGAGGCATGTCAAAGCCTTTTGGATCACTGGGAAACAGAGGCATTTCTTGAAAAGATTCAGAAATGATTTTTACTATATATTTACTATACTATGATTCTATTTTCTTTTAGATTTAAAAATTAAATAACTTTTTAAAGAAAGTGACTGAATTGTTAGAGAGAATAGATGATTTGAGAAGAATTCAGTCAATTCTCTTTGAAAATCAATAGATATTTTCTTATATAACTTTGGCTTATCCAGCTCTCCATACTGTCACTCTGTTCCCTCTGTAAGTCGTACTGATCCATGTCCTTGGCACTAGGTACTCACGGCTGCCAGGCTACTCTCAGGGCAGCCTGCATTCTCTTGCTACTTTCCATTGAGTTGTATGTTTACTAACAGCCACTTGGATGTCCTACCAAACTTATTAATGTCAACTGTGATATTGAAATTCTGATACTTAATTGATATAAAATAACCAATGAAATATAAGTATGAAGACTTCCTGTCTCTATGGAACCCTGATTGCACACTTTGGAGATCCTCAATAGAAGTGAGTTGTATGAAAATGAGTTGCCATATTAGATGTGGAAAAGAACACTGTAAAAAATGGGGTGTGTGTAGGGACATTTCCTCATTCAGTTAGTTTGCTTCACAAGTAGACACTTGTGTTTTTCTCCTCCACATTAGGAAAGTGAAAAGTGAAACTGGAAGCTGAAGGTAATGAATTCCAGGTTTTGCTAAAGAAAGCTGATGTGGAACTCTGATCATCTGACTTATACTTAATTTAGAGGCCTTAACTCCTCATCAAAAGATGAATATACAGAAAATGGACATATATATTTGCAAATGAACATATATTCTGTGAAAAGTTAAAATGCTAAAGACTGTATTATTACTTGTATGACTTCTACCTATACCTGGATTCTTGATTAACCACACAATTGTTGTTCCTACTCATGTTAGATACACGAACAAACATCTCACCTAGATTAAAATAAATTTTCCTCAAATAAGTAACTTTGGAGTTTACAAAACTTCTTCCTGAGGCTTGTGAGGTTCACTGAGGTGGTTGGAAAAAGAGATTAGGAATCTCAGGGGACAAGAAGCTAATAAAATTGCTGCCACCATGATGTAAGGAGCATGATAGTTTTTAGAATTTAATAAACTGGGGCAAGAAGATAACCTCAATCAAAATGACTTTGAGGCTACTTTTAAAAGCTGGAAAAGAAAAAAAACATAGGGAAAAAGAAAACTATCTTCTTTGAAACACAAGGCATAGGCCTACAGAGAAAGAGAAAATTTTAAAAAGCCAGAGATAGGAAAATATTGGGAAGAGAAAGAGAAGGAGTTGGGGGTAGAAAAAGAGAAGAGAAGGGAAGGAGAGGGAAGAGAAGGAAGAAGAGAGGAGGGGGAATAAAAGAACATAAGTAAAAAGGATATATAGGAATATTCAGATATTCTTAAGGATGCCACTTGGTCTCCAATTTTGTCTTTATTTTCTGTGTTAAAAATCCATCGACATTCAAGACAATATAGGAGCTATCAACCTTTTCAGTTAAATCACTGCCTACATTTTTTTAATGGAGCTCTGAGCATCCAAATTATAAGCCATCATACAGCATAAGAAAATTTATGATTTTAATGAGCCATTTCTTATTTTCTCATCAAATTTTTAAGAAAAGGTTACTTTGCCACAGGTTTGGTTCTCTGAGAAACAGTAACTGAGATGGAGATCACCATGCGGAAAATTAATTACAGAATGTTCTCAGGATCAGCCATCATTGATGGGAAGAGAAGGGAACAGGTAGCTAGAGGGAATAGTTAGGCTGTGGCCTCAATATACCCCTCAATTAGATGCAGCCTAGCATCAAAGGGCAGGAACTGAGGGCTGAGAGCTATCAGCCAGCAACGTCCCCAACAGTCGAGGACCTTCCATCCTGAGGGCAGTACAGTATCCATCTTTATTCTTAAGTTCTATTTTGGGATCAGTGTGACATTGGACAATTGTAGCCACTAGATATAGAGCTGGGTTCCAACACTGATCTGAGCTGTGCCTCGTTAGACTAGCTATTCTACTCCTCATGGTCTGTTTCCTCATTGACCTAACGCTTTGATTTGGGGAAAGAATAAGAGGAGTTAATATTTAGGAAAGACTGACAAATAGGAGGCACTTAATAAATATTGACTTTCTCCAACCATTTTAAAATTGATTAAGTAGATCAATACACAGAGCTGTTTTTCACCTGGGTCTTTTCCTCTTTACACATTCCTTATTCTACTTGCCATTCAGATGAAAAAATTAAGACTGTTTTCCAACCTAGGTAATTAACATGCTACTGTTTATGCTTCCAAGGAAGAATTTGTATATAAAAACCTTTCAACTAAGATATATTTCATTTATTTCAAGGAGGAAAAGTGCTAAATTAAAGAAGATACTTTTTTCCCTACTTCTACTCACTGAAACCAGAGGTAGAATATTTCTGTGAACATCTAAACTGTTTTACAACTTTCTTGCCTGATTTAAAGTTTCTAGGGCTTCTGGATTAATCCACCACTCAAGCAACAGTCTTTCCTTAAAGAAACTTGGGACTGTCATAGCTAAAGGTACTTCTCTTGGACCAGTGGTGGCTAAGTCCTATGAAGCTTGAAACATTTTGATGGTAGGATGATTATCAAGGTGTGATCCTAGGGCATTCCTAGGAAATTTTTAGAGGTGTGAATCCTCAGATCTCATCCCAAACCAATTAAATCTGAACTACAGAAATGAGATCCATCCATCTGTATACTTTAACAAGTCCTTCTAGCAACTTTGATGTATACTGAAGTTTGGAAACCACTGGATTAGTGTATCAGTTAGTGCCCCAACAGGAAACAGATACCACATATAAATTAGGATGACCCAAGAAAAGTCTACTAAAGGAACTTTTAAAAAATTGGCTAGGGTGGAAGGGAAGCATGAAAGATAATGGAATACCCTGGGGATTGTAACATTACCATCCCTAGTCCTACAGTGATGCTGGGATTAAGAGGCCACAGAACCCCAAATAGAGGATCGTGTGAAAAGGGATAATTTGAGGGTGACTGAACCTCTTGCTGAATCCAACCAGAGAAGGCATTGAGTCTAATGATGTCTTTCTTCTATAGGATGGGGAAGAGTGGAGTGGATCTAAATGTGAAATGGAAAATGTCCAGTATAAGTAGTGAAACCTTAATGTTAGTGTTGATTTTTATTTGTTTAAAAGTTCTGTTTCTCTTAATTTTAGTCTTTCCAAGTAGTTATTTCTGATTTAGTTAGAAGTAATTGCTTTGCAACTCCTGAGGGATATCCCTTGTTTTTTAAAGTTATTGTTGCAAGAATATGAAAAAAAAAACATGTGAAACACTTGAGGCTAGTAATAAACTTGGGTTCAGGTGATCACAACATCATCTTCTCTTTTCCTAATCCTTACTAGACATTTCCCCCTTTAAAACTTAAACTATGCTTACATGAATGTTAAAATCAAGGCTACTGTTGTTAAGTATGTAAAGCCATGGAAACTCCCTACATTGCTGATATAAATTTGTACAGAAACATTAGTGACCAGTTTAACATTATCTAAAAGAGTTGAACAGGTACTCTATGACACAACAATTTCAATCACAAATTTGTTCCAGATTAAAACTCATACTCATAAAATTAATAACTTAGTCTTATTTGTAATAACTAGAAAACATAATGTACATAAACCAAAAATTAATCAAAAGTAGATTGTTGATGAAAAATTAACAATAATAAATTGTGTATATGTCTGTGTATATAAAAGAAAGCCAACAAAAATAATGAACTTCAGTTAAACCCAATAACATAGATGAAACTCTTAAATATCCTTTTAAACAAAAGAAAAAAGTCAACAAAGTATGCGTATAATATTATTCAATTTAAAAAAAGTTTAGAAGTTGGCAAAACTAAGCAACATTTAGGGAATACACTGTATATGGTAACACCACAAAGGAACAGGGACCTGTTATCACGAACATCAGAATTGTGTTTATAGGGTTATATAGGTAGTTATATACATATACAAACTATATGTGGTTATACTTTGCATGTGGTTAAAAAACAAATGTCCATTTAAATTCAGGTTGGCAATCATAATGAATGGGGAAATACTGAAAGCATTTTTGTTAAAATCTGGACCAAGTCAAGGATGTTCACTCTCACTGCTCCTATTCAATATAGCACTAGAAATTCTAGCCAAAGCAATTAGGCAAGAGAAGGAAATGAAAGGGATAAAATAGGAAAGGAAGAAGTCAAGTTATCACTGTTTGCATATGATATAATCATATGCATAAAAGATCCAAAAAGCTCCACAAGAAGACTGCTGCTAGTGCTAACAAACAAATTCAGCAAAGTAGGAGGTTACAAAATCAACATAAAATAATCAACAGCTTTCCTATATACCAATAATTAACCTGCTGAGAAGTAAATCATAAAAACAATCCTATTCATGATAACCTCAAAAAATAGTGCCAAGTGTGGTGGTACATGCCTGTTATCCAAGCAGCTGGGGATACTGAGGTAGGAGGATCATAAGTTCAAAGCCAGTTTCAGCAACTTAGTGAAGCCCTGAGACTCTGTGTTAAAAAAAGAAGGGGGGCTGGGGATATGACTCAGGGTAAAGTGCCCCTGGTAAACACTCCCCTAACCCCCCCAAAAAAATCTAGGAATAAATCTAACCAAGGATGTGAAAGGATTCTACAGTGAAACTATAGGAAATTGAAGATAAAGAAAGAAATTGAAGATGCAAGAAGATGAAAGGACCTCCTATATTTATGGATAGCCAGAGCTAATACTATTAAAATGACTGTATTACTCAAAGCAATATACAGATTCAACACAATCTCCATCAAAATACCAGTCATTCTTCATACACACACACACACACACACACACATCCCCAAAATTCATTTAGAATAGAAGAATAAATGACCTAGAATAGTCAAAGCAATTCTAAGCCAAAAAAGCAGTGTTGGAAGCACAATAATACCTGATTTCAAATTAAACTATAGAGGTCTAGTAACAAAAATAGCATGGTACTGGTATACAAAAAGAAATATAGACCAATGAAACAAATAGAAGAAAGAGACAAACCCACACAGATACAGTCATTTGATCCTTGACAAAGTTTCCAAAAATGTACATTGGAGAAAAGATAGCCTTTTAACAAAAAGTGCTGGAAAAACTAGTTGTCCCTATATAGAAGAATCAAACTAGATCCTTATCTCTCACCCTGCATAAAAGTCATCTCAAAATGATCAGACCTAGGAATTAGACCAGAAACCATGCAGCTCCTAGAAGAAAACATGGGGTCAACACTCCAGCAAACAAGTGTAGGAAATGACTTTCTTAGTAAGATTTCTAAAGCTCAGGAAATAATACCAAGAGTTAATAAATGGGTGACATTTAATCACAAAGCTTATGCACAGCAAAGAAAACAATTAAGGATGTGAAGAGACAACCTACACAATAGGAAAAAATCTTTGCTAGCTACTCTTTTGACAGAGAATTCATATCCAGAATATATAAAGAACTCAAAAATCTTAACACCAGAAAAACAAATATCCTATTAACAATGGACAGATGAACTCAACAAATACTTCCCAAAAGAAGAAATATAAATAAAATGGGCAAAACATTAAAAAAAAATGTTCAACATTGTTTACAATTAAAGAAATGTAAATCAAAACTCTACTGAAATTTTACCCCATGCCAGTCAGAAGGCTGCCATCAAGATTATAAACAATAACAAGTGCTGGAGAAGATATGAAGAAAAAGGGAAGACTTTAGTACTGTTGGTAGAATTGTCCAACCACTAAGAAAATTGCTATGGAAGTTCAGCTAAAGACTAGTAATAGAACCACAATATGAACCAGTTTTACCACTCCTCCATATTTATCCTAAAGAATTAAAGTTGTATAATGTAATGATACATGCATAACCATGTTTATAGCAGCTCAAGTCACAATAGACAAATAATGGAACTAGCCTTAATGTCCATCAATGGATGAATGGATAAAGAAATTGTGGCATTTTTTTTAATACAATGAAGTTTTAATCTTCTGTAAAGAAGAATGAAATTATGTCATTTGCAGGAAAATAGATAGAACTTGAGAACATTATGTTAAATGAAATAAGCCAAACCGAGAAAGCCAAGATTTTGTATATTTTCTCTCATATGTGGAAGCTAGAGAGGAACAATGAAAAGAAAGGAAGGTGGCCTCATGAAAATTTAAGGGAGTAGGGATTGGGGATGTGGCGCAAATGGTAGTGCGCTCACCTAGCATGCGTGAGGCACTGGATTCGATTCTCAGCACCACATAAAAATAAAATAAAGTTTGTGTCCACATAAAACTAAAAAATAAATATTTAAAAAAAATTAAGGGAGTTGAGTAGAGGAAAGGGAGCACGGGGAGAGAGGAAGAGAGGGAAAGTGGAGACTATTAGGGAATGATTTTGGCCATATTATATTGTTACATTGTGTGCATGTGCAAACATGTAACAACGAACCCTCCATTATATAGAATTGCAATGCACCAATAAAAAAATGACCGACCAAATGAAAAAATAAATTCAGGTTGGCTCAGTGAAACAATTTGAACCTTTGGGTATTTCACCTTGATGAAGTTTGCCAGTATACTCAATATATTGATTTTAGATTTTTCTGGTTCGTAGGCTACATCTGAACCTTGTATTTGGATAATACCCAGTCTGCCCCTTTGACAACTTTATTTCTATCCCATATTTTTTATCCCTTTAACTGTATTTCCTTTCAGAAGTTGATTTCCAGAGAAAGAGTCACTCTGGTTTCTTACCAGTAGTTAAATAAATCGGCTCAAGGATAAATATCTTTTAAATCAAGTAATAGTTACAATTATAAGGACAAAAATGTTTATTATGTAAATTTTAAGACATACATAAGGATTGAGAGAATATAAAAGGAGTTTCCTTTCATTCTTCAGCCAACTTCAACAATTACCAACATTTTTCAAAATTTTTTTTTCTTATGCTGAAATATAGATTTTAAAAAATGGCATTGGCTTATTTGCATGCTAGTTTGTGTAGAAGTAAAATGAAGATACTTAGGAATTCAATGGATTTGAAAAATGTTTCAGTTCATTGCTTATAGCACTTCTGTGATTTGGAGCATTTTTAGTTATTTTTTATGTAGTAGAATAAATTACATTTTTAATAGCATTTCATATGGTTGCCTGAGGTAATGCATTCTCTTACTGCATTATAATTCAGTAAGAAAATGTATTATTTTTCCCCCTAAATCAAGCGCCAGTGTTGTTGATGGAATTAGAATTTAATGCCCAGAATTTAGAATTGTTGTGTAGATGATGTTTAATATTTTCTAATATGCAGTAACTAAAAAATGATTATAGCTATTAAGAGAGAAGAAATTTGAATTTAATTTTTCTCTAAGAGTAGAAATTTTCTATTTTAAGAATACACTAATTTTATACCTTTGTACAAATATACCATATATCCTGAATTATATTTCCATATAATAATATTGATGATCAATTAGGAATAATATTCCTGTAATTCTAAATACTTGCAACTAGTTTTAAGAAGGTAGGGAAAGAGAAATATTTTGCACTAGCGGGACCAAAGGACAATCTTTAAAAAATTTTTAAATTATAAATACAACAATGGAATAGCCTTAGTAATTATTGAGTTGAGGCTATATTTTACATGAAGGTACTCAAAAAATGATGGCATATTCCCTCAGTTTCACCTCAGAGCAGAGGATGAAAGCAGCTTCACAACATACTTTTAAATATACAGGACAAATAAAAATAAAGTTGCTTTTTCATGCCATCCAACAAGTTTTACTTTCTCTCATTTTGTATATCATGAAATAAGTTCATAGTGGTTGTACAGAAAGACAGGGACTCAGTTTGTTGATTGCAGACACCAGTCATACCAACTAGACTTACCCACATACTTTATCAAAAACCAAAGGGATGTGAGAAGATCATCAGCAATGGATACATAGAAGTGCCTTCTTTCAATCCTTTAATTCTTCACAAGGGTACACCATGGGGAGTAGAGATGACCCCTGCCCTACTCAGGGAGAGGGATGTTCCTAGTGTAAGGGCACCAAAGCAGAGAACTACACCAGACTTTAAGCTTCACACCTCTTGATAGCATCACACTAACACCCTTTTGATTATGATTTCACATATGCAATAATTCTGTTATTCAGCAACATATTATCACTCAAATTGTACACATTCCTTCAAATCCTAAAACTAGCTGAAGCTGGGAGTGGTGGCACATAACTGTAATTCCAGAGACCTGGGAGGCTGAGGCAGTTGGATTCCTAGTCTGAGACCACTCTCAGCAATTTTGTGAGACCCTGTCTCATTTTTTTTTTTTAAGTACTGGGGTATAACTCAGTGGTAAAGTGAGCAGGGTTTAATCCCCTGTACCAAAAAGAAAAAAGAACTAGTTGAACCATTTGAATGCAAAGTAATTTTTTTCCTGTGTATTTTCTGGGGGTTACACATGTTAAAGTGATGTCACAATGCTGCTGTCACAAACTTTAACATGTATAATAGCTCAAGCATTGACAGAAGTTCATATCTTACAGAACATCCAGAATTGGTATCCCTAGTTGGGGGAGAACTCTTGTCCATGTGCTGATTCAAGGCTCTCTGTATGTACCTTTTTGTTTTTCCCTCATATTCAGCACGAGGCTCTCAGGGCCACTGTGTTGCATTGAGCTAGCAAAGGGGGAAAAGGCTTGGGGGAGTTTTTATGAACTAGACCTGAAACTGGCACCTATCACTTTCGTTTCTAGGTTCTATTGGCTAGAATTAAATCACTGTGGCCACCTGCAGCATTAGCAAGTAACTCAGAAGGAAGAAGAACTGGGTTCTTTGAGCGGCTTGCTGTTCTCCGCCACATCACACACTTCCTTCTCTGTACCAAACACTCCAGGTGTTTTCCACTATGTCTACTTTGGAGCTTTTCATGAACAAGCCTGGCAAATGCCTGCCCCACAACAAAGTTAAGCTATTCACTCAACTTTATGTAATTAGCTCCCCTTGGCTTTTGATGTCAAGGACTAATAATATCTAATTCTTCTGAAATTATTACATTTAAGGAAGAAATATAAAGGGCATTAATTTTTGGAGAACTAATGTAGCAGTTTAATATTTGCTCATTAGAGTCCATCATTGCCAACAGATTGGTTCTTTGAAATCATTTTCATAATAACTTGACTAAACTTCTCCATGAAAATAGATGGTGAAGATTAACTAAAATTGTGCTTTAGGATGTAGATAATTAGTGAGCCCATGTTTTCCAAATGTCTCTGTCATGAGGGCAAAGACAAAATTTCTAAATTCTTTCCTTGTAAAAGGGCAGCATTAAGCTATACACAGAAGTTGGTGTTCAGAATAAGGGAATCTAAATGTGACCTTGACACTCAATTTCCAGATGATTTTAGAAGCATCACTATTCTGGTGTGCCAGTAATTCCTCATACAAAATATCTTTTCCATATATGTTTTGAAGATAATATTGAAGTAACTCTAAACATATTTTAGAAATTTAGCTGCTATATGAGTGCTAGGTGAACTTCTTTAAATTCTGAGTTACTATTAAAGATTGATGAAAGGAGAAAAAAAGATGCTCTATTTAAACAAAAATCATTCATGGCCTCTGCAGACCTTATTTTCATGATGAAGCTAGGTTATTTCTGACTATCTTCTGAATACTACTTGGCAATGCCTTGAAGTTACCTTGCTGCACTGAAAGTCCTAGGGATAGTATTGTTGTCTTTGCACTGCTACTGGGACTTGACCTCTCCTGGAAGTCTGGGTTTGGTTTACTCTTATAGGCAGAAGAATCAGTTCTCCTGACTGAATGTCCTAGGGCTTCTCTGTAAAATACTTCGAAATCCAGGCATAATTTTGTGCTTTGAGATATAGTAGCCAACAGAAATGCGAGCATTTTCACTTAAACCTGGAGAGAGACAAGTATATTCAAAACTAAAAAAATCATTTGTTTGGAGTTATTTATAAGAAATAAAACCACTTCATGCCTTATTGAGCAGTATTCTACCTCAGGGAGAAGAATTTAATGATTCTCTTTCTGAGCATCACTTTTCTATTGATCCTTTACATAAACAAATACATATATCTCCACCCTCTGGGTAAAATTAGGTCAGAGAAATGAAATGTCTTAATGAGCCAGTATTTGAAAAATGAATTTAAAATGTTAGAGTGCAACAACTCTTTTTTTACGGTTCAAAAAATCCATAAGTATCCTTAAAAGTATTCCTAGTTAATATCTTAAAAAATTCCCAAGTTTATATAGTTAGATTAGTGAAGTGAAAAAATAACTCCACTAACAAGATTTGGAGAAATTTTTGCTTTTCTAAAAAAGCAAAATTGGATTTTCTCAAGGAATTAATAACTGGCGTGGCTTAGGAATTTTGGAATCTGCTCACAGTAGCATTATGAGCAGAAACTGTGAAAACAGCTCTGGAGCCAAAAACATCAATGCAATTAGAGGCACATTTTGTTTTGATTTTGCTTTTGGCTCTTCCTCCCTAACATGTGCCTTGGTAATAATCAGTTCTCGATTGAGATGAAGTACCTGCGCCAGCTACTCTGCCCATTCAGCAGCTGGTTCTTGAGGGCCTACTGTGTGCTGGCTGCTGTGGAAGTCACCAGGTATGTGGCTCAGGTTATCTGCAGGGGCCAGTCTAACTTGAAGTTTGAAAATCCTCTGACAATGCTCTCAGGGAATGATTCTCTAAAGCATTTCATGTCGTAGAAAGAAAAGAATGCTTCCAAGTGAAAAAAATAAAAAATAAAAAAGGACTACGATGAACAGTTATCCCAGGTTTTCCTGAAAAATATTTTTTTAAAAACGTGAAAGAGTACAGAGTTTAAGAAACTGCCATGAGGATTGTGTCCTTTATCCAATGATATTTTTGAAGCCAATATTATTAACCATCAACATCACAATCTAAATATCTTTCATAAAAGTTAATAGTTTAGAAATAATAGCTGACAGTTAAATGTCATGATGTGAATGATATAAGCAGTATGGACTCCTGAATCTTCTCTTTCTCAAGCTGGCTGGACCTTTGCATTTGAAAGAAAAAGAAAAAAAAATGCTTCCAGGAGATACATTATTTTCCCCCTTAGGCAAAATGTCTCATAAACTGAGATTCATTGAAATATGTACCTAAATTCTGGTATATATTTCTCTCCATATATAAAACTATAAACTCTAAAGACCTAAGATTATTGCCTGAAGAAAGGGGAAAAATTAGTTAATTCTGACCTTTTAAGCAGAGACTTCAAATTTATTTTATTACTAATTTCATTTTGGAGGATTATATTGAAAAATCATCCAATACCAAGTAAAAATTTTGATGGTCATGAATTATTTCTAACTGCAGATCATTTGTCAGTGTTTATTCTTTCTTGACATCTCTAGTCATGGTCATGTATTACCAATCTTTCCCCCTGGAATCCACTCTAGACTGAGACAAGAAATCCTCATGAGACCTGAACTAACCCTGAGTCTTGGTAACTCCTGCCTTCCTTGCCATCTTGACTGTCACTGGGATCCAGCCTCCTACTGGCAAGAATGATGGAACTATAGCATCTGTCATTGTTATGAAGAGGGATCTATCTGGCTGGCATGTCATGTTCTCACCATTCCATATACTTCCCACCAAAATTGGGCCTTTGGTCACACAGGTGAATATTCCTGTGTATAAAAGGATACTTTTAAAATCAAGTCTATGCAAGCTAAAGCATAGATTGTGTAAGGAGAACACATTCTGATGTTGACTATTATATCTACCATCATGTTATATCTACTGGGCTCTGCTATTGTATCCCAAGCCTTTGATGTTTTCTCCTATTTGCATTGCTTTATATAATAGGCACATTGATTTTCCAAAGCAAGGCTGCAATTTATATGTAGACAAAGCTAGTAGTTATCTTCCATTATGTATTTGCAAAGATAAATTTACAGTAAAATTTATTGTAGTAAGAAAAAATATAAGTAAATAAGTGTAAAGTAATAGCTGAATTCTGCAATAAAGTCTGCAGTTAAGGGAGAAGGTGATCAAGGCCACAGGACCAATTCCCTCCTGTAACAACCCTGCAGAATTAAGAAACTGTGGTTTTCACAGTGAGAGTGGTTCTAAAGTTCTGGCATCTTTCAGGCCAACAACTGAACATAGCCGGGGAGGAGTCTTTCCCCTTCTCCTCTTCAAACGAACTAGAATTGTCCCCTCACTCTAAATTTTGGGAATGTCTATAGTCAGTATGGGATGAGTACAGAACAGCAACAATCAGAAATGAGAGGCACTTTGTTGTCACTCATGATATGTGCAAAATACTCCTTTGGAGGGTTCAAGAATAATTGCTGGTGGAGTGTGGATTGTGCCAAGCTGAAGTCCCTTAGCTTCTCTGTTCCCCATAGAAAGTCTTCGCAGTCACATATCACATGATCTTCTCCTCAACCCAGCCTCAGCCACCTACCTGAATGATGGAGATCCCTTGTCCTTGTTATTATCAATACCTGCTCTCCTATAATGAGCAATGAACTCTGCCCTTTATTTAGGATCAGTCTCTCCATGGGTTTTATTCATACCTGCTCTAGAACTCTGCCCTCACCAAGGCTATTCTTCCCTTCTGCATAACCAAACTTTTCCCTCCCAGTGTAACACACACAAATAAGTAAATCAATGCAGTTCTGATCCTTGACTGTAGATTCTTCTTCAACTGCCACTCTAAAACCATATGTCACTGTTTCTCTTCATGGTAACAAACAAACAAAACAAACAAAAAACAATGAGAGAGGGGAGGGGGTGGAGGGAGGGAGGAAGAGAGGAGAAACCTTTAAAGAGCAATGTCCCACCCCATCACTCCACTAAAACTGCTCTTTTCATGTCACTAATGACCTTCTTGTTACCAAATCCTGTGGTCCTCGTTTCACTTGGCATCTCACTGTCATTTGGCACTATTGATCGCTTCCTTCTCTTTGAAACACTTTTGTACTGATGTGGCAGGGCATCTGGGTTTTTTTCTCTTCTTCCTTTAATTGCATCTTCTTATCAGTTTCCTCTTTTGGGTTTTCTTCTCTTCTTGATCCCTAATGATAGAGAAGCACAGGGCCCAGTCATGCATGTCTTCTGTTTCCTGTGCTGACTTCCCAGGTGATCTCATTCTCTCCAGTAGTTTTAGATAGCTGTTACATGGTTAACCCTTTGAAATATCTTTGAGTATCTGCTTATTTGTTATCTATGCATGATGCTTAATAGATACCTTAAACTTGGTATGTGCAATTCGTACTTGGGATTTCTTCTCCACTCTTCTCTAAACTTGTTTTTTTTTTCCTGCAGGGTTTTCTATGTCATTAAATAGATTCATGCCTAAAAGTTCTGTTACAAAGAAAGGAGGGGTAGAGGGCTGTAAAGTGGCTTTACCTTCAGT
The DNA here is from genome assembly GCF_021218885.2 of Marmota monax. NCBI lineage: Eukaryota > Metazoa > Chordata > Mammalia > Rodentia > Sciuridae > Marmota > Marmota monax. The sequence goes on from NW_026694856.1 coordinate 1,083,149, forward strand.
TCATTTATTTGTATTCTACTAAGCAGCAACTTCTTAGTTACCTTCTGGCCATATGCTATGTGCTTAATGAATGGTTTCATCTGTGGGAGAAAACAAACACTTTTCAGCAGTGTGATAAACTCTAAATCCTTCTTGTTTTATATGCAATCAATAGTACATCATGGAACTAATTCCCATCGATCACTATTTTGTTCTAGGTTAGCCTGAGTTTTGCTTAAAACATGTGACCTGGTGATAAGTTGCAGCCCAGATAATTAAGAGACAAGTAATTTAAATACTGAGGTATACACAAGGCTATGTTTCCAACAGTTTTATTGTATTTATTTCCTGTTCTTTTCTCTGTTTTTGTGTTTCATATTTGCTGTCTTTCACCCTCACCCTCACCCTTCTTTACAAAAGTTTTATTTTTCTATTTGAACTTTTCAATTTAGTATAGATTTCAGAGTCAGAACCAAGGGAGTCTTAGTTCTGCTCAGCTCCAGAGGTTATTTTCAGAACAAATCAATGTGTTATTGTATTTAACAAGGTATGTATTTATTTATCAACTACCTTCTACTTAAAGGATTTGATAGCTGTCAACCTCAAAGTGCAGGAAGATCATATTGATCACAAGGTATTTTTTTTTAGTGCATTTTTTGCTTTGTTTTGTTTACTTGCTCTGCAACTAGCTTTTAGAATGCTAAATAGCTTTTTGGTTCCTTCATCTGCCATATCAAAATAATGACAGACTCTTTTTCAGCAATAAATAAAAATTAAATGTTTGAAAGCATGTAGAAAATATATAACACTCTAGATATACAGATTTTAATCTTTTGATGAGACAGGAAGAAAAATAGTACCTTAGAAATTTTACCTGTTTATATCATTTTGATTTTTGCTGTGTGAAATTAAAGAAGTAATCATACTTCATATGTAACCCCTAACAAAAATACTAACATAGTTGTGGATATTGAAAATCAACTAATTTTTTTACTTGACCACACTTATTAAGCAACTGATTAAATTTCACTCAGTCACTTTGTATAACAAGTATCTTATAGAATGAAGAGATTTCATATATAAAGTTTATTATATTTTATTCATATATATAAAGTCTATATATATATATATATATAAAGTTTCTTTTTCCAGAGGACTTGAAAGACTAACAAAATCAATGGTAATACGTTGTATTTCTATAAAATCCTTTAGGCAGGCTTAACTATTTCTCCAACTGGGCTTCTATGTATCAGGAAATCTGCTTATTCCCTAAGAAATATTTTATGATATAATTTAAAAATCACTTGGAAATATTGAGTCCTGCTTGAGAGTTTCAGGCTGATCTTCCTAGAACAAAGAATGGGTATAGTCTTATAAATATGCCTGTGTTTGAGGTTTTGATCAAGCTGGTACCTACCGTGATTTTTTCTTTAAATATTTTGGTAAGCTTTCCTGGTTGCTGTTAATTTCTCAATGCCAAAGTGATACCGATAGCTCAAAGTCTGTTGAATATTCAGATTAAATTATTTTCCTAGTTATAAATACAAAATTTCTAAAGTGATAGTTCATAATTGAAAGATATATCAGAATTTGACTTAAGTTTTTAAATATATTTTAAAATGTCAGTTTAATTTGACACCACACAAAAGACAGTTTGGAAGAATAATTTATTTTTTTAGATATTGTGGGCAAATAATACAGTCAAAGTCAATCATCTTAACAAATGCTAATGATGGATTTGTATAAAATGCTAGACACAGATAATATCATGGTGTATGGTATATATGAAGTTTCACAGTTATTACAGTAAAATAAAAAAAGAAGAAAGTTCACCAAGCACTATTTTAAGCACTTTGCATGAATTAATTTATTTAACTTTATGGTTGGCACACTCATAACCCCTTTAAGATATTCAGATCCTGATTCCCAGAATGTGTGATTCCCTGCATGTTACATGTATGGTAGATAAAACTTAACAGGTGTAATTAAGGTTATGGACCTTAAATAGTAGCATTATTTTACAATAAGTGTCTAGACCCAATCTTGTCACATTAGCCCCCAAAAGCAAAGAACATTCTCTGGTCAATATCAGATCAATATAGCAGCAGAAATAAGAAAAATTCAAAACACTGGAGGAACTCAGTCTGTCATTGCTGCAGAAGAGCATTTGGAAAATATGGGAAGAAATGAAGATAGCTTGTAGGATCGAATACTGATGCCTGGCTGACAGTCAACAAAGCAATGGAGACCTCAGTCTACAAAGAAATGAACTTGGCCAACAATCTAATATGTTCAGAAGCAAATTCATTCCTAGAACCTGCAGAAAGGAACATAATTGTGTTGAACCTTGATTTTGGTCTTATGAGACTCTTGGTAGACAACTCTGAATTCTCTAAAATTCTGAGCTAGGAAACTTGTTGTTTTAAGATGCTTAATATGTAGTCATCTGTTACGGCAGCAATACAGAACTAATGCAAATTTCCACTGCAGCTTGCTAATTTATATAATTGCTCTGTTTCTTTTCTATAAAAGGAAACTGAAGCATAAAGAAGACAAGGACAGCTTGTGGTGGAACTAGGGTTTGGGTAAGAGAAACAAACTGTGATATGGTAGAATGATAGAGTGCATTAAGGATTCATCACACCTGAAAGCATATGCTCCATATGATTTTATTGGATGAAGATGTAATGTGTGAATTGCATCTTTTGCATATTAGCAGTTCATTAACAATTGGATACAAGTAATTATTAGTAAACACTTTAAAAATAGTATTTTTCAAAAAAATAGTATTTTTCAAGTTTATCACATTTCTTTAAGAAATATATAATAAAATGGCTTGGCCCATTAAACCAATGAATTAATGACTAAAGAGTCAGAGTTTCTTACTAAATAAAAAAACATAATAACTTGAGATAGTGATTGAAATAGTATTTTGTCATATTCAAAATAAAAAATCAATTTGATACAGAAAATATAAAACATTCAAATAACACAACACATTCTTGTCATAAGAACTGGTAGAGGATCTGCATGCTAGCCACAGCTTAGGGTTCAGTGTAAATTGTTATGAAGTAAATGCTTAAAAGTGGTTAAAATTCTTAAATTTCTGAAAAATTATGATAAAATGTCAAGCTTCTTTCTCAATTAAAAAAAATGGCACCTGAGAATCACATGTAAATAGGAGCACTACAGAGATAGATCTGGCCACGATGAACATAAAAGTATATCTAAAAAGAACAAATAAATAATTTTTTAAGAAATGAGAGTAAATAGCATTTCAGCATATATTATTAAAGAATCAAGTACTATTTAAAACATTCAATATAAAAGCAAGAATAAAGCACTATAATAAACTTAATACAAACTTCTTACAAAATATCTTTACAAAATTAAAAATTGTATAAACTATGTACATGAGAGACCACAAAAATGATGGCCATTAAAATGCTGCAAAGATAAATTTAGCGAATTTATCAATAAATTAATATTAATAATATTAAACATAAATTCTATAAATATAATATCAAATTAATAATAAATAATATCAATTTATAAAATCATTAATAAATTAGAATTCTGGAAATATGGAGAAATTATTTTTTTATTATTTTTTCTCAATAAAAAATTATAGCTATTTCAAGTAATGCCAGTTATATTTTATTAATAGAAACATGGGTAAACTTTGAAAATATTTTTTATCTTTTTATCTATCAGCCAACTTTATTACTTTATTTTAAAGTGTAGCCTAGTTTGTAATTTCTCTTAATGCTACATCTTTAATGTGATAGAATAAGAAAGATGGTGTACGTGTTATACATGAAAAATACATAGACCTTGTTATGAAGATAATGGTTATTGGATCAGATAGTATCATTGTAGTCCACATAGGAAATGAAACATATGTTCAAACACATTGAACATTTCATTAGACAAATATTTTATAATAGTATTTATTATACTTCATCTAGCCAATGCTTACATATTTTCTTTGTAAATCAAAGAACAATGATTATAGTAGTTTTACTGCCTTCTGGAAACTTTTGGCTAATTCATAGGAAGGTTTTTAAATATTTAAAAAATTACTTAATAATATAGAATATTTACAATACATTTCAACTATGTCACCAAGTATTCAGTTGACTTAAAATATTTAGCACTTGTAGAATTAATTTAGCTGATGAAATATAAAGTTTCTTTTAATAATTTTTGCAATATATATTTTAATCATGGTAACAAATATTAATTTAAATTGTTGGTATTTCTAGCATGTGTGAAACATTAAAATGAAACAGAAAAAAGGAAGCTTTATTTACCTTTAAATATGCATAATTTCAGCCATTGTGCAAAAATTAAAATAGTATGAAGACTTACAAATTATATAATTTTAGTTTTAACATATTACTATTTTGGAAATCAAAGCAAAAATAATACACTTCACATTGCTAAAATTGCGAATAATGTGTGTTGCATACATATATATGTTTTATATACCCTTCCTCTGACATCTCCAAAAAATGTCTTAACATTCATACACATTTTTTTAAAATATATATTTTGTTAGTTGTGGATGGACACAATATCTTTATTTATTCATTTTTATGTGGTTTGAATCCAGTGTCTTACACGTTCAAGTCAGGCACTCTACCACTGAGCTACAGCCCCAGCCCGTCATACACATTTTAAGTTAGTCATCTCTGGAGATTTACTTTTTGATTATAGAATTTACCTTTTTTTGTGGCTTTGGTCTAGAATTTATAACTGTTTCTGTATGTGTTAAATGCAAGAATAAACTGTCTTCTGACCACATAGTCTAGTGGTATGGTGTACATACTTGTCTGGAAATCTGGGAGTAGCATGGCAGGCCCTACTTTCTGTAAGAAGCCAGAAGGCTTGTTTATAACTTATAGCTTATAGCTTGTAGGCTTTTAGCAGTTTTAGTCCAGTTTTTCCAAATAAGGTTGTACAGGTCAAGTTTCGTACTTTACAACCTTCAATGTTGTACAAGTTTACAGTAAAATTGTAGGGTTGTACACTTTTGACATGTTCCAAACATTACCCTATCCTAGGCATTCTAACTTCTTTTTAAGATCACTTCCAAATCCAAGCCAAATAAAGTATATCAAGGCATTCTGTTGCTTTTCTGTAAAGATTTTAAATTCTATTAGAAATTGCCATCTATTTGACTTCTCTTTGCTAGAACTTTACCTTTCAGTCCTTCAAGAAAAGACAAGGTGATAACATCAGACTCTTATTTTGGGAAGAAAAACAGGTGTTAATCAATTGTCACAACAAACATTTGCATCAAATGTCCTACAATATGGATTGCTAGTTGGTGGATGTAGTGATAAAATGAGGCTGTAGCCTTCTTATGTGTCTTTTAAAAATCAAGTGGACCCCATTGTTGGGAATTAGAAATCTAGATAGCTGATATCAGTGTTGCTATATTTAAATAGAATTTAGACTGTTTTTTGCTTCCTCCCCATAATAAACCCTATATGTTCTGCATAATTCTATGCAATAAACTTTCAAGTGTGTAAACAAACAATTCTAAGTGAAATAAAATGGTTTTATGCACAAAAGAAGTTCTGGAGATATAAGTTAAACTTATATTTTCAAAGGAAAGAAAAAGTCTTAGTGAAATTAAATTATTCAAATGTGTTGGAAGTTTTTGGATTTTGCAAGATGATTATTATTTTAAAGTTCTCAAAATTTATCATAGGAATAAAAATGTGTTGTATTTAGTAATATGTTTTGATTTCCGTAAAATTTATACCTGAAATAATCTATTCAATTAACTTCTTCATGTTCACTTGAGTCATCTGAATTAAGCTACTGAAAACTAAAGTACTCTAAAATGCATATTTATTCAGGCAATTAATGAGTGCATTCTGTTGTCTTTCAAGTTAAATGATGATGTATTGACTGATAAAGATTGCATTTTTTTCCTTATTTTTTTTTCTGACAATAACAAGTTTTAAAGATTTTTGCCTGACTTGTATCACAAATTCTTCTACTTTTAAGATGGTAGTCATTTTAATGTTTTCCTTTTCTGTTGTCAAGAAAGAACCTAAGTACTAAATAAATTCTCAGGAACCCATTAAATAAACCCTTCCTCTCTTACATCTTGTTACATGAGGCAATGACACATTCTCTAAATTTAAAATAGTCCTGAATCAGTTATTCTTTTAAAAGTAAATTAATAATCTAGGTGCAGCACAGCATGCCTATAATCCCAGCAGCTAGAGAGGCTGAGGCAGGAAGATCACAGAATTGAAGCCAGCCTCAGCAGTTTAGAGAGGCTTTAAGCAAACTAGTGAGATCCTGTCTCAAAATAAAAAAAAAATAAAAAAAGGTCTGCGGATGTGGCTAAGTGGTTAAATGCCCCAGGGCTCAATCCCTGGTATACCCCCAAAAGCATATTAATAAAACTAAAATTTCTGATCCTTCAGGATCAAATTAAATGGGGACCATTTCAAAGTAGCAGCAATTTATTCCCTTTTCTTTGCCATTTACAAATTTTTGATGTCTTGAGATTTGTTAGCAATTTCAGAAATTCTGGAACCCTTTAAGGCAGACATTACATATTCCTTCATTGTTTGTAGTATCCCAAATCCAAATTGTGACCTCCACAGGGTTCAGAAATAGTGATTGAACTAGGGAATAGACCCCTGTGAGCCCATGTGTGTTAGGAACAAGAAGGGTTCTAGGAAGAAAAATCATCCCTAGGGAAGAAGGAGCCAGACTTGAAAAGATTAACCAAGCCTTCATCACTGAAGAAAAGGGCAAGTCTGTGTTCAATGTGGTGTCGATTTGGCAGCTCAGAACTCTAAAATAACAAGGCTAATATCTGGGAGAGTTAAAATGGGGAACCCTGTCAGAACTGGGAGATGATCTTTCCTCTTTCTGAGCTAAACAGTAGTTTTGGCATCCACATGCTCTGGTACTTGAACTTGGAGATAAAGACAGTCTGTGTAAACTGACATGACAGGATGTTTCCCAAAGACTCTTCAGATCTTTAGAAATATCAGTGGTGCCTGGAGTGACTTTTGTGCCTGCAAGGTGTAGAAAAACCCCTTAGAAGGAAAAGTAGTGGTTCTCAGCTTCAGTAAGTCTGAGCAGAAGAGGAAAGAACAGGAGTCCCAACATGGCGGCTGAGGCTGAACAGTGTGAAACCCCAGTAATACGTGAGGAGGAAGAGCTGGACGGGGTCTTCCGTTACAGGTTTGGATAAGTTTTATTTATGGCCACTCTTAGCACCTTCCTTATTATCAGTTCTCATGAAAAAGCCCAACCTGAACAATATGATTCCCCAGGGGTGTCCAAATCTGTTTTTAAAAATTTAAAATTTACTTTTAACATGGATAAAATTACACATATTTATGGGGCACCATGTTAGGCTTTGATACACATGTACATTGCATAATGTTTAAATCAGGGTAAACATTTCTATCTCCTCAAATGTGTCATTTCTCCCTTCCTTTAGCTTTCCAAGACTTTTGAAATCTTTTTTATCTATAATCATACTATTGTGCAATAGCATTCCAGGACCTCTTACGCCTATCTAACTGTAACCTAGTACCCACCCACTGAGCAGTTCCTCCATCTCTCTCCCCACATCACACTCTTCATCCTCTGATAACCCCATTCTATTCTCAACTTCTATGAGATTTGAGCATTTGAAAGGATTAAAAGAATGAACTTTTCAATTATTTGATGGAAGAATGAAATTATCCCTTTGTGTAGAGTTCAAAAGTTAATTTTACCACAGTGAGGTCAGAAATACTAAAAGTTAATGTAAATTTTGTGTTAAATTTCTTATTCATTCTCTACGATAATATTCTAAAAATCAGGAATATATTTTAATTCTTATTCAGGATAATTTGCTGATTATCAAGTTTTGAATATCCAAGACTTTACTTTGTAGTTCCTTGGCTCTGAGACAAAGTTTAATGAATTCTAATGTTTTAAAAATATCCTAGAAAAGATGAATATGATGTCAATAATGAAGAAAAATGATTCATTATTGAAAAATATAAACACTACATGTTTTTGCAGCTGCCATACCAGCTTCTTTAGCCCTACAGGAATAATCCCTGATGAAGTAAATTAATTGATGTGCATTTTTGTTTAGAGCCTAATTATTTTCATATGTTCAGGAAAACTTATCTTGAAGAAATATAAATCTGATGATCTTACTCTCTTGCTTGTGACCCCTTGCCACCTGAGTTCCCAGGTGAGTGGACTTGGAAACCAATGTTACTATATAGGAGTTGTACAAAAATTTTCAGAGGTGAAATAGTTAAGTTATGAAAGCCCTTACTTAATCAGTGGATTCATCCACTGTATGGATTCCCTGGATAGTAATTGTAGGCAGGTAGGATGTGACTGGAGGAGGTAGGTCACTGGGGGTGTGAATTTGGAGTTTATCATTTTTCCCTGACAAGTGAACTCGGTTTTCTGGTTGCCATATGCAGAACTCTTTCTTCCACCATGACTTTTTGCTATGAAGTTCTGCCTCACTTTGGGCCAGAAGTTATGGAGTTGGCTGACCATGGATTAAACCTATGAAACTATGAGCCAAAACAAACTTTTCCTCCTTTAATTGTTCTTGTTGGAACTTTTGGTCACAGTGATGCAAAAGCTAACTAAAAAAAGGAGTTTTAGTTTTAGGGAGTGGATCAAGGCATATGAAAAGGAAAGAAAAAAATGTACATTTTTTCCCCTATATTTTTCTACAAGAAGAAGTGAAGCTGAGAAGCTGTTTCATGATCATGGATGACCCTCAGGGGAGTTCTGAGTGTGAGGTAACCCTTCTGAGTTGTTTAGAGTGGGGATCAAGGTACAAGCATATTGACCCAGGTCAATCCAACATTGGATACTGTCCACTTTGGGAAAGAGGTGACCTTGGATATGGCTCTCTCTAGCATCATAGGCAATCCCTAAAGGAGCAATCAAGGGCTGAGGGCTGAGGGTTGAGGGCTTTCTATTGGCAACACTTCTAGAAGCTGGGGATGTAAGACACTTGTTCTTGAAGAAAGTATTACACTATGGTATCTTCACACAACCTAACAGGATGAAGTCTTAGATCATTGATATGGCTCACAATTCCAAACAGATCCAACCTACCCTTTCAGATTTATTCTTAATTATCAATCTATCATCTGTGAGTATTAACTCCCTTTCTTTTGTGTGCCTCCATGCCATTGAAAATGCACACTATCTATTCTCTGTCCCTTGAAAACTTCACTCTCTGGTGCATACCATCTATTCCTTGAGTCTGCATAAATACTTCTTCTGTTTTTATGCTATTAGCATTTATCCCAAATTATTATTATCTATTTACTTGTGAACTCCAAGAAAAATAGTTTTTTTTCCCCAATCACATCATACATCAAACACTTAACATAGAATCAGACAAATAGCAAGGGTCCTAGAAACATTGAGTGACCAAATGAGTAACAAATGAGCAATGATTCACCAAGCCAAAGAGGAGCCAATATTACTTATTACTTTCATGAAACTGATCATCTTTCTAAATATACCAAATTTATTAAGTGCAAAAATCTAATAGACCTAATTTATACCAGTCCTGGTATATGAAACTGCATGGATTTGTAGAAAATATAAGTAAATCAGAGATAGATTTCCTGTCTTGAGGGCTCCTATGATCTATTTGAAGATGCAGGACATGGAAAATATAAAAAATAAGTAGAAATACATAAAATAGCATTTAATACAAAAGTATATGAGAAATCATGGGCATCCCACTTATTTTAAATAATGTGCATCACAGAAAGATATTTATGAGTTTTTTTATGTGTGCAGAATTTGGGTGCCACCTTTCCACAGAATAGTAGTTGACATATTAGTCAATTTCTCTGGATGGTCTATATAATTCTATTTTGAACTTTAAGACTTAATACTAAGAGTGATATATAATCTAATAGTACTTATAGTGTTATTTTATTTGATGCCAAATTTAGTTAATTGGCTAATGTTTTTTACATTGAACAATATTTTGATGAACATCCACTACATGGTAGGTTTGGGGTATAGCTATGCACAACACAGATAAGCTCCATCCGACCCACATGGAGTACACAGTCTTTTGGAAAAAGCAGACATTGAATGATAATATGAAAGAGAGATGAGTGTGATGAAAGGGGTGGGGGGGGGAGAATTACTCTCTATGGCAGCAGCATCCAGCAGGACTTTCCTTGGGCTGAGTGAGGCTTCATATATAAGTTAGGGTTAGGGTCAGATTTTAAGAAAGATTAGATGTAGACTGGAGTTTGCAGGGAAGACAGCAGAATGGGTTCCACGTAGAAGGAAGATATGGGAGGAAATAGGTACATAAAGCCCATTTGCTGCATGGCTGTGGTAATGAGAAGAAAGCTAACTGCTGAGAGGTAGGGGAAGGGGAGACCTGTTAACCTTGATAATGAGAGCAGTCCTTTTTTCTTAAATGACTTGGAGAGTGATGCTCTTAGATTTGTATTTGTGAATGATCACTCTGGAAGCAGTGTGGGGATGGGTAGTGAGGGTCAAGGGTTGCAGAGTCCAGGTAGCTAAGGCTGGCAGGGCCTATGCACAGTATAAGATTTTGGCAATGGAGCTGGAGAGAAGTGTCTGGGAGCAAATCAGCAGAATGAATGGTGCTGGGAGGTTCCCTATGCTGCATCCAGGAGCGTGGTGGGGGGTGAAGGTTAAGGAGGAACAGGGGACTTGCTTACTGGAACCATCAAGTTCCAAGAAGGTATTGCTCCTGCATTCCTCTCTCCCCACTTGATTAGGGCAGTGTGAAAGGGCTTGGCTCTGCCCGCTTTCACACACTGGCCTTGGTGCAGGAATATAGCCCTGTTAAGGTAGGACAGGAGCCGCAGGGTTGAGAAGCAGCCCCAGGCAAGCAGGCAGAAGGCACAGAGAGGTTCTTGGGGTCTGTGCCCACAGGAAGAGTCTCTGACTAGGACACCGTGTGTGTATATGCACACACACACACACACACACACACACTCATTACACATGAGCAAGCCCTAAGATCTGGAATTCATCTGATATTCACAGGATGAGCTCAATATTTTAGGCTGGTCTGACATTCAGAGTTAGGCCATTTTATTCTCTTCTTCAACGTAAACAATTTCTATAACATCAGACAAGGTTACACTCAGACAATGGTAAAATGGAACAGAAAAAGGACCCCTGATACTTTTGCATAAGCACAGACAAAACCACATTCACTGTGCCGCTGAGAGAACATCCTGACACAGTTGCCCTTCTTTCCTAGGAGCATCCAGTCTGAACTGCGGTCCCTCAGACTCTCCCACCAACCCAAAATCAAATCATACAAAACTGTCTAACACCCTCATCCCGAGACACCACATGATTTTCCAAGTTGTGTGCAAAGAATAATAAATCCAACTTCTTCAACTGCACACGTGTGTTTTTTTGGGGGGGAATTAGAAATCGATAAACTAGCAATGGCCTGCCTATCTAAATGGGATGCCTTGGCTTTTTAGCACCATAGAATGGCACACCATGGGCACACAACGAACATTGGTTACATAAACGAGCAAGCATTAACAGAAATGAAGAAAAGACCCCTGCAGTAATTCTCCTACTTAAAATCTTTTCTGACTAGTTTCTTGGTGTCAAATTCTGATCTCATTTTGCCCTGAAAGAAAAAAAAAACTTGGGGGTGGGGGAATTAAAACAAAAACAAAAACAAAAGAACAAACCCCAGAGGATGTATGAGTAATACAGCTTCAGTCACGACAGTCTAATTTTTTGTACTTTGATTTTGCTCAGGGAACTTTTAGCATTACTCATCTTTAATTACCTTAATTTCATGCTTAACCCAGGCACAGAAGAGATCTGTTTGTAATTTCAGATGAGAGAAAATGAAATTCCCCTCAGCAAAGTCAAATTTTAAAATTCAAGAGGAAGAACAATGTGCTGGAATACTCTCTCTCTCTCTCTCTCTCTCTCTCTCTCTCACACACACACACACACACACACATACACACACCAAAAAAAAGAAGAAGAAAAGAAAACAAAAACAAAGAACAAAATCAACCTTGTACATTTCAAAGTAATTTTGTGGCAATGCAATATTAAAGAGCTCAAATTTTGTTTTGAAAAAAAAATAAGCAAAACAAACTACAACAGAGTGAGAAAACTCAAAATTTATTTATCTCTGGAAAATGAGATATTCAGATGTTAAAAATTTTCTTTAATATCTTTTATTTTCCCAATGTTCAAAAAAGGAAAAAGAATTACTTTATAATTAAACAAAGTAATTCAAACTAATTAACAAAGTGAAGTGGAATGGGAAGTGGTTAACTATCTGGGGTTTGACAGAGGTTATTTAAGAGAAAGGAGACTCAGACTAATCATGTTCACCAAATGCTTTTCACTTTCTCTTGTTTATTTGATGCTGATTAGAGCATTGACTCAAAGACCATGAAGAAATTGTCTCCTGAAGGCTTTGATAAATTTCGGTTTGCCAAACTAATTTCCTGAGTTTGAGAAAGGAAGTAAGGAGAAAATCAAAATATGCAAAAAAGTTACCAACCTTGTGCATTATGGATGATAATATTTAACAGTTTCTATGAGAGGCAAATACTGAGATCACATTTTGCATTTTTAATATGCTTCCTATATTTGTTGAGGAGAGCTAGTGTAAACAGATATATCTCCCTAATGAGCAAGCTATATCAGATACTCCTCCATACTCAGAATTTTTGAAGAACACAAAAATGTAGTTGAAGGCAGAGCCATCTTTTTTTTTTGAAAACCAGATCTGAGTTTCACTTTCATTACTGAATTGTGAGTCTGATTAGGACTGCAATATTGATGGATAACATGGTGATTAAAAGAATACTTGGCCCTCATTTAATAGACAATGTCAGTGCAGGGCCAGGCCTTGTATTTCTGAACTGCAGAGAATGCTGGGTTCAACAGTATTCATTTTGGGAGATTCGACAGCCAGAGACATTCTAATTGGGACATGCCTGCAACCCACTCTTATGCTTCTCTCTATACTTTATCACTTATCTTTAATCATGTGCTTTTCTTTCCTCCCCCTGCTCTCCCTTTCCATCCCCTACTTCCTCCTCCTCTTCCTCCTTTCCTCCTCCCCCTCTTCCTCCTCTTCCTTCTCCTCTTCTTCTTTTTCAGCAATAAATTAAACTCAAATTCTCAAAACTCCTTTTTATTGTCTTTAAAAATTTATGTGGCATTCAACACTTTTTGGAAAGCCACTAGTCTCCACATCAAACCAAAAATAGGGCTCTCAGCACAAAAGTCTGGAAACCACTGTCCAAGGGGAACAACTCAGGAGGTAAATGTCATTATATAAATTGGAAAAGCAACAAGACTAACTCATTGTTGTATGCCAAAATGAAGCTGGTATCAGACCACAGAGGAAACTCTGAAGGGTGAAGGGGATTATAGAGGCACAGATGTGGTGAATCATCCATATTCAAATGAAACTTCTAATTTGTGAACAGCTAATACTTTTTGAAGATATGGTGAGAGGCTTAGGGATTGTTTTTGGGCAGGTAACTTCTGCATTTTCTATATTCTCTGCAACCCTCTGACACAAATTGGCAGTTAACTCTACTTGACATGGATGGCCATTACAACCCTATCAGAACTGTAAATTGACACAAATGAAAATAAAAAGAAAAAAACGATTATTTAAGCATTAATAAATAATACAATGATAGGACTGAAGTAAAGTTGAGGATGTTGGAAAATTTCTAATCTAATACAAAAAATCAAAATCTTGACTTTCCCCAATTCTTGATATCAAGGAAGGTGATGTCCTGGTTGTAGGCTGTTCCTGCAGTGCTCAAGGGAACACTGTGTGAAACCAGTGCTATTAGTCAGCTATTTACATTGACTGAGATACTTGGAAGCTGAGGCGTCTTCTTGTGGTGGAAAGCGGAGGTGGTGATGGAAATGGGAAGAGAGACACTGTCTGTAGAAGAATCCACTCTACGGTAAGACATAGCCCACTTTAGGAAACCAGACGTGGAAACAATATCCAAAGCTGTAAGGTGAGTGCTATGAGTGAGGCTCTGTAGGATTATTAGTATTTGAATAGGTCACTCCCAGACTCTGGAGGAGAGGGTGAGTATGTGGAATATCACCAGGGTGCAACCTCTCAGCACAGGAGTGGTACCTAGGGACCCTGCACGCTTCCTGAGGTTATACTAAGCCGGGGAAGATGAATCTATCATGTAGCTGGGCAGAGGTGGGGTGGGAGGTGTCTTTCTGATTCTGTTGTCTATCTGTAATTATGTGGGAGGAGGCAGTCGTAGACATGGGATTGTATGAAGATGGAAGATTGAGAGTCATATATATACTATGAAAACACCATGAAATGAGAATCACATTTTACCCAGCAACTAAATTTACATGTTAGTGCTGACGTGATTTCTTAAGAAACAGAATAGAATGAATGTAGTGTTTTCTTGTCTTACTTTTACTTATTTTATAGTATGCATATGCACCACCAAACAGTGCTGTTAAGTTTTCCATGTTTTAATCTTATACAAATGGTATCAAACTGGATGTGTTCTTCTGTCACTTGCTGCTTTTGTCCGACATTCAGTTTTTGAGACTCATTCAAGTTGATGCCTCTGGCTCTAGGTAATTTCTTCTCATATAATGTGAAATTCCATGGTTTAAATGTATCCTAATGCATATATTGCCACAGTTATTTATGGTTGTTTTATGTTTGGCACTAACATGAACAATACTGATGTGAAAATTCTGATTTCATGTGCACATACTTGATACTCTTTATAGAGTACATTACTAAGAAAAATTATTGTGAGATGGAAGGGTTGTTAAACTTAAGCAATAGAAAATTCTTTCTAGAGAGGTTGTGCTGATTTTTACCCTCACTACTCATTCCTAGGTTCGGGTTGTTTTCCTTTGCCTCACATTTTCTCCAACTCTGGCTGTTATCAGATATTTTTGTTGTTGATGAAAACTCCGTCTTACGGAGGTGAAATGCTTTCTCACTGTGATTTCATTTTGCTTCAATGATGATTAATACGTTAGGCATATTTTAATTTGCTTCTGAACCATTTGTGTTTCTTCAATAGTTTGCCTTTTGTCTTTTTCTCTTGGTTTGACTTTTTATTGTTGATGTGTAGGAGTCCTTTCGACATTCTGGATGACAGTCTCTGACAGCTGTGTGTTCTTCCAATAACTTCTCCCTGTAGAAGGCTTGTATTTTTATAACTCCCTATGGTGTCTTTGATGAAAATCAAATTTTGATATACAGTTAGATACATTTTTCAATCTTTTCCTTTAGGTTTTGCATGTTTTTTTTTTTTCTTTTAAGGTCTTAATGAAATATTTTTGTGCATCAAGGGCATAAAGTGTCTTCTCATGTTGTCTTAAAAGGAGTTTTGAATTTTTCTTTTCACATTTGGGTCTGTTTAGAATTGAATTTTATGTGCATTCTGTATCATGGTCCTATCACCCCACCTCTGTTTTTTTTTTTTTTTCTTTTTTGGCCATCTGTAAAACCACTTCATATACAGTCTATCTTGCCCACTGATCTGCCACAATGGCTCTGTAAATATCAAGTTTCTGCACGTATGTGTCTCTTTCTGGACTCTCTTTCCCACTCCATTGTTTATTTATCTATTGCTATTCCAAGATGGTGTTGTCTAAATTGTTATGTCTTTGTAAGTATTGTGGCCTAGTTAAATAAATCCCATCCTTCTTTTTTATGTTAAATATTAATCTTCCAAATATTTGCATTCATTTTTCTTCCTTTAATAAATCCCATCCTTGGAGGCAGTTTCCTTTTCTCATAAACTTCCTATTTATTTCTTTTTCTTGTTTAATTGTTCTTTTTACATATACATTTCAGTAGAGTGTATTTTGACATATTATACATACATGGAGTATAACTTGCTCTAATTAGGATCTCATTCTCGTGGCTGTACACGATGTGGAGTTTCACTGGCCATGTATTCACATATGAACATAGGAAAGTTATGTCTGATTCATTCTACTGTCTTTCCTATAAAACTTCTCATTTGAATGTCATCACTACTATTATGTGAAGCAGTCAATGTCACTTAGTTGTACCTTTTTTTTGTTCCCCCTCTATTCTTTCTTGTATTTCAGACTTTGCTGCAGGGATCATTTTCTTCCCTGAGGTGCTAGTGAAGGTTTGTTATTCTAAAACTCAATTTTTTTGTGTGTGGCTAATGTTTGAAAACATCTTGACTTGGCCCTCACTCTGAATAAAAATGATCATTTTTATTGGTAGGCAATTCTAGAATGATAATTATTTTCTGTCAGGGCTTTGAAATATTTTTTCCAGTTTCTATCATTATTATATAATGTCAGTTTAATTTTCATTCTTGTGGGTAATTTGAGACCACCTAAAATTAATATTTACACCATTTTTTGATAATACAATTGCTATGAATTTCAGCTCTAAATTTATATGATTATATGGGTAAGCATTGCCCAGAGAATGATTTCCTTCCTTCCTTCCTTCCTTCCTCCTTTCATTGTTTTTCCTTTCTTCCACCATCTGTCTGTTTATTTATTTATTGAGTAGCCTTACCTGGAGCCAAAATTCAGGTAAGTATGTATCCCCACTAATTTCCATTGAGAGTTTTCTTGTTTGCTTAGTTTGATCTCCAATCTAGCCTACAGTTTGGATTCTTGTCCCCTTCATGCATCAATCTTCAAATCCTAGGCTCTTGACTACAAGGAATTTCCAGGTATCTTCATGATAAATACCTATTTTAGAACTATTTTTTTTTAATTTATAATGCCTTATGGGTTCTGATCTCTGATGATTTCTCCAACTTTGCTCACAACTTGGCAGTCTTCTAAAAAGAAAAGGTTTACAATTTATCACACATTTCAGATACTGTACATAGGGGGATCTTTCTTCAAATAGCAAATCAAAAGTGATATGAGAAAGAGAAAACTCCATCCATCAAGTTCTGCTTCATTGAAAACTGGTAGGCTTTCTTGTTGGGTACAGGGCCAATGAGCATCTTGTATCTAGAAGATCTCAAAGCAAAAGCAATTCAATATCTGAATTGTTGGTGTTACTAATCTTTACCACTTGTTTTTGTTTACTTCTCTCTGTGTTCTTCTACTTTTTTCTTTAAAGTTTCCTTCCTTTTGTCTTCTATTGATTTTGAAGGGCATTGTGGGAATCATCAAATGAAGAGTGACTTTGGCTTAGTAGAAAAGTTGGGGAAAAAAAAAACAATCTTACCATATGTCTTTCTGAAGTCTACTTGAGAGAAAATAAAATACAAATATTTGGAATGCAATGGGAAATGGCCTATAATTGTTATGTGGGATAAAATAAAAGCTATCAGAGATAAGCATACTTTCTTAACCTTGTGTGTTTGGAATTCTACCACCCGAGGATCAATAGGACATAAGAGAAGTCTACCTATCTCGTGGGAAGAAATGCTGGTCTGTTGTTGATTAATCTTCCTCAACTCCAGAGTGTTGAAAGATTTGGGGAAATTGAAGAATCCCTTGATTTCTTTTGCTAATTTTAAATTTTATACAATCTTTAATTTGCTAAATTGGGCACTAACAGAATCAAATATTCTTTCTATGTGCTGTAATATAATATTCAGTACAGAATGGTTGGGTACAACAATATTTGTTTTCCATCTAAAAGAAAATCCTTGAATTGTTTAAACATTAAACAAGGTTGTGATTCAGTAGAGAAGTTTGTTTTGAATAGTGATCCTCACACCTTTCTGCAGAGATATGTTAAGTGGAATACAAACAATTCATTATTAAATTGTTGAGGACGGATTTAGAGTTTCTAGATAAACCTACAATATGTGGAGAAATGAGAAGTCTGTCTACAATCCTGGTTCTGAGAGGTAGATAGGAATGCTTAGAATCCAACCACACAATCCTGTATTATTGCAGACACATCTCATAAGGGTTCACTTTTTGATCAGTAAGTGCAGTTACCTAGGTCTCAGTGCCTAGGTCTGGCACATCCTGAATTACAGAGCATCTAGCAAAGAAAAAGTCATTCACTTCCTGCCTCCTGGGCCTGCCACTCTTGTTTTCATTGACTATTCCACATGCTGATCCCTCCTTGCACACTGCCTCCTCTATATCTTTTCATGATAGTTTTAACAAGCATAATATTAGCATGCTACCTTTATATATGTATCTACTTGAAATGGCACTACTTTGAGAAAATGCTCTCACCACTTTCCTCCTGGCTCTCCTAAATCTGTCGCAGATTGGAATTGACCATGTGATGACAGAAAATAAGAGCACAGAACACACGATAGAAACCTTCCAAGAGGGATGAGGATGGTGATGATCTGGAAAGGCCATTACTGAAGTTAGATCTGAATACACTTTTGTGAGTGGGGTTATATAAGCCATGGACTAGATGGGCATAGTATAATCTGCCAAGCACAAGGTTTTATGTCTAGTTCCTGGTACATAGTAGGTGCTCAACAAGTATTTGTTGAAGGAACAAAAAAATGTAGCGATTACAGTTCTCAGTCTGAATTTAAGAAGTAGACTTGTTTTCATACTTTTCTCTAATAATAATAGAACATCAATCAAAGTAGAAATTAATCAGTTTAGGTAGATTCATTTTAAAGTTTATTTTGTATAAAGAACATCAGGAAATTAATAATGTATTATACCCTTGTTTTTCTGCATCATCCATGCCTGAAGTGAGCATAGTCATTGAGGCTATGCTATCCAAAACAGACATTAATATTTATGTGATAGCAGCTACCAGAAGAGCAGACAGAGTACCCGGGGGAAATAATTCACTTCCCTCGGATCAGCCTTGCCTCCCAGATCCTCATCAGTGAAGAAATGCCCCAGAATATCTCATTTGTTGATCTCCACTCAAAACCTCTCAGACTTTCCTTCTCCCTCTTGTTTCCAGGTTTTCTATTATTCTTCCAAGGCTCTTATCACTCTGACTTTCAAGTGAGGCAGGTGCTAATGAATATGTTATTTTTCTTAAAATAATCAGCCTGAAAAGTTGTCATAATCAAAGTATACTTGTAATTTCCTTTATGTAGTGGATGTTTTGAGAAAGTGGACTATAATGACAGGTTGTTAAGTATATGTTGGCAGAACAATAATGTATGTTTTAAGAGCTTGCTTTGGAAAAGAAAATGAGAGAGTTTTGGTAAGTTTTAAAGTTTACCTTCAGAAGTATTTGGTTGAAACAGGGAGAATAATCATTCTCTGACTTTAAAAATCTGGATGTTCATGTTTGGAATTACCTAAAGGAGGAAAAGTCTTTGCAAAAAGTAAGCTTTTTTTTTTTTTTTTTTTTTTTTGGAGAGTATCAGATGCAGCTTTTATTTATTTTTATTTTTTCCCACTACCTTAAATTTTTTTTAATCATTTCTTTATGGTAAGTACATTCAAAGTTTTCTCTTCTGACTATTTTAGAATCCTCCCTTTCAACAATGCATTTTTTGGGGGGCTACTGAGGATTGAGCTCAGGGACACTCAACCACTGAGCCATATCCCAAGCCTTATTTTGTATTTGATTTAGAGACAGGGTCTCACTGAGTTGCTTAGTGCCTCACTTGTGCTGAGACTGTCTTTGAACACTCGATCCTCCTGCCTCAGCCTCCTGAGCCATTGGGATTATAGGGTGCACCACCAATCCTGGCTTCAACAATGCATTATTGCTGAGTATGTGAACGTTTTCCTCCTTTGGAACCATGATATTGTATCTGTTAATCAACTCATCTGTATGCCTCCTTTCTGGCAATCACTCTTTTATTGTTAACTTATACCAGATCAACTTTTTAAACTTTAACTTATGAGTGAGATCATGCAGTGTTTTTCTGTGCCTGGCTTATTTCACTTAACATGATGTTCTTCATATCCATCCAAGTTGTGGCAAATGACAAGATTTCATGCTTTTTAGGGCTTAATAATATTTTATCATGTATATATGCCACATTTTCTTTATCTATATATCAGTTGGTGGACAAACTAAGTATTTTGTTGTTGTTATTTTAAGAATAGCATCCCTATGCATAGCATTTAAGCAAGCAGTTAAACTTGTTAAGCAATATTTTAATAAATCTTGGATGTCTAACCTGATTTAAATGGTTCTAAGATAAGGATCCTCAATTCAAATGTCTCTAGGAGTCAAGCAGATAAATGAGTGAAATAGGTTAGGTGTATGCAGTAAGGAGCAGTAGGGACTGTGGCAGAGTAAAACTGTAAGCTTGCCTCAAGAGTTTCCCTGTGAAAAAAGTTGGCAACTACTGCCAGATCTTCTTTTTCAAGAAGACCCCCCAAAATTTACTGTGAATTGTCCCATTTGAAAATATTAATAAACAAAAACACAAAATGGTTACAGATAGGATCAGGCCATTCACAGAGGAAATCCAAAGTGTAATAAGTTTTGGGGCTGGGATTGTGGCTCAGCAGTAGAGCTCTCACTGAGTACGGGCAGGATCCGGGTTCGATCCTCAGCACCACATAAAAATAAAGGCATTGCGTTGTGTCCATCTACATCTAAAAAATAAATATTAAAAAAATAAAACTTAAAAAAAAGAAAAAAGTGTAATAAGTTTTGAGAAGGTGAATTCAACTTCATGAATAATTTGGAGAAGGAATAGTTCAATAATAGGATGCCATTTTGGTCTCACCAGTTTTAAGAATTGCCAACAAGTCTAGAAAAAAAAAACAACTCTCCCAAATTGCTGGTAGCAGTATAAATTGACATAACCACTTTGGAGAGTACTTTGGTGATATTAATAAGACAAAAAAAAAAAAATACATGTAACGTATGACCAGCAATTCTACTTCTGGACTTACATGGCACCCGTATTGTAAGTATGTGAAAGTTTGCAGTATCATTGACTTGGAGTTTCAATGATTTAGTTAACATCTCCACTTTTAGGTACAACATGTCAATTACCCAACTCCTGATTCCCACCTTCCTGCAGCTCTCCCCATCTCGGTGAATGGTAGTTCTATTCCTTCTTTTGGTTGCTCAGCCCATAACTGTAGAATCAACTTAAAACTCTCTTTCTCTCCTATCTTATACTGTCAGCAAGATATGTGATTCTACGTTCACAATCTGATTACTTCTTACCACATACACTGCTACCCTCTGGTCCAAACCAATATTTACTTTTGCCTGGATTGCTGCAAGATCTGATTACTTCACCACTTCAATCTATTCTCAACAGAGCAACTGGAGTGATTTTTTTCTTCTTGTTAATGTAGGCTACGTTATGTCACAGCTTGGCACAGACTCTCCGATAGCTTTTCACTGTGGCCTGAGTAAAAGCCGAAGTGTTCCGTGGACAGGAGGCCCCAGAGCATATGGCTCTTCTCCAAATCTTTTTATTCATTTCCTACCTCTCCCTCTCCCTCTGCTGTATCTACTGACCTCATTACCCTCCCTCCCCAAATTTAGGGCTGGTCCCAGAGCTTGGAGGCTGCTACACTTCTTATGCTCTCTGTCCTACTTTGTCTTCACAGTACTTACCACTTCTGACACACTTTCTACTTCTCTACATTTTTAATATAAACCTCCTTCATTTAAATCCAATGAATGCAGGAAACATTGTCTTTTACTTATTGCTATATCCACAGAACTTAAAATCATGTTTACCACATAGGAAACACTCACTAAACATTTATTAAATGTTTTTTTACAAATGATCAAAAATAGCTGTATAAGAAGAATGAATAATTACAGAATAAAAAGTAATCTTGATAGAATAGAAATCTGCAGATGAAAATTTCATGGATATTGTAAAGACCTGGATTTGGATTTAAATGTCAATTGTATAGAATAGAAAAAATGGAAATTTTTAAAATTTTAACTTAATTAAGCAAAATACGACCATGGAATTTAGCACATTGTTGGAGACAAGCAATAGCAAATCTTCCTAATATACTTTCCCCTTCTTGTGTTCACTCCTGGTCTTTCAGACCTTTATTCAATTGTATAGAATAAAAATAATCTTGATATATTCAAAATATGCAGATGAAAACTTCATGGATATTGTAAAGACCTGAATTTGGATTTAACAGTCATTGTATAGAATAGAAAAATTAACTGTTCTCATGTAAAAGAAGCTATCATGTTTTAATTGATGAAGCATTTAATATATATTAACTTGGTTGATATAAAAAATTCATGTAGTCAGACTAAATTTAGAATATAAGTGAAAGCTAATTGATATCACCTACACACACAGGCCAGATTGTTATTCTCTGGGGAGAAAAAGATCATACCTTGATATCTTATTTCCTTTCCATAGGTCTCATTTATACTGAAATGAGGTAACAATTTAATTGTCTTCTCAAAAACGAACTGTCATTAGCTTCTTAAGAGTGTCCAATCATTTTTATAACCATTTCCTGTTTCTCCCTTTGCAGCATTACCAATACCAATTTTCTTTTACTTTATTGACATTTTAATTGCAATTATAATAAAAAATTCTGGAAAAAATTATACAAAATACAACCATGGAATTTAGCATGTTGTTGAAGACAAGCAATGGCAAATCTTCTTAATATACTTTTCCCTTCTCATGATCACTTCTGGTCTTCCAGAACGTGATTCAATTCATTTTCCCTGCGTATTAGTGAATAACCTTTCTTCATAGGTTGATTCTAGGAAAGGAGATTCATGCTCCTTTTAGGGGAAGAATCAAAGTGTCTTTCCTCTCTGTCTCTAGAGCCTTGAACATTGAAAGAACTCAATGAATATGTGTTAAATAGAGGGATGAATTTAAGTGTAGTTCTGTCAATAATGGTAATCATGCAAGTTCATGGGTCCCTGCATACCCCCAAACAATAAAACAGAATCATTGTAAGTATTGAAATAGATAAGACAAATTGTGTGATGTTTAACCCTCGCTTTTGCATTTTTTAATGATTAAGAATTGAAGAGTTGATGTTAAAATGTTAGACTTTGTAAAGGAGCAATAATTAAAATGAATCAGTTAATGTGACAGAGAAAGAATGAGACAAGAACAAGGCTTTCACAGTCTGTTTGTATCAACAGCCAAGTCACAATAGGAAATGTTCCCACACTGCAAGGGACAAGGAACACAATCAAAAGCCCAAACTTAAACGACTGCTGTCTAATGTGATAATTAAGAGAATGATATAAGACACTTCCTCATTTCTGTTCTTCATCAACTGACCATTCTAATTATAAACTTACCTGTCTCTAGAGAAAAAGGAAATAAGCAGCCAGTCCTTGACCTTGTTAAGTGAACAACTTCTACAACATCTCTAGAGGATACATCAGTTTTCTGATGCCAGCATTGCACTCACTGTTTTAGATATGCAGAAAGGCAAATAGCTGGGCATGATGGTGAACACCTGTAATCCAACTGCTTGGGAGGCTGAGGCAGGAGGATCACGAGTTCCAAGACAGCCTCAGTAACTTAGCATGGCCCTAAGCAACTCAGCAAGACCCTGTCTCTAAATAAAATATTGAAAAAGGGCTGGGGATGTGGCTCAGTGGTTAAGTAACCCTGGATTAAATCCTTGGTTTAAAAGAGAAATAAAAAGAAAGAAAGAAAAGGAAGGAAGGAAGGAAGGAAGGAAGGGAGGGAGGGAGGGAGAAAGGCAAATAATCCAATCATATGCAACTGTTTGTCACATAAAGATAATATTGATGAATTAAAAAATGATGAGTTTTACCCCCCCCCCCACCAAAAAAGTATAATATAAAGTGGTATCTCTCCTAAAAATGTAAGGATTTGGAGCTGGGGTTATAGAGCAGTTGTGAAGCATATGCTCAGCTTTCTTGAGAGCCTGGGCTTCTCAATCCTTAGTTTTGTGTGTGTGTGTGTGAGTGTGTGTGTGTGTGTAGATACATACATGCATATACTTTGTTGTTATGCACAAAGAATTGCTTTGTGATTCAAATTTTCATCATCAGATTCATCAGATCAAGGCAAACTTCCCATTCTCATTTGTTTTAGAATTATTTGTCCTTTACCTCATGTGGTTCCTGATACTTTCCAAATTCCTTTACCAAAAGAATTTAGAATGTTTATTAATCTCTCCATTTTGTTATTCATTTCTAGCTAAATGAAAGGAAAACAGAAACAGAGTGGAAATCCATCTAAGAATATAAAAGAGACCCTGTCCAAAAGGAGGATGCTGATTAAAAAGAAAAATAAACTTAGGTCTTAAAATAAATAAAAATCCAATGCTCACTGATGTGGGTTCAATTATGTCCTTCATTTAGTAATTATATTATTGGAAATACTGAATGTCAAATATTTGGCCAGGAACTGAAGATTTCAGCTCACACTCAGGCAGGGTTTGTCTTAGGGTGCATGTCAGAACTTAGGACTTGGAACAAACCATACTTGTTTTATCTGTTAGATAGCAACATATTACAAGTCATCCCACAATCTAGTGACTGACAGCTTTTCTCCTGAGACTTATCATGATGCCAGTATATGTTACTAGTCAGTGGTGCTGAATCATGGCAGCTTCAAATTGTATAGACCCCCTCTGCAACCTTGAACAGGACAACAGGTTACTTGGCTGTGTTCCATGTGGTCTCTCATGTTCTAACTTCGTGGTTTGCTCTTATTCTCAGGATTAAAGCAAAAATTCCAAGTGTCCCTAATCTGGAAAACTAGGCTTGGAGCTGGCATTCTGCACTATTCCACAATCTATTGGCAAAAACAAGTCAAAAATGTAGTCAAGGCAAAGTCAAGGCAAAGGATAGAGAAATAGATTTCGTTGCTTAAAGGGAGGAGCTTCAGTGGTTAAGTACCCCTGGATTCAATCACATTGAAAGGAGTGTGAGCAGAGGAAGGACTAAAGAACTGGGGACGCACAATGGTTTCTCTTGAGGACAGGAAAGAACATAAGAAAACAGAATTTGACTTCAAACCAACTCAAATAAAAAAAATGCAGTTTGCTAAAGAAGAAAGGTACAGAAAACAAGACACATAGAAATCCCATCCACCATTTGGGCATGTCTGTGGGATCTTAAAGAGAAGCTTTAACTTAGGTGTCAGCGTAGTGGATCTGCAGTGAGCACTGAGGCCCATGGCAAGGTAGGTGGTGCTGAATGCTAATGTTAAAACCAGCCTTTACATCAGGATGGAATAGGCCTTTAGGTAGAGAGTGAAGATGGCAGTTCAATAAACTATGTTTTACTGCAGAAAGAAACTTTGCTTACTTGGAGGACTATGGGTATCCAGAGTTTCTCTCTTTTACAAAATCCAATAATTCCAATAATTTCAAAGTTACCTTTTTATTTGACTCTAATCAGTTCTTGCTTCCCTTCTGACAAAATCCCCTTGGTCTCCTTTACAACATATACAATGACTCATTGTTGTGTTCTCAGCTTAGGTACATCTGGCTGAGAGCAAATATTCAATAGTGAAAAGAAATGAGAGCCAGACTCAGCCATTCTCTTTTGATTACATTATGACTCAGGAGGACACCCACCAGTAGTTTTATTCATTACTGGATATTAAAATCAAAGGCCTTTAATATGCAGCAACAGAGTTGTCCAAATTGAAGCCCATCTGTGCATCCTTGTAGAAGTTTTCATAGCATGATACATAGGCAATTTTAATAAACTTATTATTTTTTCAGTCTGCCCCAAAGGACTGAATAAAATTTCAACATTATCTTGGTGCCTCTTGGAGCAGCATTCTAACTTTTTGCACAATCCAGAAATTTTAAGACCAGATTGGACTGACCACGGAGTGTGCAGTCAACGACTTTAAAGAGCCACCTGCTGCTCTAATGTAGCCCAGAGTGTCTAGCTAAGGACATAGTTCGTTTTTTTCTCCTTCTTAGCTGTTCACGGATTTCTATAGCTCCATCAACCTTGATTTTTCTGGTTCAAACCTGATGAAGACTCCAGTAACTCTATTTTCAGGACCTCTGCCTTTTTAATTTGTTTTCCTATCTCGAATCATAAACATTAGTGAAGGGAACTTTAGAAATGGAAAACATAATCCAAGTGGATTTCCAGTGTGTGGCTTTTCAAAGATTGAAAGAAATTTCAGATGCAACAAAGCTCTCTGGCTAATGCCTGCACTTCAATTTCTTCCAATCAGAAAATGTATGGATCTCTTCCAGTTCTCCTTCTACCCACTTGCCAGTTTTCTTTTAGTTCACTTCCTATCCCGAATGCTGGAAGGTCCTCCTAACACTAGTTCACAAAGAGGGGTGGAAATGAGAGTTCATAGCAGAAAATGAAATCCAGAAAAGCCAGACAGATACGAGCTTGAGTCTTAGAGAAACTGTTTCAATCTCTCTAAGCTTTCTTTTCCTCATATTCAAATGAAGCTTAAAATCATATCTAATTCCCAAGGATGTCATGAGGATTATATGAGGTGTAGGACACGTCCCATTTTCACATCGAATGTTCAATTACAAATTTAAAATAATCATTATTACTCTTAGACTAGGGAACTGACTCAGTGTAGTTTTATATCTGTCTTACTGACAACCAGAATGTAGTACCAGCTAGAAGCAGCATGAGCAATAGTGCATGCCATTGATCAAGCACTGTTTATATATTAAGTCATTTAATATTAATTTGATATGAATTCTCTCTATGTATTCACCCATGCAAGGATCCTTAAAAGGTACAAGGGAAATGCTATTATTATAATTATTATTATTATTCCCATCTTGCTTATAAGGAAAATAGGACACCTGAGGTTCCATGACCCAGTTCAGTTACACAACTAGCCAGTTACAGGATCAGAATTCCAATCTGGCTGCTGCCAGTCTTCCATTCACCATCTTATATGGCTTCTAGGGGAGGGAGGGAGAATGGCACAATGGCTGTTTTGTTCCAAAGGTTGTATATGGCTTGTTGATGACTTAGGTATTTCAAAATGTCCTTTCCTCCTCCTTCAGCATGTAAACTCCTCAGGGGCAAAGACACTGTGTATTGTTTCCCTTATGCTCAGAACAACTTTCCCGAATGCTGGAGGTCCATGGCAGGTCTTATTGTCTTGCTAACTCTCTTTCATTTTCCCACAGGGTTTCTAGGAATTATAGGTGGATCTCAGAAGCTGAGAATTAAAAAGACCAGTGATGTGGCTTTCTTCACCCCCTTGTGAAATTCTCATTAACACTTCTTCTAAGGCAACAAAGCATTTGTACCTGTAAAGAAATTCCAGCATTCTGGAAAACAACACTCACTTCTGGAAACTTCTAAAGGAGTGGCATTTGCAGCTGCAGTGTGGTGGAAATCTAGTGTGTCCCCCAGGCCAAAGCTTCAATGCCTCTTAAGGCTGATAGGTGAGAACCAGCCCAAAGAGAAGCCAGAGACCTCAGAGGGAAGAAAGCACTCAGCAGTCTTCCTAGATCAGTAGAATGCTTTTCATTTGAAGATTTTTGGAAATGTTTAAAAATTTTATTTTGTAGACAAGCAAAATGTTGTCCTAAGAGATAGCTGTGGATACTGTAGGAGGCTGCCTAAGGGACATTTGTTGAGCTGGTAATGGGTTTGATATTAAAACAAATACTCTGCCATTTGCTGTCCCAATAGCTCTACATAAAATAAAATTTATGACATAAACTTGATTTACTATTTCAAAAATCAGTCCTTTCCCAGTTCCTTCTTTTCATTATTACAGAGAATTTTTTGTGAGGTGAAATATTTCCAAGGCCAATTGAAGCAATGCTCTGGTACCTAAGCCTGGTTTGGGCTGTCCTGTTTAATGGTCAAAGAAATGTGGGTTCAAATCCAAGCTCCAATTCTTATTAGGGGTGTGATCCTATGGAAGTTATTTAACTCTGTCTTAACTTCAGATGAGAATTAAATGAGTTCAGATGTATCCCATTTTCACATGAAACATTCAATACAAATGAAAAATAGTAATTATTACTCTTAGAATAGATTTCTAATGGCATTAGCATTTTTAAAAAGTTTTTGAAAGAGTGAGTGTTTGAAACAGTTAGGGGAAGTTTGAGCTTCAAACTCACACAGGTTTGTATGAGGACTAGATCCTATTTTGTTAGCTAAAGAGATCCACAAATTCCATAGGGAAGTGTCATGTATTAGTGTCACCTTAGAGCTAGTTTCTAGTTCACATCACATGTCGTTTTTGCCTTTGAATAAACACTCTTTGTTCCTGGTTATCTTTTGCATTTCTTGTTAATCCAGTGTTTATAAATGATCAGCCCCTATTTAGCTGTAAGAATGGTGATCTGTCTAGTCTGGTTGACTCTCTTTTGCAAATGTTCATGTCAGAAACCTGTGGGATAGAAAGAAACTGGCTTGTGTTACTACTATGGGAAACTTCAGTTTAGTAAGTGTGTAGGGGGAAAAGAAACAGGGAGATACACACACACACACTATATATATATATATATATATATAGATATAGATAGATAGATAGATAGATATAGATAGATAGATATAGATATAGATATATATAGATAGATATAGATAGATAGATATATTGATATATAAACACATTTCTTGTTTCTTCCTGTTTCTTCCTTTGAGTCATAGGTACTCCGGAGAACAGTTTGAAATAGAATGTGGACATCTCAACAAAGCAAAACTCCCATTCAAAAAAGAATTGCCTGCAGTCCCCAGTACTTGTTGAAGATGTATTTACACATCAGTCTGAACTCTTATAAAGACTGGCACATTCTATTTCTGAGGGAAGAGAGAAAAAGGTAGAGGGAGGGAGAGAGAGATGGCCTTGGGGAGGGAGACATTGACATCCATGTAGAACTTTGATTAAAAAAAAAAAAAAGATCTGTTGGTCAGTGGTCATATACTTTTGAAAGTTTGCAACAATTCTACAAGGAAATCACACACTTGTCTCATTTAGGGAGGGTCTGGATTAGTTGTTATGAGCCTAAATCTGACCTTGATCTACTAACGGAAAGTAACTGGGCTGTCTGGACCTCTTGGTCCAGACTTTAGGAGTTCATTGTATTTGATATGCATTTTTCACTCTAGCCTGGTACCTGAGGGGGACAAGAGTTACAAGACATAATCCTCACTCTGAAGGTGTCTACATTCTGATTGTATCACAAACCTAATACACGTTTGACAATTAAAAAAAACACCTATATTTCTGAAAAGGGTAAAAGAACCACATAGCTCTGTGGGCTGAGCAGTAGGAGAAGAATTTATGGACAAGTCTGGAGTTGAATTGGGGACTTGATGGTGGACAGGACTGAGAAGACAAAAGAAAAGAGGGTGCACAGTCCAGTAACAAGGATCCTATAAAGAAACAAATCCCAGAACAGTAGGGAGAGTGGTGGAAATAAGATCGAAGGAACATTTCATCCTGAAGAGGATAAGCATAGAGTGAGCATCTCTTATGGATTCTTTTTTTAGAAAAGAAATTATATTTTGAAAGCAATGTTTATTCAACAAATAGAAATCATGAATCCACTTTCAGCAAGCCATTGTACCTGCTGAATGAGTAAGACTGTTCTAGAAAAACTTTGCATTGGTCAGAACCTGTTTATGAAGCCTTGTTTCAGAAAGATGTATTTGAATGGATACATGTGTTTTAAATGAACGTTTCAGCAATATCAGAAAGAAAGTTTTATTATTAAGTTTGATGTAAACCCTCTTAAAACTTTTGTTAAAAATTCTTATGCTCCGTTCTTGATTCAAATCCACTTAAAACTCAATTGCAGCACTTATTGGCATAAAAGTATTCTGTGGTTCAGAAAATGTCTCTAAAGACTGACATTTAATTCTGTCCATTCTCAGAGTTCGTGCTGTGCATTCTGAGGGTGGATATAATTTCCCAATCGCTCTTCTTCTTTTCTAAAAGGAGTTTGAGATGCTTCTTCCTGATTCTGGCTATGACCTGCCCAGATCTCTTACCTAAAGCAGATACTAACATCTGTTGTTTTCACTTGGGATGCCTCAGATTGCATGAGGCATATTACTTGTCAAGATTGGACAAGTGACTCACTGTGTTTATCTTTCTGCTAGCTTCCGAAGTTATGTTGCTCATATTGAAATGTCAGTTGCTTGACCTTTGGATGCACAGGGGAGCTTCAGAGGATATTTCAAGCATTCGAAAGCAAGTAGTGAAAATCTGGTACAGGAAAGAAACATAACTTGCAATCCTTGGGGTTAATGCAACACTATATGAAAATAGCATTCTCTGATCCAGAAGATTTATTTGAGCAAATTTAGAGTGCAGTGTAGGTTAATATAATTATTCATTGGAATTGCTGAATTTTTAGTGATAAGTGGTTCAGAGATAAGTTATTTTCCTTGAGTTTTATATTTTTGGACTCCTTGGGTACATGAACTTGGGAAAGTGTCCTTTTAGTGTGCTATGGAGACCCTCACTTCCTCAGCAATGCCCAGGACTCAGGTTAGTATTATTCTAGTAACATCTTGATGAAGAGGAAAATACCTTTCTTTGCATCCCACAAACTTGAACTAATTAAAATGAACACCATTGTGACCGGGTAAAAGGCAAATGCAATTTTAAATAGCAATTAGCAAAATTTATATTCCAGGGTAAAAATGAATATGGTCAAGGAAATGAGGCTTATCAGGTCCTTCCACTTGCCTCACAAATCTTCTATGAATTAATAATCATTGACATTTTTATGAAACAGTGTCATTCTTAGCACAAGTCTCTGCTTTCCGCATTATGACTGCCTTTATAAAGGCTTACCTCAAAGTGAGAGGAATTAAAAAAGGCTCTTCATAGTACTCTTCGAACAATTACTAGGGAAACAGCAGAGGGAAATAAAGGCCGAACTTATTCTGCCCTGCAGAATTCTGGCAACTGACATAAAAGCAATATGAGGACATTGAGAAGAAAATCTAAATGCTATATAATTACAGAAAATCCAAACTAGATGAATTATCCAAGAAGCCTGAATGGAAAGACAGGCTTTGTGACAGTCATTACCTTCTAAAATTCTCTTATTAGATTAAGGTAACACAATCAGAATGTTCTACATCCACGAAGGCCCAATAAAAAACCATGGAAATAGAATAATGTAAAACTTATTTGTCCGTTAGTGTAGCAGCACTTTGAAGCAAAAGTCTGTCTGAATATTTCTTTTTCTACGAAAGGATGATAAACTTCTATTTGAAGTTTAAAAATCTTTCAGCAATCAAAAGTTCTCATCTAAAAGAAACTTTTCTATGGTTAACTAATAATAAATAATTAATCAGAATGAATTGTACATTCAATACTATATTCACATTCTCTCTAAATTAGTTTCATCTACTTGGAGAGCCTTTTAGGACTTCAGTGATAAAATGAACACCTGAGAACAAAAACACAAAGACTTCCTTCCAAAGACTTTATAGGTCTTTTTCTTTTTCTTTCTTCCTTTTTTTTTTTTTTTTGTACTGAGGATTGAACTTAGGGGCACTCAACCATTGAGCGATATCCCCAGCCCTATTTTGTATTTTATTTAGAGACAGGGTCTCACTTTGCCCATTGCAGAGGCTGGTTTTGAACTCACATCCTCCTGCCTTAGCCTCTCAAGCTGCTGGGATTACAGGTGTGTAATATTACGCCTGGCTATAGGTCTTCTTATATGTAAGTGGAGTTACAGCCAATTCCCTTAGAAAGAGAAACTTAAGTATCTACATAAGAAAATAAAACAATTACCTTTGGATATACAGTGGTGGTACCAGAAAGAATAGTAACAAGAGTCTGATAAGAATTAAAGAATCTCCCTACCTCCTTGATGCTATTCTTGAAAATGACCACAATGTATGATGTTTTCATAAGAACTTATAGATATGTGTTCAAAAATACTATTTATCAGTGTTTTTAAAACATGTTCAGAGCAGTCTTTGAGGTATGAAAGTCCTATACCATCACACAACTTTGGCAGATTAATAAACTTAGGCCCAGGGAAATAAAGTGATTTGTTTAAGATCACATATTTAATAGCAATCAGGATTAGCATCCCAGTTTCCCTGGCTCTGAGTCAGGAAGGAGTCTTTTGGTAATAATAGACAGGAATCATGTCTATCATCTATCATCACAACCCCCTCCCCTCCAAAAAAAAAAAAAAGTTAAACTAGAAACAACTGTTTCCTTTCTATTTCATTCCTTTGAGCATTCAGCAGAAAATGTGCCAAAAATTTGCGGTTCCACTGAAAATCGGAAAATCCTAGAAATGGTATTCACAGGTTGGGATTTTAACATGTGAAATAGCTATAACTATATCCTAAGGAGTGCCACGGAAAGAGGTCTATTGATATTAAGCTGATATAAGACACATGAAAGTGGGCAAAATATAATAATAAATACATCTTGTGAATGACATCCACCAGGCCAGAGAGCCCACATTATTATTATTCCCATATTATTATATGGGAATTTTGCTTTCAGCTGAGTTTCTAACACCTTTATATTACAGAGTTAAACATGGAAATCAAGTAGTGTTTATATTAAGGTAAATCCTATGTTATTGTGGCTAGAAGTTCTTTTTTATTTGCTCACAGATCTGCTGCATTCATAAATAAAAAGATTCAATTTTTGGCAGTCAAATAAGCAATTTTTAGAACACTATAGAACATACAAATGAATTGTGGTTAATTTTTAATTATTTTTTCCCCAGCACAATGCTAGGAACTATAGATTACATGTGAATTGGGTACTCAATAAAAATATATGGGGTGGATATGTTCTGGGATTTTCCAGAAGAATGGCATACATGTTGGAAACATATTGGAAGGGAGGAAGTAATGGGAATAAATAAGAATACTTCGGGGAGGACAGTTATTTCCCATAAATATAAAGCCATTTACTTTGCAAAGAATGTTAGGGAATATTTTCTATACTCTTTGGAAGAAAAAATTTAAATTGTGGTATGGACAAGTATTCCCAGTGACTAATTCAATGCCTGACATGTAGTAAACATTTAATGAATAATGTGCAATACAGGAATTACTCCTTAGGAGACTACATCACAGTGAGCCATGTTCCTTGCAACTGAATTTTCAAAATTAAACCATTTCTGATAAGAAGGTGGCCTGTGCTTGACCCTTCAGCCATGCAGTACTGGAACTTTGTAGGAGGTCTGACATAGTGGGCTGGCCCTCTCCCTGTAGGAGCTCTTAAATCATTATTACCTCCAAAGTTCATTTGCAAGTTGTGTTTTTCTCTACACAATCTTCCCTTATTTGATCATTACATGACAATAGACAAAAATTATTGAAAGCTCATTCCTTGTCAGCCCTTGTCCTGAAAGTGCTGTGTGTTAAACCTCAGGCTCATGCCGATCCTGGGAATCAGAATCACACATTTACCAGATTTCCAGGTGATTCTCATTGAAATGTGAGCAGCACTGAGTTAATTCATCTGATTCATGCCATAGCCCTGCAATGTGGTGTCTGATGTCACAGTTTTAAAGAAAAGGAAGTAGTGGCACTCAGAAAGTGACATATTTGTAAGGACACAGCTAGCAAAGGTCAGAGCCAAGACTTCGGTCCAGCAAGGCTGACATGGTAGCTAGTCTTCATTAGAACACCACTTTTCTATTTAATAGCACCACCAACAGCAGGAACACCAAATCTTTATCATGAGATGTAAAAGAACAGTGACCCCCTTGAGCGGGAAGATTAGATGGAATCAGATGATTTCCAGTGAGAGGAAGTCTGCTTCAGCAGAAAAGACACAGGCTTCAGAACATGACAAATCTGAGTTTTGTCACATATTATCTGCCTGTAGTCATTTACTCTGTCTTTAGTTTCCTCATCCATCAAGTTATTGTAAGAATTGAAGATGATGCATTTAATTTAACCCAGAACTCATTAAGTGGCAATTATTATCTTTAGTGATAAGGGATCTGCATAAATAGCTTGAAACATTTATTTGCACATCTTTTAGAATAGTTACATCTTCCTAAGCAAATATTCAAACAAAGCCCCAATTTCCCTCCCACTGATTTTAACTAGAAGATAACTATTTTTAAAAAGATTAAGTGCTTTAATAATTACTAAAGGGTTAACATTAATTTGGAAGGAATAAATTGGGTATAATATAAGACCAATCACTTGGCAGGAGTGAGTCAAGTATGATAAACTACTGAATTCCCAGAGCAACTTCTGGAGGTTTGGAGCAGAGTCAGATGGAGCTGATCCTTAGGTTTTCCCCTCTTTTCCCAGAAGAACTATGACTTAGGGGAAAACACTGTAGCCAGGTCCAGCATTGCTCTGGGATATCACCAGCATTCATCCCTTGTCTGACAACTAGATGAGAGCATATGTAATTTTTTGGAACTTTAGAGAGAGAAAAAACAGAGTATACTAGTCCTCTTGGTCGGGTATTTCCTTTTGGTCTGGTATTTCTCTGAAAAGATAAGAAACTTACCCATTGAGCTTTGGATTTTCAAATTTTGGTTATGAATCGTTTCTTTATGTGTTGATGGTGGGTATAATTGAAACAGTAAAATAAGGAATCACAGAACCACTACTTCTCTGGTCTCTGTGCAAACTCATTGTCAGGCTATGTAGATAAAATAAAATAAAATAAGCACTCAACTCCTTAAGGAAAGAAAGCCTTACCCCTTAACGCAGTTATCAGAGCCCTGGCAGCATTTTAAGGCAATTGGCCCAATTGAAAGCATATAACCTATTTTTCTTTATCTCCCAACTGTTTCCCAGCACCATTAGGTTCCTACACCAAGGTTTTCTGAGAAATAAAGCAATTACATTAATGTTGTCAATCACTACTGCCAGACTGATCAATAAAAATAATGTTAACCTTACTAATTAATTGTTAGCAATCACCTAACTAACTTGAAGAAACTATTAGTTGCAAGAAACTGAATAAGGAAATGCTCTAAGTGATGTTTATAATGTGCTATTTGAAAAACAAGAGATTTCAATTCTTCTCTATAATAGAATTTTTCAGCTCTAAGTAAAAACAATAGCCTTTTCTATTCGATTTTAGACAGGATTATTCATCTTTATTGTAATTATTATTTTAGGCTGCAGACAATAAGTCAGCCTGGAATGGTCACTACCAATGTGCTATTTGTGTTTGATTAACTTTGATCTGAAAGAGAGTTAGGTTTTTCTAATGCTTTCTCAGTCTCTATCATACAGAATAGCTCTGTGTATCCCCCCGGTTTAGAGGTTTCTAGTTTAATAATAAGTGTTATGGACCTTTTTGCTTTGGATTTTTGGGGAAACAAAGGAATTATTTAAACATTCCTTGTGAATAGTATCAATATTATCAGAAATTTAATTTTAGTACATCTTTAGCTCATTACATTATTCTATAGGTTTCTTATGTCTTGAACTTTTACCAAGATTGAGTTTACTACTTGGATAGGCAACCTTGGCTTCTTGACTGAAATTGTCAATAAAGCTATTTATGGTGAGAGTTTATGTTTCTGGGACTGAAGGGCACCTCAGATAATCTGGAACTTTCCATGGTATCTCTTTTTGAATTAAAAAATACATATGAAGAGTCAGTTTAAAATGCTGATTTCTAAGCTGAGTCACTTGAGATTCCATTTTACTAGGTTAGGTGTTGGGAACAAGAATTTGCATTTTGTCCAAGCATGCAGGATATTTCCCTGCTCAAGGATTGTGGTCCATACTCTGAAAATCATGACCATAAACCTAAATCCAAGACTCAGTTCCTTCCAGAGACTGAGCTTTTTGAAACTTCTCCAATTCTAAATTCCTAATTCTGAGTTCCTCTGAGCAATAAGGCTCTAGGGGACTGAGGGGGACATGTGGTAGCAACTCCTTTAGGAATTTTATGGGATGTGCTGGGGAAAAGGGATAGTAGTAGTAACTGCAATTTAAATGTGGATAATTCCAAAGCATTAGGGTGTTACTGGCCTGAACAGGAGCCACTGGATTTGTGGGCTTAATATTCATGATTTTAGCTGTGTGCAAATAATCTCATGAGTACTTCAAATTTTCCCTTGCTATGTGCTGAAGGTGGGAAACTGAACCCATGTTCTGAAAGTTGGGGTGTAAATACCGGTCTGTAAGCTAGGGGCTGAGCAAAACCCTCCAGCCAGTTTCCACATCTCAACAGTTTTTATTCTGTTGTCTATTTTCACAAACTCAGTCTTCCCTAGTGATAAAAGTTTGGTTTTTCATTTTCTCTCATAGGGAGACAGTGGCTCTTTTAAATTTTACTTCATTTTCACTTGAAAATGAAAGCCAGCTCTGTGTGCACTCATGCTGTACAACTATCTAGGATTTTGTGAGCATCTCAGGATGTGGGCATCGTGAATGTTCATAGTCTTATCCTGTATTTACTATTTCTGTTTTTATATCAGGATAGAGAAGGAGCAAAAAAGTGACAAAATAGCTGTTGAGTTATAATTCTCCTGAGAGAGAATAGAAATTAAAATGTAATGTTAAATCAGGGAAAGATGGATAGAATCTTTCAAATATTCTCCGTATGATGACAGTGATATTATTAACTGTCAGTGGTAGAAGAGCAAAGTTTGAATAATTTTATTTTCCTTCTCCCCCACAAATGAAACCCAAAATACCTCATTGGTTCATTTTTTCAAATTAAAAATTATGATACTTTGAGTAGGCACAAGGGAGTAGGCAGAAGAGAGTATAGCTGGCGAATAAATTGTATTTATATGCTGGTGATAAAGATACTGACTTCCTTTTTCATTCTTATACCATTAAAAATGCCATGCCTCCGTCTAGTTTTACCTGAAGATTAACTTCATAAATAGTTTTGATTGCCTACTGTGTGCAGTTTACTGAATGAGCTACCAAATTTAACATTTATATTTCCTCAAGGAGTTCACAGTAGGAGAGGAGGAACGGATGTTATTTATTGTGATCTAAAGCAGAAGGGAGAGGTTGTATTAAAGATGCAAGACAAATAAGAAAGCTGAAAGGCAATCAGAATGGACCTGCCTCCAGTCACACAGATGTGAGTTGTCAGCAAGAGTACTGCCTGTATGAATGGAGGCCAGCTGGAGGTGTGGATCAGTGGAAGGTGAGAACCACAGTAGGAGAGGACTAGACTGTGAATTCAGGGGGGAAAAAAGGCCTTCCCAGTTGGAGGGATCAGGGGAAAATACTTGTGGCACTGAGGAATGAATAGGATTTGAATAAAAATTAGACACAGGGAACTGGTTGAATTTAAAAAGGCACCAATTCAAAGAAGTTTAGGAAATATTCAAGGTTCTGCTGAGTGCCTCAGCTCAGTCTTCTGAATCAGGGAACATTGTAGACAGGCTGTGGGCTCAGTTGAGGATTATGGGAGAACTGGAAGAAATCTCAGGAGGTAGAAGAGCTAGCCAGACCCTGCAAGAAGGAGTCAAAGGGAACAGAAACTCCAACTGTTCTTGTCCCTGCAGACTTCTGGGTGGCAGAAGGGAGGCTGAACTACAGGGCTTCTGATCCTCTATATATGAATTGACCAAAAAGTTAGAAAGGGGGTAAAATCAAAATGACACTATTAAATTGCCTACCTGAAGCAGGCTTGGAGCTTAGATCAGAGAGCTTGACAATTAGGGCAATCAAGGATTTCACCTTTTCTGCACACCTGAATGTGAGACAGTGAACTCCATACCTGAGATGCATCTAAAGCATTTAGCTCCTTGAAAAAGACAATTACAGATAATAAAATTAAAGTTTTCTGGCCGGGGTGCTGTGGCACATGCCTATAATTTCAGCTTCTCTGGAGGCTAATGCAAGAGGATTGTGAGTTCAAAGCCAGCCTCAGCAAGATCTCGAGGTGCTAAGCAATTCAGTAAGACCCTGTCTCTAAATAAAATGCAAAATAGGGATGGGGATGTGACTCAGTGATTGAATGCCCAAGTTCAATCCCCAGTATCCGCCCCCCCCCGAAAAAAAAAGTGAAATTAAACTTTTCTTGTGCTGGAAGTAGAAAACAGATCCCCATTCTATCCTCTCTGATAATTTTTCTTGTTCAGGGAAATTCTTCTTTTGTTCCTCCAGCTCCCAATTTGTCAAAACTTAATTCCTTTTAGTTTCTCTACACTGGATGATCTTCACATTAACCATAAAAGGATGCCAAGACAATGTTGGAGGAAAAATGAAGATGGCATTTTAGAAAATATATACTGCATTCACCAAGTACAAAGAATTCATCTCCATTTAATAAACATGAAAAACAAATTGTAAGGAAACATTGTTGACTTCCATTTGCCTTTTAGACTCCAAAGTAAGTCCCAATCCATCTCATATTCATAAAGTATGCATCTATTTTTTTTGTGTGTGTATGTGTGTGGGGATCCTGGGGATTGAACCCTGGACCTTGAGCATGCCACGTAAGCACTCTATAATGAGCTACATCCCTAATCCTGTTTATTTCATTTTAAGTCAGGATCATGCTAAATTGCTTAGGCTGACTTTGAACTCATAACCTCCTACTTCAGCCTCCCATGTGGATGGGACTATAGAAGTGTGCCACCACATCCAGCTGTATGTGTATAATTTGTTTGTGACCTTTATGATGAACAGCTTTCTTTAATTCAGTGCTTTCTTAATGCCTTCTAGTCAGAGTGGTACTACTTGAACAACCAATCTAAACATTTATTTCCAGTTTGAATGAGCCATTGTGCTTTTCAGAGCTCTGAGTCCTTGGTAAATTCATAGATGTTTCCTAAGCGGCAGAAGAAATCTTACAATTTGGGAAATGCAACTCAAGTGTTTCTATCATGTGGAATGATTTTATTTTTTGGTCCTTTTGGCAGGCCATGAAGAATTCCAACCCCTCCCTCACATGATTTGTGGGTGGTAATGCCTAGGAAAGATTGAGGGAAAATACTGTTCCTTCTTGTTTGAGGACAGGGAATATTTACCTGATCCACTGGTACCTTGATGTTAGATCACCTTCTAGCTGCTCAGTTTCATGCTAAGCTCACTCCCTGAAGCAAACTCCTTGAAGGGCACAGTGAGCGATCCCAGTACTGGCAGAGACACATGGTTTTGATTCAGGGAACCATGGGGAATATGCTCTTTGACTTTCATTTGTGCTGCAGAAACCAAACACACACACAATTGGCCTTGGAAACATTCGTGAGTTCAGGAAAAGAATTGGCAAGACTGGAGTTCACTCATCTCAGTACCTTAATGATCCAACTGCACTGTGGAGCCCCAATGCTAGCTCCTAAAATTAAACCAGATGATAGCTGCCATTTTTCATCTAAGCAACACTCTGTTTGTGTTTTGAGTCTGTCATAGTTTGTGGCCCTTTTTTATTTTGAGGATTAAACGGTTGATTCCTGCTAATGAAAATATATTGTGATCCCTGCTAATCAGAAATTCTGCAGGTGGTTAGACTGCTGAATGTACTATTAGCTGCTGTTGTGGATACTTTGTTAAAAAAAAAAAACCCAGGGGAGAGACAAGAAGAGAAACCAGGAGGTGACCAGCATTTAATAGGTCATGGTCTTCGCCTTCTTGGCCTTTATTTATATTTCTAAATTCCCCTTTTAATTTCCAGAGCAAGCTGCTTCTTCATTTTGTTATTATTGAAAACACCATGGAAGGAGCTCCTGGCTCTTGAGAAGTACCCCCTGGACACTGTGAGCACTGAATGAGAATGTGAATCCATCCTGAGGCTCCATGTATAAATTAGGATAAATACTCTTTTCAAAGAGGTACTTTACTGGGCTTTGCAAAAACATGTCTTTTTTTTTTTCTCTCTCTATCTCTCTCTCTGTTTTTCTTTTTAAATTTCCTTCAATTCTTTAAGGGTGTGAAATCCATTATTAACTGGGCTATTACCTTTTAATGAAATGCTCTGAACTGCGGAGGGAAGGATACATACCTCAAATATTCCTGGAAAGTTTCCAAATTGTGGTTGAATGTAATTCTAAATTTTCTATACTTAAAAGATTGCCTGCCAGAATCCAAACAAATATTGTAACAGACAAAAAGAATGATTATGAATTATTGAAGTTATCAGTTTCAACAATATTAGACTTATCGAATACTTATATAAAATACTATATTGAATAAGCTTAATATTCATAAGATACACACACACACTCTCACACACACATTGGAGATTGAACTAAGAGCCTCACACATGCTAGGCAAGTGCTCTACCACGGACCTACACCCCAGCCCAGTATTATCATTTTAAATAACAGGTATTATTTATTTTGTTTTATACTAGCAGTTGATGGTCACAAGCAACTTTGTAAAAGAAACAAGGCAAAGATTACTTTGCATGTTGTTTTCACTCAAAAACAAATAAATAAATAAAATTTAAGCTTTTTTCCCCTCAATTTTGGTATACACTTGTAACCTGCATTTTCACACATATTTGGAGCCTTTCTCCCATATTATTAAATATTTTTAAAGATTATTTTTTCTATGACCAGATAGCACTCCATCTAAAAAAAGTACCACAATTCCTTTGATCATTTATCATAACTCATTTAGCCACTTCTCATTTTTTGCTATTATAATAACATCATGATGAATATTATTTTGCATATGTATCTTTGCATACATTTGGCTATTTCTTTAGAAAGTAAAATTGGAAAAATTCTTCAGGGTTCTACATTTTAAAACAATATACATGGTCAAATTGCTCTTCATTATTTGCCCTGGCAATTTATAGTTTCAACCGTGACTAAACCTACCCCATCATGCCTTTTTTTTTAGCCAAGATATTTCTCCAATGGAGACAGCTCTTTATGTACAGAAAAGTGGTAATAATTTCAGAGGCTGTGCTTCTTGACACCAAGGTGATAAAACTGAAAACCATGTAGTCTATTTCAAATCCCTGCTCCTTCAGTGATTTCTCCTGCTAAAAGCTGAACAGCCGCTGATATTGTTCCTTACAACATCAACCAAAGTTTTCCTTCTGTTCTGCCTTTTGTTTTCCCTTCCCTTGTTCCTTCCCTTCCTCCCTGGGTTCCTTCCTTCCTTCCTGTTTGTTTTATATTCCATAGGGGGAGGATGCCTAATCCTTTTGGGAAGTTTTTCTTGATCTCAGTTTCTCAGCCCTCCCAGTGTCACAGGATCTCTGATGGCTGTGATTTCTGAAGGACAGAGCCAGGGACACATGGGTGTTCAAGAGTACTTTCCGCAGGGCTCTTTTTATCAGGTTCAGTTCAATTGTCCCCAGCAGCTCCTAAGGGCCTCCTGACTATGTGAAGATCCAGATAAAAACCCAGTGACAGATTACAAGGAACTCTGCCTTTACTTTCATCTATTGTCACACCCTGTCAAACTTTCATTAAATTTCTGTCAGAATAAGTCCTATTTAATTTTCACACATCCTTCTCCATCCCTGCCTCTAAATCTTGACCATGACATATTCTTTCCTGATCCATCTCTTCTCACACCAGAACCTCTGTAACTCCAAAGTTGGTTTAAAATTTCATTTAGTCTCTTCTTTAGGGCCCTTTCTTATAAACTTTTTTTTTTTATATTTAAAAATCGCAACGGGCACCAAATGGATTTGATTAGATTCTCAGTATTGCAAAGCCCCCATTTTATTTTATTGTCTTATTCTTTTCCCTTAATTCCCTATCTTCAATCCCACTTTTTATTTTCTCTTTGACACCCATTCTTATTTACTTAATGGCGGTCCTTTGACAGATATATTTGTCCCTTTGAAAAATATAAAGTATTATTATGTAGATGGGGCTACATAACCGACATTGTACAATGAATTTTGTGCTCTCCGTTGCTTTTTAAAATAACATTAAGTTATTAGGATCTGTTCACTGCCATATGCAAATAGAAAGAATTACTTCTGACTGTTCCATTGTATTCCACTAATGGCAGCCGACTTATTTTAGTATTCATTCCTCTTATGAGAAGCTCCTGAGCTGCTCTGCCTTTACCATCACAAAACTTCAGCAAATACTTTTATATTTTCAGATATGTAGGACAAGGAAATAAATAAATAAATAAATGGTATGTATCATAGATGAATCATAAATATATCTATATAAATTTCTATGGATATATATAGAGAGATAGATAGTTATATCTCTCTATATTTAATCACAATACACACACCATGTATTTATTTATTCACATGGGGTAGGCTCTAAGTCATTGTAAATTTTAAATCCCAATTCTTATGTCCCTACCCTTTATTTTTCTCTGACAGTTCTGCTCACTTGGAGTGGGATGTACTTCCCATGACATGACTTATCTTGGCCAATAGAGTATGTGCAGAAGTGATAGGGTACCAGTTCCAAACCTAGACATGAAGTGGATTCCATGTTTCCACAGGCTCTTTTGTACCTCTTCCATTGCTGCCATGAGAATATGGCCCCACTGGCAAGCTGGTCCAAGGAGGATGAGAGGCATTTAGAGAAGACCTCAGTTTAACCCAGATTACATAAACCTGCAGCCTGAAACAGAAGTCCCAGCCTCATATACCTTTGATAGTTGACTCAGCCTCAGATTCATGAGAATTCCAGTGGACATCAGCAGAGTTGCCTCAGCAGACACACAGTGACCTCAGGGATAAATATGGGTTGTTGTAGGCCCTCAGGGTTTTGCAATGGATTCCAAGGTAGCAGTGACTGATGGATGGGGGTGAGCACAGCTCAATGACTTTCCAGATGGCTGTGCCAGTTTATCCTTCCAACGTTGCTGGGTAAGAGAACTTGCCTTGTCCACCACACAGCTCATGTTACCAAATATTACAAGTTTTACTTACTGTGATGGTCAATGGTGGCTCATTTAATTTTAAGTTTCTTTGTTAAGAGTTTGAAATCTCTTCATATATGCATTAACCACCTGAATTCCTCCTTTCAAGAGCCTCTTTATGTCCTTTGTCCGCTTTCTGTGTTGAGTTGCTTGTCTTTTATTAATGGATGTACAGGAATTCCTTACATATCCAAGATAAAAAAAAAAATCCTGGTAAGATTTCGGCATGAAAATAATTTCTACTAGTCTTTATTCTGTTGACTTCATCAAGGGTGTCCATGGGATAATTAATTAATTTTTATGTAATTCAATCTTTTTTAAATGGAATGATTTCGTAAACTGAAACCTCAGAAGGTTTATTCTATTAACTTTTACCCATACTTTCTTCTTTTAGCTTTTGCTTTTTACACTTAAATTTTTAGTGCATGTAGAGTTTACATTTGAATATGCTGTATGTTCTCTCCCTGGTGTTTATATATACAATTTCTCTAAAATTAACCAGTGCAGAAATTCTATAAAAGTTTTGACTATAAAACAATCTGGATGATTTTTAAACCAATATATTAGATGTAAACAATCAACTTAGCACATTTGTCTCCCAAATTGCCATCTTGGGGGTGCTCAACATGTCTACCAATGCTTAGAATACCTTGCAAATTGTTCCTTTGATTTTCCTTCAGTGGTCACAGAACTTCTTTGGGAACATGCTTAAAAAATGGTGGAAAATTGGATTTGTATATTTAAAATTACTCAAAATGAAGTGGTTGATCAAGTCCACAAATATCATTTACAATAAGAATAACAATGCAACTGATTTACTTGTGCAGACAAATGTTTTTTGCTTGCTTATTGTTTTTTTTTTTTTTTTTGTTGTTGTTGTTGTTGCTTTCTGTTTATATAGATGCAGTTAACAAAATATTGAAGACTATGGGGCTTTAAAGTCAGAGCACCCATTCTGATACTTGCTGGAGCAGTTCTATATATCTCAATTTCTAAACTCCTTAAATAGAGATGATCAAAAACAATAGTGTGTACTATCTTATTTGATAGAGTTATAGTGAAGATGATGTGAGTTAATAGGCCTGGCATGGAGTAAGCATTCAATAATCATCATTATCAACCTGTCCTGAGTCACCCTGAATTTTCTAAGAGTCTTGATCCTGCGTGAGAAGCCCAGTTCCTCAGTCCCATTTGTTGGACTTTTTCTTCACTTATTTCTGCAGGGAGACCATCTTTCCTTCTGTACAATACTACATAGTGAGCCTGGGGAAAGGGAACTTTTTATATACTTTTTTTAAAAATATTTTTTTTACTTTTAGTTGGACACAATACCTTCATCTTATTTATTCATTTTTATGTGGTGCTGAGGATCGAACCCAGTGCCCCACATGTGCCAGGGGAGTGCTCTACCGCTGAGCCCCAGCCCCGGCCCCAACCCCTCTATATACTTTTTGTCAATCTCCTTGGATTTTAATTTTTTCATGCCAATCCAAAACAAAATTACTTACATGTGGTGTAATACACCCACACATGATCATTCCATAGACTTTTGAGGCAAATAATCCTTATTTCTCTGTCTCTCAGACTTAAAGATTTATTTTCAGTTTGCTGCCCTCTGGCACTTCCACAGACAGATGAATGTAATATTTCTATGATTTGTGGTCACCACCAGGTTCAGTAAGCATGCATTTAAACTGTGCAATAGTTGCAAAAGAATCCTACCTTCAAAATTTTGTCAGCTCCTAAAGGAATAAATTATAGCTTAAACCCAATATACAGCTCATAGACTCTGGTATGCTACTAGATAGCGTTTTTAACCTTCAGCAAAAAAAAAAAAAAAAAAAAATTCCCTCAAACAGAGGAAAGTGTGCCAGATTTAATGACTTAAATAGACATCTTATATTACCAAATTATAAGCAATAGCAATTACCCCACCAGTTCTTAGGTATCAGAAATAGAATCTTCTAGAATATATTCGGTAGCTTAAAATTTTACCCATATCAATTACCTGCCCTTTCACTGTTGGCAGGCTCACAGGGACAATTAAGCACCAAGAGAATTATGAATGTTAAACTTGGAGAAGTAACTTGAAGCAAAAGGAAAAAAAAAAAAAAGGATTGTAAAAACTACTCTCCCCCACCCTGTGGAATGTTTCTAAGTTTTTTAGAAAACAAAATAGAAGCAAAAAGAGAAAAACAGTTCAATGAAATCAAACATCTGTGATTTTTTTGGTTGCAATTACCTTTATAACTTGAGACGACGCTACCTAAATCA
This sequence comes from Marmota monax, assembly GCF_021218885.2. Lineage (NCBI taxonomy): Eukaryota > Metazoa > Chordata > Mammalia > Rodentia > Sciuridae > Marmota > Marmota monax. Next base: position 1,128,027 of record NW_026694856.1, read on the forward strand.
TTTATACCTATATTAAACTCTAGAGATAAGACTGCTGGCCTCTTATCCCCACTGGTTCTATGTCATAGTAGTGACCTTACAGGTAAATGTGGCCGAGGTAGACCTACACTTTGGTTAAATGATCAGAAGGAGTTGTGAAGGTAACAAGGGATAAGGGAAGAAATTGGAAGTAAACTAACAACTGAGAAAGTAAGAAAGCCCCTTGTGCATTTTGTGGTCCCTAGCTGGAGGCCAGGGCTGAAGGAACTTTATCACATGTGTGATAAAAAGTTTGGAGCAGAGTTAAGAGGCTTATTACAATCACCATTTCACATAATAAAAATTAAAGGTAACCACTAACCAAAAAGAGAAGAAAATGAACATAAAACTCTCAGATTCTGAGTTTGTTTTTATTATATATTAGAAATAAGGTAGCAGGTTCAGAATGAAATAACTTATCAACAGGATCTGGTCCCAGCAGTTTTGTAGGATACCAGCACTGATAAGTGATTTAAGAATAATGCCATCACTGACTTTATACATACTCAGCTGGTGCTGTTAAAGAGAATTAAATGCCTAGTACCCTATGGGAAGAATTATCCCAAGTGTTCTTTATGACAGACAGTAAAATAACAGTTTTCAACATGCAGATTATGTTCAAATCAGTAAAAGGTTAGGGTCATGAGAATTTTCTTTCAGATTTTTGTTTTTATTTTAGAGTGTGACATCACATTATTGAGTAAATTAAGTATAATCACTACCCAGCAATGCTTCAAATTCCCTCCTTTCTGATGAACACACTCTTTTATCTCTTCCTGATGATTACATCCATCCCAAGAATAAGCACCAACATTTATGATGCTGTTTATTTGTTGCAAATCATTCAGCTTCTTAATAAAACTCATCCATATTCAATTCAGTCTATATGAGTCATACCACATTGTCAGCCAGAATATTAATGTTTCAAGACATAATCCAATATAGATCAGACGGCACCATGAGGACAATTCACCAATTTACAGTTTCATATTTATTCACTACAGGTGCATTTTACTAAACAGAGCTGATGCCTCACAATGTTTTCTGCTTAGATCATAATTTGCTGAAATCAATTGATCATACATATTCAAATATGATTAGCAGTATATAAAATCATGACACTTCTGTAATATGAACCAAATTTGTAAGTTTTTGCAAAGTTGTTAATATATTTAAAATATTAGGTAGAATTATATACCTTGAGCTCTTTTCAAGACCTCTTTTGGTGGGGAGGGAGTAGAAAAAGGCAGTAAAAAAGAAAGAACAGAGAGGAAGGAAGGAAGAATGGAGGTAAGAATGCAGGCAGGCTATCAGAAAGAAAGGAAAGAAAGAATTGAGATGTTCTCTGCCTTCTTTCCTCTCCAGCCAGGAAAAATGGAGTTAAAATAAACATCAAGGGTCAAAAAGATAGCCTGAAGTCTGGGTATGATGATAGTACACAGTTGGTACCAACTAAAAGCAACAAGGTACCCCCATGCTTTCTGATTGCCTGGGTGGTGGCTCAGCCTGAGAAACTCTGGATAGTTGTTTCCATGTGCTGCACCAAAGATTGGTTCTCACTGCACATGCATAAATGCTTTTACACTTGAATCTAGCTGCAGTATCTACAAAATTATCAAACTCTAATTGTTTTCTAAATTTTTCAGTCACATACCTATTGGATTCCCTCTCTTTCTTCCCACTTTTTCTCTTTCCTCCTCCCTTCCTTCCTTCCTTCCTTCCTTCCTTCCTTCCTTCCTTTTCTGTCCTCTGTCTCTTGCCTTCCTCCTCCCTTTCTTCCTTTTTCAAATATTAATTTCATATCTATTGTGTTTTAAGCAAATATATGACTGTGAGAGAACATAGTGTATGAGGAACAGAAGCATCAGAACAAATAAAGAATGATTTAGGAAAATGAGCTCTATTGACTGATGAATGTATTTTATTGTCTCCACACTTTTAACCTATTTACAAGGCTATTGTAAGGTTGATCTAAGCATCTTAAAAACAGGTATTAGTGACAAGATACTGATACAAGATACTGATGCCACAAAGAAGTATAAAAATAACATTGTGTTGCCATTGTAACTTTTCCCTAAATTCACCAGCTTCACTTATTACTTTAACTAGTTGATGCTAAAATAAATCAGGGTTAAATTATGTTGAAAAATGTATATATCAATTACACCTTGGAAACCAAACATTATATTGTGTTGGAAGAGAAGTTAATCACTTTGAGGGTTAAATGTAACATCAACATTTTAGTGTTTATCATATCATTCATCCCATTAATGAATCAGAACTATGACAAGCATCTCTGATTTATCAGAGAAAAAGATCATTAAAAACTACAACTTTGAAGTTTCTAAGACCTATGTTCCAGTCTAAGCAGGAAAGAAGTGAGAGAACACAGTATTTCACAACAATCTGTAATAGAAAATCTGTACAAAAGTATTTACATAACCAAGAGAAGCCTCTGGAGAAAGGAGGAATTTGCAGGTAAATTAATGCAATGGATTCACAGGAAAAAAAAAAAAAAGGAGAATACTGGAAAGCTCAAAGGTGCACTTTACAATGAATAATTCCATCCAAATTATGTGTGCAAATTAGATCAATTAAAGTGGAAGATGCTCAGTCACATACTGGTCTAAGAGCTAACAGTTGTGGGAATAGAGTAAAAACCAATTCCAACTGAAATTGTGGAGAACATCCCAGGTGAAAAACAAAACAATTCCTGAAGGAATGAGACTAAGTAAAAGTATTATTTATTTTCTTTCTTTTTTTAAAGATTGACACTTCAGAAAAAAATCATGCATATATTGTCTGGTTTTTCCTACATTTATATTCTCCTTCAACGACAACAGTAGCAACAAAGAACACACAAGAAGTAATGCACAAACCTTTCCTCAGGAACTCAGAAAGGCCAACTAAAATTTAGTCCAAAGTGATGACTCCAGTTTTATGAAAATTCAGAAAGTACTATTTAATCTTCTACTTTGTAAGAACTTGTCTATGCTCAAATGAACGATTTGTTGTTAACTAAAGAACTACAAGAGATAAATAGAAAAAATTGAACATGTCATTTCAAGACAGAGCAGATGGAGGGGAGTTCAGTGCATGTTCACGATATAAACAAGGCTGCTTTTGTTTTGTGACATTTCTACACATGCACCTTATTGCCAGGAACAGTGAGTGCCTTTTTAGGGTAGCTGCCCAATTATTCCTGGGATATGTGTTATGTGCATTTTAAATTTTAGACTGCTTTTATGAATTTTCACACTCTCATAAACACTTGATGTCATTAGACATTTTAATATTTGGCAGTGGGATAGATGGATATATTGTTTGACTTTTTATTTTCCTGATTATTATAGAGGCTGAATAATTTTTAGGCTTGAATTGTGCATTTGTATTTTCTCTTCAAAGAATTGATTGTTACTTTCTTTTACTAATTGTTTACTGGACTACTTGTGCTTTGCTAATTGACTTGTAGGAATTCTTTATATATTATTGATAAAACTCTTTGTTCTTAACATTTCAAATATTTCCTCTCAGACTGTCCTCTTGTATTTAATACTCTCTTAGCACTGTATTTCATCAATCAGAAGAGAGTCCTAACATTTGATACAGCCAAATTTATCAACTTTTGGTATCTTGTCCCAAGAATTTCCCCGTTTCAAGGACAAAGGCATAATCATCTATCCTTTTTTCTATTATTTCCATTGTGTTGTCTTTTACATTTAGATATTCAATCCATCCAAAACTTAATATTATAACTGCCACAGAGAAGAATATAACTATTTTTTCAAAATGGTTAGATAATTGTTTGGAAAGCATTTATTGCATAATCTGTCATTTCTCCATTGATATGAAATGTTGCATTTATCATGGTCTAATTTCCCAAATATCCACAGGCCAGTTTCTGAATTATCTATTTAATTTCACTGATGTATGTGCTTATTCTTTAGTCGATTCCACACAATTTTAATTATTACACTTTCTAATATATTTTAATATCAGAAATGGAAAAATCCATCTCCTTTTGTTTTAAAATATTGTTTTAACCATCATTATGCATTTACTCTAACACATGAATTTTAAAATTAGATTTTTCAATTGCTATGAAAAATTGTATTGGGATTTTGTTTGGGATTAATTGAATTGATAAATTAATACGGTGAGAATTGAAAGTCACAGTATTGAGTTTATGCATTTATAAGTGTGATATATCTTTTTATTTTTATTTTTTTAGTTTTTCTAGTAGCATTCTATTTTTCTAAGGAATTTGAAAAAATTAACTAGTTGTATTCCTAGCTAGTTTTTTATTTTGTGCCTATTACTAATGGCATATTTTGTCTTATTACACTTTATAATTTGTTATGCAAGTATCTATATAAGCCACCTATGTTTGTATATAAATGAGTTTTTTTTTTTTGAAAGGGTACCAGGGATTGAATTCAGGCACACTGGACTGAGCCACATCCCTAGCTCTATTTTATATTTTATTTAGAGACAGGGTCTCACTGAGTTGCTTAGTGCCTCATTTTTGCTGAGGCTGGCTTTGAACTCATGATCCTCCTGTCTCAGCATCCTGAGCCGCTGTGATTACAGGTGTGCACCATAGCACCCAGCATAAATGAGATTCTCATAGTTCACTTTAAGAGTTGTAGTCATTAACTATATTTGGCTCTAGTGTTTCATGTGAATTGTAAAATAAATTTAGTAATTTTCCATTTTTTTTTTCTCTACTCTGGAATAGTTTACATAAATTGGGCATTCGATGTTCCTTGAGCAACTGGTACATATCACATGTAAAAGAGTTAGAACTTAGTAACTTTTGGGGGCAGAGCCATGTGTTTTTAACTGTGATTTCAGTATGTTCAATGGATGATGGTTCATTTAGGCATTCTATTAATGCTATTCTAGTTTTTATCATTTAAATTTTCTTAATAACTTACGAATTTCATTTCATTTATTGGCATAATATTGCATACACAATATTTACTTTTTAAGCCTTTCTTTTGTGTAGTTATGTCCTAGAATATTATTATTCTTATAATAGTTATTCCTAACTTTCAAAAACACGTAATTTAATTTGTACTTTATATACAATGTCAATATTTAATGAGTATCTACATTTTGTCTTTCTCAACAGGAGAGGATATGCTTTCATGTCTTTCGTATTTTCTTTCCCTCATCTCTTCCTCCTCCATCTAACGTCACTATTCTTTGGAATTTTTTTTTCCAAATTGCTACTGAAAATTATTTTTACCCAGCATGTATAATATATAACTCAATTATATAAAATTATACACTGAACATAAAAAGATGGTCACAAATATTAAAAGTTGTAATTTCAAGAATCAACCATATTATGTGTTAAAATTGAGTGGGATTATAAGTGTGGCATGCTGTCTTCACATATATGCTTATTGTCTTTTAAGACCTTGAAAAGATGGTTGAAGCACTTGACAGTGGCCCTCTGTTGACCATGAGGCTACAGGAGGAAGTAAATCAGATTGTTGGTCAGTGTTCATCACTCTTACAGCTGATGTATAAAGATAATGATGCACTTTCAAGGAGAGCTTAGTTCAAATTCTAATGAGCAGTGCAAGTTCACTCTGAGAAATGGCAGCCCATATGGTTAAATTACCACTGTAGAATCTGTGATTTTTTACAGGAAAGGAGTATGCCAGTTGGCCTGGTGAGTAACACATTTCTTTATGCTCTCAGCAAGACCAATTCTAGGGCACTGGAAAGAATTCCTGGTCAAAGATTTCATAAAAGCCATTTCTAAATTTTGTGAATTGGTTTCCTATTTAAATTGTTAATTCTTCTGTAGTTACTTAAGATTTCTATTGACTTCTCCCCACTATATACTGGTAGTAATCTAACAACTCTTCCAATCCAATTGCAACAACCAAAAGTATCTTTAGACACTGGTGAATGTCCTCTGCAAGGTAAGATCACTCCTAACTGAGAACCACTGTGCCACATTAGTTATCTTTTCTTATTGACTTTATAGTTGATAGCTTCACACAAAGCTAAAAATTTTAACTGTGAACTATTTTGAATATTCATATAAGTAGAGATGTAAATTATAAAATACATTTTAAACAAAGTGGAGGATAATTTTATGAAAAATCTGTTCATAGAAACAAATTAAGTCTTTATATAATTTTCAATGAATTCCAAAATAATTTGAGAGAGCCTTCACTTCAGTATGACCTTTCTGAGATTTGTGAAATGACCTGCTTCTCCACGCTTGTTTTCTTGTGTAACCATTTAGCTAGTGTTATCAACATAACTTCAAAGAGTGAAGTGCTATCATAGTTCTTTAGTACATGATAGCATGTGAGATCTGTCCATGGAAATGACTGCACATTACTAATTAAATAAAACTGGAAAAGGGGAGGGGAGATAAATGGAACCACAGAGTTAGTACTTGTCCTTCATTAAATTCATCTTTTTATCCACTACTCAAATAAGTGTAATCAGGAGATTTGTCATAGCTCTGTTTAATGATGGTTCCCAATAAGCATTGGTCCAGAAAGAATAAGTATTTATTTGTACAGTTAATCTTAGGTTTCAGAGCTATCTCTCATTAAAATCACTAGCATTTCTATTTACATTTTTTTTCTGACTGTTGACATTGTGTAAAAAAATATTTGAACACTAAATGGCTGTATCTATATGCCTCCAAATATGGGGATAAAAACAGAAAATTATAGTCATCTAGATGGTTCCTATTTTTTGCATGCTTTATTCTATGTTAAAAATGCTAGATAAAACCAAACAGCACAAATAAAAGAAGGCCCAATTTTTCTGTATAGTCACATAAAAAAGGCAGTAGAAATTTGGAGTAATTTAAGAACATTTTTGCTTATATAATTAGAAAATATGTACTCAACTAAAATACACTTATTTTTTAAAGAAATTTCTAAAACACAAAGATACACCGTTATGTAACTTAGGTTTCTGCCATTCATTATAGCTATGCTACTTTATGTAATTATAAGACCACTGAAAATAAAAGTAGTTTACACTTACTCAGTTAACACTAATTGAGCACACACATCATGCAGGTGTTGTGTCAGGTGGTGGAAAGATGAAGATGAATAATTATGGTCGCTGCCCTTGGGGAGCTCACAGTCCATGAGGAAAACAGTATGTTGAAGGAGTAATGGTAGCATGAGGCAGTAAGAGATGCATACTAAGCCATGGGAACACAGCTCATGGAAAGGGGAGACCAGTAAGCAGTCCTGTGAGGCTAGACGTCACAGTACACAAGGGAGGCTGATACAGAAGATGGGCTGCTATGGTGGTCTGCAGAATTCATTCCATACAAAAATAAATGAAGTTGAAGTATATTCATCATAGTTATGTTTGCTAGGATTATACAGAAACTTAGTAGGACTCCTTCCTTCCTTCTTTCCTTTCTCTCTCTCTCTCTCTCTCTCTCTCTCTCTCTCTCTCTCTTTCAAATTTGCTGCAACACATCAGTTTTGTTTTTAATTAAAATATGGCCAGTGGTGTAGTTATTAATAAAATATTCCAAGTCAAAATTAATTTCTGAAGTTATTTGGGACTTTTAGTTTAAAATGGAAATTCCTTTCTTCTAACTACAAAACTTTTACTACTGTCATATAAAAACCAAAAAAATCTTGAAATGATAAAACATGTAGATGAATATTGTATCAAAAATGTCATCAGTTTGGCTATATTCCATTTTCCTGAAGATCGTATCAATCATTGATCTAGTACTTTGTGTTTCAAACAATTGAAGCGAACTCCTGTCCTTTTTTTTAAAATTACCATACTAAAATGGTGGGTAAGTATATTGGGTAAGTATATTTGATATAATAAAACCCCAAATGAAAAGCATGAAGTCACACTAGGCTATTGGAATGCTCAACACATATCCAAGTGCATTAAGTCAAAGAGAACATCAGTAGCAACAGCCTTGGCTTCCCAGGGAGTTGCTGTCTTATCTAAATGTCTTACTTCCCCAAAGGAAGTCTAGTAGAGTAGAGGAAGGAGAATGGAGAAGGGAGGGAAGACAGGAGGAAAGGCGGGTGGTGGTGAGTAGCAAGAATTGAAATAGAATTCCATGCCTGTATGAGTTTATTTGGATGCACCCAACTACTATGTATAACTATAAAGCTCTAATACAACAACAACAACAACAGCCACAAATCCAAATGTCCTGCCTTCAGACCCAGTGTTCTGAGACTTCTGTTTTCACAACCTTACTCTTTGCCAAAGCCTACTTTCAGAAAAGGATCTGATATTTATATATTGGTATAAATTTAAGTCATGGCATTACTTCTTCCTGTGTTACTTTCTTTTCAAATCTCATCTCTAATTTTGTATACAATAAATTATAAATGTTTGTGAGTAGAAGAATGAATTGGGGGAACCCAGTCTTGTCTCACTACTTAATACAATGTAGAAAGTGGGAGAAGCTTCCTAAATATTTAGTGGCTAACTGATGGAGTGCTCATCCAATACTAGCTGTTTTGTTGGAAGAGTGAAATTCATCATCTACTACCTGCAAATGTTAGAGGTGGGAGAATATATTACAGAGCATTTACTTTAGCCCCTTCTCTTTATAGGTTAAATAATTGATGACTGGCAAGTGAAGAACCAGGAGCCCAGGGTAGCACAGTTGGGAGCAAAACTCAGATCTACTGGCCAAAATCCATTACCCACAATGCAACACGCTGTTTCCTGCCTATCAGTCAACAATGTCTCTGGTGCAGAGGACTGAAGGTGAGTCATCTGAAATACACTACATGGCTCTTAGCTTCGATGCTTTGATTCTGATACTGTTGTCTTTGATTGTCCTTTACCAAAACACTGCTCCAGCCTTAGTCATTGAAACCCTTGCTATGGGCCATTGATTTCAACTTTTATCTTGGTTTTCAGAGTCACTAATGGCCTAATCATTAAGTTCTGCTTGCCTTTCGTCACAAAGGTTTCTTTGTCAGTGTGGTTGAATGTATATGATGCTCCATTAAGCCCCATCTTCCTAACCAATTTTTATCAAAAACATGTTCTACTTACATTTGTAAATAAAACATTCTCTGACCTTACCAGTCTGTATCTACAAAATGAAATTACATTTCCATTAATAACTGTGTTATGATGACTCAGAACTGTCATTGTGCTCAACTACAAGGGACTGCAGCCTCTTATGAAGTTCTCCTTGGGAATGTTTGTGCACTCTGTAAATTGAGGCTCTCATCTGGGGTATCATCAGTGTTCTGTCCCCAATCTGCCCACACACAGAGTTGTTACTTGCTCTGTGGCAGGTTGCCTCCTAATGGATGCAGTGTCTCTCAGCTATTATCTTTTCTCTCTGGCCCTATGAATTCTCAATGCAGTAAAATCATACTCATGGGAAGGAAAGATTGGTTCTTGGTGGGGTTAAAATATCTTATCATTTTTATGTGTAAAGCCCAGACATTCATGTAGGATATAAATACACAGTTTATTATATGGTGATAATAAAATTTCAAAATAGGATGTAATGGTGGTGGTGGTGGTGGGGAGTCTAAGAAGGCCCCTAGGGGATTAATAATGAAAAACAGTTGAGAAACATGGTTCTAACCCTTCTCAGATGTGGGAAGGCCTAATCTCTCTGTAAGCTTTCAAATAGTCCAGCTGAGACCAATCTGTGGGTATTTCACAAGATTGCACTAAAGATTCTGGGGGTGATAGAAGAAGAACATCCTGGGCTAGGTGTGGTACCACTCAGGACACATCCTCCCTTGGGTACCTCACAATACTCCTCCCTGCATAGTTCCTGAGTAGCCTGCTATTCATCCATGTGGCTGCTATTCATCCATGTCTCTCAGGGACAGTTGTGGGTCCATGCTTCCAATTTCATAACTCCCCTCTCCAATTTATTTTTCTGTCCTTGAACTGCCGCTTTCCAGGGAGGTAAACCATAGGAAGGTCCATTGCCTCCAGGATGACCTTACCTCATGTCCTTCTAAAGGAAAATCCTGTTGGAATATCCTGATCTGATACAGTGCAGTTTTCAAATCTGTGTCATCTGGCCTTAAATTTCTCTAAGAATGTAACATCAACAGTTTTATCTAGGTTGAGATCAATCAAATCTAAATGAATACCTCTGAGAGTTTCCTTTACATCTGATAAGAGATCATGTTAGTAAGACCTCCCAGCCACCTCAGTGATCATGATGCCCAAACTTTCATAAAACATTGAGGAAACAGGCAAGAAAGTCTGCCAAGACAAAATAGGAAGTCTTGAAAAATTGATTATTAGTTTATCTTCTCAGAGCTATCTGTTTTTTGGGCAGGGAACACATGGTTTTACACTATTTTGGATCAAAATATGCACTGATATTATGTGGACAGTTTTCATTAGGTTAACAAGCTGGTCTTGGTTTGCCTGGGACTTCCTTAATCTTAGCACTGAAAGTCCTAAGTCCCAGGACAAACCAGAATTGTCAATCACTCTAGTTTCAGTGCCTACTTGGAGACCACTCTGGCCAAGGTGACGCAGCATTGTTATGGTCTGTGGTGCTGTGGCTGGGTTTGCTTCCCTGATGCCATCTTCTCCCTCACCTATTTCTTACTGCAAAACGCAAAGTCATACAGCAGTGTTTTTTCATCTATAAAAGTTCAACATTTTATCTTATAATCAATATGTGAGCACACATCTCTCTCAGAAACTAAACATTTAGATGGTCATTCTGTAACAGGCATCTGTAATAGGATATGCCATTATTTCTGACAGCTGGAAGTGGTGAATCATCCTATTTGGTAATCACAGTTTGTTGGTTGTCAAGCAAAACATTTTAAATATTGCATGATATTACTTAGCCCTCTGCCCCTCCTTGTCAGTGCCACTGCTGTCTCCTGAGAGACCCAATATGTTAGGGCATGTCCATTGAAAATTGAAGCTGTATAATCTATTACAATGCAAAATAGAAACCAGCCTCATGCTGTGGGTAGCATCAAAACAGGCTTGTTACTTTTATAAAGATGGCTCTGATAAGAGCATCCCCAGTTGACCAACATATGGGCACGGATGAGGCTCTGTGTCTCTCATTTAATTTATAGTTGGAGCTCCCACCTCTGAGGTTTAACTAGTTTTTCAATGCTACATTTCTGCACCTGTGTGGTGCTACTAATCCCAGAGACTATTTTCTTTTTCATCCTGTGGAATTATCCAGAGATATCAATTAAAAAGAAAAACAATTCAGGGAAATAGAAATATGCTGTATCCCAGAGGTTACAAGGTGGAACACATGAGGGAAAATGAATTCATCTTTGAATTTGTAACTGTAATTTAAAAAATAATGTCTTACACATATAAAGATGGCACATAGTTCAGGAAGCTTCTGATGAGCTTTAAAAATCTCTATTAATTCTTAATTTACACAATTTAAGTATTTGCGAACTTCCTACTGTATAGATTAATGACTGCAGACAACTCTTTCTTCTCTCTTCACCAGAAACAATCAAATTTCATATCTCATAACTTCTATATTAGCTAGAGGACGGTAGGAGATGCCCTCATTTCTGTTTTATAAATGAAGAGAACATAACACAAAGACATTGCCACAATTCTAGCAACCTCATAATTTGCCAGCATGCCTGAAATATGATCAAGTTACTTCTTATATCCCTAAGCGGTCTCTGGCAGGAAAATGTTCCCATTTTTTTTCCCTTTATTTTGTTTTGTTCTAGAAAACATAGTTTATTAAGTTTTCAAAAGATTTATTTTCTGTAAGTTTTTAAGGATAATGCTTAAGCACAACCAGGAAGGGAGCCAAAGAAATAGGTATTAGATGTTCTGTGAACACTAAGTACAGGAGAGATTGGATTTAAGTATAGACACTGGAAGAAGTAGAGTATCTGTGCCCTTCAAAGTTTCAGGGAAAGCTGAGTTTGATTTTTCTCTGTCAAGATTGAGATCTTCTATATTTACTATTGTTTTAAAATGCGTAAAAGGGAGTCTTTTCATCCATGACCTGATTCAATTATTATAGTAAATTTTTTGAACTATGGAATTAAATTTGATGAATTATGGAGGATTTTATGTAATTTTCCTGCTTATATTAGAAAGGTTTTATAAGGCCCTAATTGCTTAATAGAACTGCCCAAATTTAATTAAGATAAAATTATAGTAGGTTATTATAATATTTAATTATGAACAAGGAGCTTGGCTACATTAAAGAGATTCTGTCCAAATATATAGGTTAAACCATGTGATTCAATCTCACCCTGCCTCAATTTCACAATTTCAGCTCCTAAGAGAATTGAGGCACCCTATCTCAATCATCTAGTCCTGTTGTATGTTTTTTCTTTTCCTTAAAGGTCTCAATCGGTAAACTAATCAACTGTATTCAGAATTTTGGACTAATATAAAGTTGGGAAAATTAAACAAATTTTATAAGATACCCCAAACTTTAGAAGTTTTGATATATACTCACTATTTATTTACCATTTTTGCTATTTACTTTAGCTAAAATAAGTGTTTGGGGTACAGGCCAAGGGGAGGGAGGGTATAGAATACATATTCTTTAAAAACAAATCGTATAGTGAAATAAAATTTGTTGTAGAATATTTCAATATTTTCCTGAGATGGAGCAAAACATCTTAGTATACAGAACATCCAGGTTTGGGAATTGCTGGTTTATTGTTTTAGTGACTAGCTTACTTAAATTCTCAAAACAATTTGTCTATTCTCAAAACAATATGAAGTGCCTCACACAAATGTACAGGAGTTATACATTTAGAAATTAAGGAAAGGATGATGAATACATTAGGAAATTAGGAAGATAGGAAAATGAGAAACATTAATAAAGAAACCTTAATCAATTATAGAAAAATGTAATTCCTTTTACATAAAGCTGTTTCTCAGCCTTAGCTACACACAGGGATCACCTGAAACTTAAATAAAACAAAAACAAAACACAAAACACACAAAAAACTAATGTTTTGACCCACCTCAGCCCAGTTACTTGAGAATTCTAAGGGTGAGGCTTGAACAATGCTACTTTTAGAAAATCATATAGTATATTCTGATATGCAACCGGGATTAAGAATCATTGCCTTATACCAAATAAATAAGTAAGTGGAGTAAACAAAAAAATCCATTGTTCTTCCTCCCTTTAAATGTAAAGAAAATCACTAGAGTTGTCCTGAAATCCATTCTCTGCTACATTATCATTTTGTTTAATTGAAATTGACTAAATTTTTTTTTTTCAGGAAAAAAAATTGTTTGTCACTACCTTTTTTTCCAAGATGCCTATGTTGAAACAGAAATAGGAAAAAACTAGTCCAAGATTAAAGAAAGAATTAAGGACTCATTAGTGGTGTAAATACAGTGCCTGGGGAGAAAGAAGTGACTCGGGAATAAAGAAGCAGGGTTAAAGATCACAGGGGACTTCCTGGAGGAGATAGCATTTTCCCCAGGCCTTGAGAACTAAGAAACAGCTCCCCGAAAGAAGATGGAGCCGAATGAACTTGGGGCTGATGGAAGGGTGAACAGAGACTGGGAACAACTCCTGAATACGGGGAGTTCATGGATAGGGGAGCAGATCCATGAGGCATGGAGGCAGCTAAATAATTACATTCACCGCGAATTCCCATTCTATCTTGCTTAGAAGATATTTCTTTTTAAGGGACTGACTACTTTGGCATTGGAGAAAACTGATCGTCTCCTGTGTGTGTGGCAGGATGAGTAATGGAAACATCACTTGTCCTTGCCCTCCTAACCTTGGCCTGTTTTCTTTTTTTCTGAGGTAACTTACTAGACGTTATGGTGCCTGTAGACCATGAAGCCAGAATCTGAGTAGGAAAAAATAAATAAATAAAAGGCAGAAGCAGCAGCCCAGAGGAAGCTAATCTTTGGAAAATCTTTAATCAACTGAGATTTTGCTAGGCCTCTGGAGGTGGGAGGAGAGGAAGACTTTGACAGGACAAAAGAATGGAAGTCAGGACTCATTGGTGAGAGCCAGTGGACTCTCAGAAGGGAGACCTTGGCACCCCCGTTTCCAGCATTGGCCAAGATCCTCGTACCTATGTGGGTAGAGACCCAGTGAGTCAAGGAGCTTCAAGGGACCCTAGCAGGTAAAACCATGGGGAAGTCAGTAGCAGCTCATCCCATTTCCAAGTTCCAATCAAGGGTTAAGAGCCTGTCATAACTGATATAAATTCCTTACTGCTCTGAAGGACCACATAAGGAAAATAGCTTCTGCACACTCAAGTTTGTGCGCCAAAATTTGTACTTGCGCCATCTATGAATATTCTTGACCTAAAAAGCAGTACTGAGGGCTAAACAGGGTGGGATATTGAATCAGCCAGGTTTCTGTCTTTTAGTCCTTATCAGAACTTCTAGAATAGAACTAACATTTATTATACACTCATTCCATGCAAGGGATTTGCTGATATTGCCTTATTTTATCTTCCTAGCACCCCTGAGAGATAAGGACTTGTTTCATCACCAGACCAGGTCAGTCTACTTGGCAAGGTCACCCACAAAGCCTGGATTCAGTGTTAGGTTGACATCACAAAATCTTATTTCCTTAACTTCATTCCTGCACGCCCTCCCTAGACTCTTTGTTCAGTGTTGCCATTAATAAAACATAGACACTAATAAACCAGAAAGTAAGAATGCTGTCAGTGGAGGACTTATTCTATAGCTCCCCTTCCTTGATAAGCTCTGATAAAAAGGAATGAACAAATTCAGATTCTGCTTCTACCAAACTCCCTTTGAGAAATAATTGGAAGAGAACAATCTCTACTGTTACCCAGTCTGCTCTTCCGGTGTATCTCTGCACATTTTTTTCCTTTTCCTATGACTGCAGATTTTTCTTTGCCAGTGCCTACTTGTCATTGACATCCATTGTGCTCTGATAAAGGGCTGTCATAGCTTTAAAGTAGGCAAATCCACCAAAGTAACCTTCAAAGAAACCATCCCTAATCAAATGCTTATCGATCTCTGTCTCACTGTTCCTTATCTTAAAATGAATATTTGAGAAGGAAATCCTTTTGCCACATATTCACCGGGAAGGAAAATGGATTGTACTTTCCATATGTGAAGCAGAATTTTTGATAAACTTGAGATATTCTGGTACTTTATGCACCTGTCACTTTGTTCAGTCATACTACTTTTGTTTTTTGACAACTTGTTTGTTGGTATAAGAAGCCAATGGGAAGGTGAACTGAATAGAGGAAGAAATTCCTAAATGAAGCTTGTGTTGAGGTACAGCTTTCCATAAGCTCAGTTCATGGTGGTAATCTCAGGAGTTAAGGGGCCCTCATGATTTCTAGGTGCTTAATAATGTATCCTTCTGACTTGATCTAGTGCATTGAGATAGAAATGTCATAAGATAGGTATGTCCACTCTGGTATATTTTCAGAAAGAAGAGGTGGGGGAGAAAGAGAAAGAGAGGGAGAAAGGAGAGAGAGAGAGAGAGAGAGAGAGAGAGAGAGAGAGAGAGAGCATGTCTCAAAGTATGATTACAGAAATATTTTTAGTTTAGTGATTACTGATGAGATTATGAGAGTTTTATTTCCTGCTTTATATTTATAATATTTGTCTAGTTAGATGAATTCTAGATAGGGAAGAGGGATAGGAGGGAAAGGGAGGGTGCAGGGGATTAACAAGGGTGGTGGAATATGATGGACATCATTATCCAAAGTACATGTATGAAGACTCGAATTGGGTGTCAACATACTTTATATATAAATAGATGTGAAAAATTGTGGTGTATATATGTAATAAGAATTGTAATGCAAAAAAAAAACAAAGTACATGTATAAAGACATGAATTGGTGTGAACATACTTTATATACAATGATATGAAAAATTGTACTCTCTATATGTAATAAGAACTGTAATGCATTCCGCTGTTGTGTATTAAAAAAATAAAATCAATAAAACTAAAAAAGAAAAAAAATAAAAACTAAAAAAATAAATTAAACAATGAGTGTTATGTTGAAAAAATAATATTCTTTAGGATCTATGTTTTTCTTGACTGGATATTTATAATAATAATTTATGAACAAAAATAATGTGACATGAAAATATCCTTAAGGGACAGGTGAAAAGAAAGGGCAAACTCTATATAAGTACAGTTTTCATACCCTTAAATACCAATTAAAATGGCATAAACTGTTTTGTCAAACACAGACAATGCCTCCAACAGTGTGTGAATGGAAAAGGGAATAATGTCATACACAGTCAGCCACGAGGAAGCAGCTGGGCCAGTATGACTTCTGAGTTCTTCCAGTAGCTAGAGATGACCTAGCCTATGGCTCCGGACTTCAAAGGGGCTAAATGACATTGGCCTTCCCAGCCATGCAGAAGATGTGGAGGAAGTTCAGGGTCTTTGAGTGATCCTTGTCTCTCCGTTCCCAATGCTAAAATTAAAATAAATAAATAAATAAAATGAAAGGGAAAATAAAAGAAATATATCTAATGGCTGTGTTCTTTCTGATAAAGGAAAAAAGAAAGAAGGAGACCAACTTTGGAAGTGGTCAGAGAAGCATCAACAGGCACACTGCACTGTGAGGAGATGTTGGGGACCTACTGTACTACTGGTGTACTTGCTGCTCTTTACCCACTCAAGGCATCCCGGCCATTCCTGCTGACATGGGAGCAGTATCGTGGTAGCTGCTAACAGATAACTAGGTAGTTTTGTTGTGGGAGCTTCATTTCCTGATGATGAATTATGAAGAGTTTTTTTTTTTCCTTTTTGTTGTTTTAAAATAGGGCTGTCTTTACCTGAGAACATGTTAATTAAGTTATCATGTTTTCCCTAGTGCAGATTCAATGCATTCCATAGAGACGAATGACCCTTTAGAAGGTAGCTTTCAGTACTTGCCATAGCAGCTGATGTAATTCCACCAAGAAGAGCATCCCAGAACACCCAGGGCCTGAGGAATGGGCTTGAGGAAGCAGATAGGGGTGTTCAGATCAAGCTCTGAAGCAGGCAAAACCCCTTCCCTGGCATGATTGTGTCTGCTGCTTTCTGTTGTGCTTCCTAAACAACTTGATGTTGTCTATGCACTGGGCAATGCTATTCACCAGCTGGCCTTCCTTCTAGAAGGAAGTTGGCCTTTATTACCCAGAATCCTGTTGGAAAACTACTCTATTTCAACACGCTGGAATGTGACTCTTTCAAATGGGAACAAGAGCCACAGGTCCTATCTTCACAGTTGGTACAATGTCAACTCAAATGGCCATTTGGGAAGCCTATGCTGAACTTAGTGGCCCTTTTAGAGATAGAGAGAGAGAGAGAGACAAAGATTGAAACCTAGTCTCTGGCCTTCAGTAGTTTGGGACCTGACTTGGGAGCACAGCAATTGCTTCCAGTGATAATAGTGAGCACAGTAAGAGAGATGCAGCCAATGTAGTATGAGAGGAGGCATCTTCCATGTGAGGTCCTAGGTGGGTGGGGGTTGTGACATCATCCTCTCTGGCCCTGACCCTGCAGAAATGCAACACAGGGGTGGCCCTGCTGCTGTGTGCTAAGCCATTATTTAAAAGGGGGTATCCAGTGGTGTGAATCTAAATGAGTTTACTAGTGAGTGAAGGGCTAATAGGGAGACAAGCTGGATATTGAATAAGAGACCACGTTTGGGAGAACCTTCTAACCTGAAAAAAAGGAATGTGAAGAACAGCTTGGAGACATCTCTGCCCACGATGCTGTACTCATTGCCCAGCATCCATGACCTCCACTTTTGTTCAACAATTTCTAGTTGTTGAGAACAAGACTTACCTAGTAAAAAGAGCTCATCTCATTACTTTGAAATTGCTCACAAACTCTTTCCTGTTTGCTTTTTTCCTTACTCTCATCCTTCCATTTCTAACCTTCTTAGAGCTCCTTTGTGTTCCATTTCCCCTTTTCCTACCCCTCCAGACCAGGAGGACAAAACACAGGTGCAGTTACCAGGACACCAGGCTACACTGAGGTTTTCCATGAAGGAAAGTGCTGTGGAGTTGGCCTTTTGTCTGACTCTCCTGTCTCCCTCCAGGGATCGATCTCCTTTTCTGTAGTAGCATAACAGAAGCCTGGAGAGTTGATGTGGTTGCAGCATGACATAAATGGAAATCCAAACACTCATTTTCCACTTCTTTATTTTGCCTTCTGAGTCACCGTGCCTCTGCAAAACTTCAACCTCTCTTCCCACAGCCTTAACCCCTGAAAACCTGCAGCAAGTTCACATGCATTTTTAACACTCCACTCTTAAGTCCCAAATGTAACTTTTAAAAATATTGTGGATCCAGTTCATGGCCTTGGTTTTATAAGAGGCTAGTAATTTTTTTTTAACTTCCACTGTATTGCCCATTTTTGGCATTTCTACTTTTCCTTGTATCTTTGTAAGATTTCCTTCCAGATGTCTCTTCCAATGGCTTGACAACAGCCCTGTTATCTTCTAAGAATCTAAAAACATGTTACTGCTTTGCAAAAATGTGTCTGCTTTTCCATCTCGTTAAGCAGCATCTGAAATCTCTCTGAAAACACATGACAAGGAGAGGCGGGTGGGGGGAGGGAGGGAGAGAGCCTTCCAGAATCTGAAAGTCCCAAATAAATAAAGGCCCATTAATATTTTCTTTTTAAATAACATCAAAGAGTTACCTCATATTTAAAATGTACCGTTTTGTTTTGTATGGGGTGGAGAAGGACATTAATGCAAACTTATTTGCTTCTTAGTTTATCATGGAAATCAAAAGAAACAGAAGAGAAAAAAGAAAAAGAAAAGAACAGAGAGTTCTGACTTTCATCTCAGGCTATTTCTGAAATGACAAAATGATGATCCTGCAAGATTCTCAGAACTTCTCTCCACCTTGCCAAGAGTTCCTCTGTGCTCTGCGGGTGACTTGCCTAGGAAAGGATCCTTTTCAGCCTTTCAGGCTGCTAAGCCAAGGCAGATACAGCCACAAGGTGTCACTATTGTTAACATCGCTTTCCACCTACGGGATCAATTGTGATTATGCATATCTAATGAACATTCCAAGCTCATTTTCAAATAGGCTCTGTGGGAACGAAAATTTTTGATTGGCAATATTAGTTGCCTCCTTCACTTCAATGAACTTGTGACTTCTGCTCAGTTATCTTGTGAGACTTAGATTTCTAATCCAGAAATTGGATAGGGGATAACAATTCCTGTTTTTTTTTTTCCAGAATAATTGTGAGCTTTAAATTAGAAATCCGTTGGTTTAGCTGTTTCATAGGCAGAACTTAGCTCTCCAGAAAGGCTAGCTTTCTTAACTTAAAAAGTCAAGAGGTGGGAGTGGGGAGAGAGTAGTAACTTTTTACATTCTGAGAGAGCAATTGGAATTAAGGGTTGTAAGAACATCTAATATAGATTTCTGCTTATTGTTAATATCTGTGCCACTAAAAAAAATGTTTAGGAAAAGCTAACTAATGTAGCTTCCTCTTACAGAGTCAGAATATTAAAGTTGCTTTGAAGTCTTTAGGAACCCCTGCTATAAAGACACCCAGCTAATTTTGTTTAATACAAATTTCCCAAATCTTCTTGAGCCAAAAATATAGATTATGTTTTGTTACCATACAAATCGGGAGACTTTGGTCTATTTTAACTTCATCGTACAGATGAGAAGCCCAGATAACAAGATTTGGCACACAAAACACATGTCTTCTAAGTGGCAGTTGTGGAGAATCACTCCTCGGAGTTGGTTTGTACCAGTTATGCTCATCTCTCCCCAGATCTGTGCTGAATGATGCGAGGATAAGCTGGTAGTTTGAAATCAACCACAGTGGCAATATTTCACTACAGAAATGGGCTAGCATGACAAATCATTTTTCCCCCAAAGAGCAGGTTTAGTGGTATACCACTTTTAGAACCCAGGTGTT
Source organism: Marmota monax (assembly GCF_021218885.2). Classification (NCBI taxonomy): domain Eukaryota; kingdom Metazoa; phylum Chordata; class Mammalia; order Rodentia; family Sciuridae; genus Marmota; species Marmota monax. The sequence goes on from NW_026694856.1 coordinate 1,147,891, forward strand.
TAAATACCCGAACCCACATTTCAAAAATTTCTCAGTGTCTAAGGCAGTTTGCAGACATTTTGGTAGAGGAATGACAAAAACTTAGAATATTAGTATCGTGTGTGTGTGTGTGTGTGTGTGTGTGTAATATTCAAGACACATCTGTTATTGGAGGGAGTAGGGGATTCTTTTCTTCAAATGCTAGGAGGAATTTCAGTTTTCCTGCTGAGTTCTAACCTGCCAAGCCTCAGCCAGTTAAAGTTCATGGTGGAGGAAGGTTTGCTAACTGATCAATATCTCTTCCAGCCCACCTCTGATTCCTAGGGTAGCTCCAGAGGCCAGAATGAATTCAGTGGCTCCATCTAACCCACAGCTGGCCCATGATAGCTTATTTAATAGGGCCTTGACATGCTAGATGTGGGGATTTGATGACTTCCAGATGCTTTCAAACTGTTCTAAAAAGATCTTCATACACACACACACACACACACACACACATATCTCCTTGGTTTCACTGTATTTATTATATAAATAGGTGTATTACATAAATACAGCTAAACCAATAATTTTATTTATATAATAAAAATATAGTCAACATGTACCTCTTCATTGTGATATCTTCAGCCATGATTGAAGTACCTGCTCCAGGTCAAGTGATCTTTCTAACTCACAGTTCCAATCTTCCAAAGGAGAAAACTGGAATGCAACAAAGTTTAATTATGTTCCCACTGTGACATAACTCATACTCATCTGCTAGTCTTTAAAGACCCATGAACCTTGAGCCATTTGGTTCCTTCTTGACCTTCCTGGCAAGGGCATTTCTGGACAAGAAGCATACCAGGACCAAGCAAGAAACTCTCTTTTAAGGAGGCCTCTGTAACTCTGTTTAAAACCTACACTTAGCACACAGGAGGGTGGAAATAGAGGCATTCTTTGCCTACTGGGGAAATATTACAATAATACTTTGGGAGACACAAAGAGATTGCTGTCCTTGCCTGTGTGTTCTGGAGAGAGAAAATAAGGAGAGAAGTAGGAAGTTATGGTCATTTTTACAAATAACAGTTTGGATGTTAAGCCAGAACCACAAGCTGCTTCGTGCTTTTTGGGAAATGGCTTCGAGTCATTCATCAATTGTTTCATCCATGACAACATCAGTAGCGGCAAAGGCTCTGAAATTTGTGGTAGGACTGCAGCAAAAAAGCAGGAAAATTGTGTAGGTCATGGGCTCTGGCCTGGGCCCCATGCTTTGAGTAGCTGTGTTGCATGTAGGTGCTGTGGAGCCTTGGAGTCCTGGCAGGACAGTTGGGGACACTGGTCTATTCTTGGCACATGGCTCATCGCTGGGGTCCTGAGAGCCTAGCACTGCAATGAGACTAATTAGGAGATTCTGACAGGGATGAAGAGGACAGGTCACTGAAACTATATGAAGTAGCTTGCTTAATTCTGTATTTTTTTGGGGGTGGGGGGTGGTTTGCAAATACAGGTATAGAGCTATGAAATCACTTTTGCATTCAGGCTAGGATATTCAATTTCTGCTCTCCACGGTCTACTGGTTGAGTTTCACATGGATTTTTCATTCTGCCGTGTTTATACATTTTGTTGATAATTTTGAATTTGATACTACAAAATTTGAACTTGAAATCATTTCCTATACTACTATTTACGGTTCAGATCTGATAGGTGCCACTTCTTTATACTACTACAGATTAGAGTTCAGTCACTCATGATCAAATCTCACAAAGTCAAACTTTCATCATTTGATGAATTTTCTCTATTTTTAATCATATAGTATGTCCCTTTCCTATTCTAGGTTGCCAGTATCAAAAGACTCTTGTGCTGGTGGCTGGGGGTTGTGGCTCAGCCGTAGAGCACTCATGTAGCACTTGCGAGGCCCTGGGTTCGATCCTCAGCCCCACATAAAAATAAGTTAATTAATTTAAAAAACCAAAGATATTAAAAAATAATTTTAAAAAAGACTCTTGTGCTGAATATCTAGTAGCCTGTAGTGGAAAGGGCAGTAATGTAATCTCTCATGATCACAACTCCCTTCCAAGGTGATCCCAGAGTTGCTTACAGGTTATTGCTTATATAGGCATCTGCGTTCTGTATCACATGACCCGGGATTACCACGTACACTGCAGTCATCGTTTGACCATGAATGACCAGTCTTAAATTGTTTTAAGTAGGGTTGGGTGCCATAGGGGACCATGGCTGCTATAGAACACAACTTATGCAAAAAGTAGCTGAGAAGGGGAAAACCTTGGAGCTTGGCTCCAGAATTGTTCCACAAGAACATCCGGTTATGTCTTGTAACTGAGCTCTAGATTGTTCTCACAGGGGACAGATCTCCCCCTGAGCCAGTCCTTGAAGGGTTTTAAGTTGCACTCAAAAATGGTAATCTGCATACATCCCTGAACTGGAAGATACAGGAATTTAAGAGTGAAAAAGCATTAAAATTTAAAATCTGATGGGATACAAAATTTAAACAACAACAAAAAAATAAGTGAAATACTAAATAGAATGGTGGCACTTACTATCCATCGGTGGTGTTAAATGGGATGGATGATCGAACTTTCACTGCTTAACTTTTCATTTCAGACTCTAAAAGAAAAAAACAGATTCAAACGTTAATTATAACAAGGGAGGAAATTACATCACACTCTTGGCGGGCTTATCTTCATCCACCACAGCAGCTTATTAGCATTTATCAGAGGATGTTAGAATGCAGACCCATCAATGAAGCTCATCTATTAATTCTGTGAACAAAATTAGATAGTCACTGCTTGTTCTTAAATTGGGGAATCAATGCTGTATATTAATAACTAAGCAGATAATTCAAAATAAAGGAGTGCATGCTCTACAGAAACCTCCCTTCTCACTCTCCCCAAAGGGATCTTGTCCATCTCTGAACCTTTAAGGTATGCTGCTTGCTCAAGCCACCTGTGCTTGGAGAACCTTCTCTGCCTTTTTGGTTGTGGGAAGGAGGTGGTTTCCAGTGGGACAACAATGACAATCCAACTCCTGTATGGTCTTTCATTTTTTCTCTTTGCAACTCCCCTACATTCTACCTTGTCTCCCACAAAACTGGTTTCCTCACTATTTGCTAAATATAATTTATTCTCCTACCTCTGAGTGTCCATCCATAACTTTGTTTCCAACTAGAGTGCCCCTTCTTTCCAATTTTATCTCTTGAGTATTATTCATTCTTAATTTAAAACCCAGTAAAAAATCACCTATCCAGGTCCCAAGAACAGAATATGATCTTGTCTGTTTATGGTCAACTGAAAAGGCTGTTTTTAAAGTTTGGTGAAAGAGTATATTCCTAGACTTTACTTCCAGTGATTTTGATTAAGCAGTTCTGGAGTGGGAAGCACTCCAGAGTTGGGGCTCCATAATCTTCACTTTTTAAAAGAATTGCAGTTAGTTCTGATACACCGAGTTCATGAACCCTTCCCCATAAGCACTGTATAAGCCAGTCACCTGACACCTACCATTTACTGTTTTCCTTTTTCCATGGATTTAAATCTGAAGAGAAAAAGTAACATCATTAAGTATTTCTAGAACAAATAAATAATACTTCTACAAATTTGAATTCAACTATTATTCTTTTTGTGTGAACAACAGCAGGAAGTAAGATCACCTCTTCAAAATTAATGATTCTCAAACCTCACCCCAAAGGCATCCACCAGGCCAAAAGAATAACCTTAACAGGATCACCCATATCAGTGGTCCTTATCCAGACTCACTGTCAGATCTTGATCAAGATTTCACTATTCTATCTATGAAAACCAATGAAGGTAACAGAATGCATTTTCCGGTAAGCTTTCAATTTTATTTTTAAATTTAAATAAGGTATATTCATCAGACATTATGTCTTTCCTATTTATTGCTATTAGATGCCCTCCCACACACATGAAATGGTAATAGTGAAGTTATTATTTTTAGCATTCTTATTTAGAAAAATGTTGTCTCTATTATGGACCTTATTTTTTCATCATATATTTTATTATTTTTGACCTTTCTCATTTTGTTTCAAGAATTGATTTCCAGTAGCCTCTTTTGGTGAGAGGTATCTTGAGTTTGTCTTCTAGGTGGTGGATTTGATGTCAAGATAATCAATTCTATTCTTTACTACTTCCATTTTGAAGATTTTAAAATTATTGTATCTTGAGGTTATTATATAAGTTGTCCATTCACTCATACGTCACCTGGATCCCCCGGTCTTTATGTTGCCCTAATACATCAAAACATCTAGTTGATGGAGGCTATTCCATTCCTATACCGCAAAACAATGCAGCAATTGCTTTCTAAAATTATAATTTGTTTCTTCTATAAAGATATTTTCTTTTAAATTTTGGGGTGCTTTTTCCTTCCTTTAAGCTGCAGTATCCTTTTATAAGCTAAGCACAGAGCTTAGTTAACTTTAGCTGCAAAAAGAGCTTCCAAGTGCATTAAATGGAAACTGAAGACTATCTCATTCATTGTATCTTTGGATAAATGTAGTATCTGGACCTTATTTTTAAAAAATTCTACTGGTCATCAAAATTGTGACCTCCTGGATGCCTCCTTATCTCTGTGTGAATTCCAGTATCTTCTCCAGTCCAAAGTGCTGTCTTTTCCCCCAGGACTCTGACATATCAAAAAGAAAAAAAAAAAAAAAAAAAAAGGAACAGCTGTTTCTTCACATGGCATTGAGATGTACCACCCCTTTTTGGAGACCTTACAGGCCTTTGCTTGGTGTGCTGGCCTTTCAATTTTATGGCTTTAAAAGTGTTGTTTTCCTTAGAAGATGGCAATAATATTTAATACTCTTAGTTAACAATGCAATGATATGCCTCTACGATACAGCACAAAGGAAGAGAGCAGGAAGTGTTAGAATTTGAGTAGTGTATTTGATTTATTTCTTTATATTACTTTGTGAGTTTGTTATATTTCTCCCAAGGAGTGAAAGTTCCCTATAAATCTGGGAGAAGAATCTCCTTAACACAGAATGATAGCACAAATTATCTACGGAGTTTCCCATATCTTAAATAGACCTGTTTTGGGAACATTTTTTTTCTTTGGCATTAATTGCTCATAGTTGAGACTCAGTGCCAGATAATTTGCCAATATCTTCAAAGGTGGCTGAGAAGTCTAACTGTATGGCCTGAATTATTTGACAAACAACCATTGTCTTGGTTCCTCCACCTATGGAAAAAAATTATGGTTTTTCATTAGGTATACGTCTAGCTAAACTAAGTGAACAATTGCTCTGCAGAGAAGCTTAGGCCTTATTTTACTTAATTTGCTTTGTATTAAAATTGTTCAATTAAACCCAGGAAGAAAAATAAGGTGTTCCTCTAGTGTTTATATGAAAACCATTTTTCTAAACGAGTTCCTGTATGAATATACATAGCATTTTATCAAAAATTAATAGTCTTAGCCTGAAAAAAACATAGCACTATATATTAATTATCCAAAGCAGTAGTTTTATTTATGACCTCTTTGACATAGCCTTCACCTCAGTAGTCTCAGTCCCAGAAGCTGTGAAGAAAATAGAAAAGGAGCTGAATGTAGGTTTTCAACTGGAACGGTGGTTAATTACTTCTGTTCTACACTATTTGTGCTGTATGGTCAGTAACATGCTAATGAGTTTCAATTAAGTTACCTTTGCAAAACTAAATTACCTTTGCAAAATTCTGCCAAGAAACAGAAATTGGGTCATATAAGGTGGGATATCGAATAAATATTATCTTGTTATCGGTGAAAATATATGCTTAACCTCTTTACTTTTCCATTATCTGTGATTCAAAATCACTGATGTATGTCATGGGGTTATGGCTGTCAGTACAAGTGGCTTAGAAGGGAGTGAAAGAATTCAAAGGGTAAACAACTGTAGCTTTAACATGTTTCATGAAATCTGAAAGATGTTGTTTGGATGGTTCTACTCTAAACCTTGTTATAGAACACTGAGGTCAGATGGTGACTGGCCTATGAGAAATAGCTGGAATTAGAATAACATGTTCTTCTCAAAACACTGATCTCTTAAAAAATTTAAGAGTATTTCATGGTCAAAGCTCTATCTCCTCATCATCTTTGAGATTTATATAAAATAAAGACACTTAAATTCCTGCAACTAAAGAAGGACCAAAAAGGTATTTATTTGTTAACAGTATCTCCTGATATTTTCCTAAATTCAACCTTTTTCTAGAACCATCCATGGAACCAATGTCCCGGCATCTGACAGCATGAATTCTCCCATTCCTGGTAGTGGTTAAGAGTGGCTCACTGTATCTAACCTTTTTATATAAACAATGTGATTTGGGCTGAACATTTGCTTTCCTTCCGGGAGTCTAGGATTTAGGTCTGGGTAGGTAGAGAATATCTGTGTGGCTAGTTCCCTCCCCAAATCCTTGGCCACTGAGTGTCTGATGAGTTTCTCTGGTTGGGAAATTACCACACATGTTGCCATGGTCATTGCTGGAGAGGTGGCGTGCCTTCTGTGTGACTCCTCTGGGGGAGAGAGTCCTGGCATCTTGTGTTTGGGTCTCATGACCTTTGCCCATGTGCCTTCTCCCTTTGCTGCTTGTGCTTAGACTCCTTTTACTAACTAATCATACATAGAAACACGCAGGGTCCTGTGAGTCCACCTGGCGAATGAGAGACCCCTATAGTGGTTTCAGGAATCCCATATATGAGTGCTAAGCAAGAAAGACGCACCTCTGCCTGCGCGTGCCTTGCCATCTGATGATGTGGATAATGAAAGAACTTACAAATTATCACTTATCAACTTGGATTCAAATTAAGTTTCCTTTTTTTAAAGGAAACGTTCAGGTTTCTGTGAGATAAGCAGCAGTGAAACTGAACCTGGATTGGATAGTTCAGGAAAGGCTGGAGAAGTGAGAATGGAACTCAAAAGGTCCCTGGAGTTTGGACAGAAGGACGGAATAGGCGATTAGGAAAGAACAAATAACAGTAGAAAAGGCTTTGAGACTTGAAAAAGGATGACACATCTAAAAAGCAACAGATCAGTATTTGACACTGGTTTTCGGGGCCCTCTGTTGAGTGTTCTTATCTTTCCTTCATGGCCCTCCACTCCATACTAATAGCATCTGAGAGGCTTTCAGTCCATCTTAACCCTCTCAGCACTTGATCTTCTGTGTTAGCTTTTCATCACTGTGACCAAAATACCAGACAAAAACTTAAGAGGAGGAAAAGTTTGTTTTGGGCTCATGGTACCAGATGTCTTAGTCCATGGTGTGGGCCTGAGGTGAGGCAGAATCTCATGGTAGAAGGGCATGGTAGAAGGGCATGTCTCAGCTCAGGGCAGCCAGAAAACAGAGAGGGGCAAAGGGAAAGGCACCAGAGACAAAATATTGACCCCAAAGGTATAGCCCCAGTGACCCACTTCCTCTGGCCACATCCCATCTGTCAAGTTACCATTCAGTAATCCCTTCAGATATCAATAGATAGTTCAGCAAATGGATTAATCCACTTGTGAGATCAGATCCCTAATTATTCCCTATAAATGCTGCCTCTGAACCTTACTGTATTAGGGATCATGCCTTCATAACATGAGTTTTTGAGGGAAATTCCATTTCCAAATCACTACATTTTTCCATTCCATTGACATGTGTATCAGAGAAAGCTCTAACTATGCTGAGGATCTGTGGGTTGAAGTTCATTCTAGAGTCAAAAGATTGGGCTTCCAATCTGGACCTCCAGCTGTAAACTCAACAGAAATTATGTACACATATACACAGAGATATGTTCATAGTAGCCATAAATTACAAACAACAAAAATGTTGCCACATATTTATATAGTGGAATATTATACAGCTATGGATTTGAAGAAGTCAAAATTCATCTATTGTACATGCAACAATAGATGAATATCAAAGAGGCCTTGTTGAGCAAAAGAAACCAGAAATAAAAGAGGACATTTATATCAATTTATATAAATTTTAAAAACCTATAAAACTAATCATTAATGATAGAATTCAGGATACTGGCCCCCTTGGGAATAGAGACTAGAAGTAGCACTTGTGATCTGGGTGGTAGTAGTATTCTATTCTTGATCTAGGTAGTGCATTCATAAATATGCCCAGTTTGTGAAACTGTGTTGGGTTAAACACTTAGTGTTTGAACACTTTTCCCTAGATAAGTTTTAGCTGTAAAAATGTTTACACAAATATCTGAGTTACTGCTGTGTTTTTATCCTGCTCTATTATTAACAGATATTTTTTTACCTTAGACAAATCCCAAAATCTCATGGAGCCCCAGGTTTCTCATTTATAAAATGAATGAGAACATCTGTCTGCCTTTTTCTCAAATTTTAGTGGAAATCAAATACCTTAATGAATGAAATTATTACTGGATTGATAGATGTAATCTCAGCCTGTGATGTCATTTTGAAAACTCAGACTCATTTAGTTGGCTTTCAATTATTCACTGCCTCATTATCCAGTCTGTGAGTGTTCTGAATGTCTGCTCTTCTCTTCTAAACTGTTTATCCATAGGAGAATTTTCAGCAAAAGATGCAGCAATAAGAGAAAAAGCAATTAACTTTTAATTTTTTTTACTTGGCACTGATTTTGATCGAGAAAGAGATGGAATAACGTATTAAGAGTTTGTCTTGTAGTGTAAATTTTAGATTGTCATTGTGTATACTAACTTGAATCTCTACAAATTTATCAAGATTACTAAAAATACTTGCTATTATTTATTGACTATCTTATCATAGATCATGTAGGTATCACATGTATGTTATTAATATATGTTTATATATATAAATTATCTTATTGGAGCCTCACATCCAACCCATTCAGTAAGCTTTGTTAAAACATTTTGCATTAAGAAATCAGATTCAGTCAGGCCACAGGAGTTCTTTTAAGTTACATAAGATGTGGCTTTGGTAACTGAGACTTTTGCCTCCAAAACTGCTTTTCATTCATGCAATTCCCTTCTGTTGGTTGTGCCCTTAGAGCACAGCTTTTCCATTTATATTGCCCTCCTGAATGATCTGGATGGCTTGACCATTGGCAGCAGCTGCTTTACTAAGAAAACATCAATGCCAAATAGTCTATCATTTGCACATGACACAGTCTACATATAAAGATAATATGTGCAGTCTAGTTGCTTACCTCTTAACTATAGAAAATGCCTGATAGAAATTCTCTTTTATGGAAAAATCACAGCTTCAAAGCATTTAAGGTTTGCAGCAATTGGAATGAAAAGTAAAGAAGTCAGTCACTGATTACAAAAAAAGTTCTTGTGATCTGATCTTTTTCACAGGCATCTATCTCAGTCTTCTGGGCTTCCCCCCTCCCCCTACCCCAATTTAGAACAGATCTTAGTCTTCCATCCCTAGACCCCAGTTCTCTGTCTAGGATTATAGGAGAACTTTGCACCAACTTCCATGAATTTAAAAAGAAACATGAACTTTGTCCCAAATAATAGTGTACACAGTAGTTGATGAGATTGAGGAACAGAGGGGATGGGGGCTTAGGGTGGAGTTTAAGGAAGCCTTAAGAAGAACCGGAAATATGATGTGATAGGTTAGAATGAGTACACTAAGGAGTCACTGTGTTTGGCTTTCAGTAAGAAAACAAAGACAGAGCCTTTTCAGTCTTGCACAAATGAAAGAGGGCATTGGGTGTGAGGGTCTGCAGACAAGTGATTAACAAAGAGATGTTGGTATTTACCTCCACAGTACTCAGCAGGACCCGGACCGAGAAGCAGTTTCCGCAGGCTCCTTAGCCCTGGGCCAGAGCAGTTCCGGGAGCCGGAACTCGGCCACTCCGTGCTCGGTGCATGCTCTGATAAGAGCAGGCTCCAAGAAGCAGTTTCCGCGGGCTATTTAGCACTGAGCCTGAGTAATTTGTCTGCATTCCCTAAAGACCTAAAAAGAGCATGCTACAGGGACACTGCTACATCGATGTTCATAGCGGCACAATTCATAATAGCAAGACTGTGGAACCAACCTAGATGCCCTTCAATAGACGAATGGATTAAAAAAAATGTGGCATTTATACACAATGGAGTATTACTCTGCATTAAAAAATGACAAAATCATAGAATTTACAGGGAAATGGATGGCATTAGAGCAGATTATGCTAAGTGAAGCTAGCGAATCCCTAAAAAACAAATGCCAAATGTCTTCTTTGATATAAGGAGAGTAACCAAGAACAGAGTAGGGATGAAGAGCATGAGAAGAAGATTAACATTAAACAGGGATGAGAGGTGGGAGGGAAAGGGAGAGAGAAGGGAAGTTGCATGGAAATGGAAGGAGACCCTCAGGGTTATACAAAAGTACATACAAGAGGAAGTGAGGGGAAAGGGAAAAATAATACAAGGGGGAGAAATGAATGACAGTAGAGGGGGTAGAGAGAGAAGAGGGGAGGGGAGGGGAGGGGAGGGGGGATAGTAGAGGATAGGAAAGGCAGCAGAACACAACAGACACTAGTATGGCAATATGTAAATCAATGGATGTGTAACTGATGTGATTCTGCAATCTGTATATGGGGTAAAAATGGGAGTTCATAACCCACTTGAATCAAAGTGTGAAATATGATATATCAAGGACTATGTAATGTTTTGAACAACCAACAATAATAATAAAAAAAAAAAACAAACAATGAGATGTGATCAGGTTTTTGTCTTTGTATTGGTGCCCGGCTAGGATCAGCAGGGTCTTGGTCTCATTCATTTTATGTAAGAGAAGCTAAAGCAAGAGACCATAATAAATGTGGTCGCTTCCTAGAGAGGTGTTCTATCTGACAGCATCAGCCTTAACAGCAATGTCACCTTGCTGATACAGGTAATGAGACTGAGGGCAGGGAGGGTGGTGTGGAAATGTGGAGCACTGAAAAACTGGCTGGTCATAACTGCCGAAGAACAAACTTAAGAATTTAGGCTATCTAACTTTTTTTTTTCTCTCCATTCTATGGTCACTAGAGTCTTTTGTCTCGTCCATAAAAGAAAGGCAGAGAAGTGGGTAATCTCTGAGGTCCTTCGCAGCTCTGACAGCCTATGACTAATCCTTGCGTGGGAAAGCAGCCCTTTATACTGGATGTAATACCACATTGCCTATGGGGAGAAGGCTAGGCTGCAGCATGGAATTATGAATTTGACCTTTGAAATTTAAACTGTTTTGATTGTATTTTTACTGTTTTCCTAAGGGAACAGTTCCCATTGCTTTCGTATTTAGAAACTAAACATAGTTCTTAAAGCGAATTGGTGAAAATGACTATTATCCATCATTCAACACTGAGGTCTGTCTCAAGGGCTGGTTAGAGGGCATGTGGCCACTTGAGGCAGAGGGAATGAAGGAGAGGAAGTTTATTATGCCAAGTACAGTGCCCACCAGAAATCTCTGGAAACCCAGCCTCTTGAGTTCAATGGGATTTGGAACCACTTGGTGTTTGAAATAATTCACTCTTGCCTAAAGGTATAAAAAAATATCTTTCCAATTTTCCCCTTGAAATATTACCAGCCATCCTAGACATTTTTAAAAATATAAGTATTTGGATGTATTATATTTTAAAAGGAGTCAGCAAGATTCAGCTTACATTTGCCTTAAGGCTTTGTGACTTTAAGTTTACAGTCAATTTGAAAAACAGTTTGGAATATCTGTTAAACTTTGAGCACAGTGAATTTTACCCATCTCTCTTTTTGAAACTATAAACAATCCTGAAATTTTGATAAAAAGCCAATAAATTGGCTCCTAGGAAAAATGCAAACCCATATCCATATTTCTCAATGCTTCTGGCAAGTGAGGCAGTTCTACTTTGGACCCATAAATTGAACAGAGCCACAGTTCCAAAATCCATTTTCTGGAGAAACTTAGAATTCTTAGTTTTTTTTTAATTTTTAAAATTGTTTTGTAGTTGTAGTTGAACAGCATGTCTTTATTTTACTTATTTTTTTTTTTTATGTGATGCTGAGGATCAAACCCAGTGCCTCACACATGCTAGGCAAGTGCTCTACCACTGAGCTACAACCCCAGCCCTGATTTCTTAGTTCTTAATGGCTTAGAGGAAATCTATTTCCTCTAATGGCTATTTGAATCATGTGGGGTTGACTTAAAAACTGGCCATTTCCATATTGTGATTCATAAATGATTTTTTTTAAATCAGGAACTCTGTGAATTGGCAAATATTGATAGAAATATTTATTGAATTCCTCAGCTTGTGTTTCCAGTAGATCCCCTACATATATCTTAGACTTAGCACAGTGACTTATATCACAGTAGAGGCGGTTCTATTTCTTTTTGCTTTTAAATAACTTCATGTGAATGAAAGTTAAGGCCACTTTGGATACATCCATGATCTTTGGTTAAGTTCCTAGGAAGATTCTTGAACAGATATTTGTGAGCAGAAAGTTTACAGAGAGATACTCTCAACATCTTACAAAGCAACATCTTTGATGGGTGAAAGAAGTAAGGGTAAGCAGAGAGAAAAAATAGAACCATGATATCATCACAACAAAGGCCTTGGTTATAGAGCTGGGATAGTTTTTTGGTTTTGTTCTAGATTGAAGCAATGGAGCCAGTCATGGGCATAGGACTGCTCTTGGGTAGAGAGGGCATGTATTTAAGTGACACAGAACTTTTGACCAAGGGAAGTTTCTGGTAATCAATCAATTTTATGAGCTGATAGTAGATAACAATCCTGACAGAGACAATCCTGACAGATGGAAAGGAGAATTTAGCCTTCAGACAATGAAGATCCACAACAGTTCACCCTTTGTATTGCTCAGATCTACTTGCTCATTTAGAAAGTTCACCCCTGAGCTGAGGATGTAAGTTCAGTGGTAGAACACTTGCCTAGCATGTGTGAGGCCCTAGGTTTGCTCCCCAGTACCACAAAAAGAAAAAAAAAAAAACAGTTCCCTCAATCAGGGTTTTGGTTCATCATTTTACCTGGAGAAGTTTACAAGAAGATCATTGACATAAAGATCTTGCCCTTGTTTCTGCAGTTAGCTTAAAGAGCTCAGCTGATATTCACTACCTCCCACTTTCACCAACATATCCTTTCCTGTTCTGGATGACTTGATTATTTGAGGCCTCCCAGACTCTCATCCATAAAGGGTCTGTGCCCTTCTCATGTGCTTTTGCAGATTTCAGCTGTTGCATTTGTAAATTTAACATCAAGATTGTATAGGAGATGTTCCAAAGGATCACTTTCACGTAGGGCTCCCTGTCCCAGTAGGAGACCTATTTTCACCTGATTATCAAAATCAGTTATTTCCACCAGGATGGTAATTCCTTTCCTAGCTTGCTGGGCTTTTGGTATAGGAGTGATTTACAGTTTAATAGAATGCTCCTGTGTTCTTGGTGGACACATTGCTCACATAGGACCTGGCACTTCTAAACCAAGAACACCCAGAATTGCAGAGAAGCACAAAATCTTCCAGTGGAAACCAGGGAGCAGAACTCTGCACACCCACACAATCTACCTATTGGAAACACAACATCATATGACAATCATTAGTTTAAAGTGTACTCTGCATGGAGTATTATCTTCATGCTGGCTTCTGATCTCTGTTGAAAGGTCACTGATCATGATCTAGCTGGCAACTTGTGTGTGTATGTGAATCCCATGGCCATATAGCCACTGCTGCAAATCTGCTGTTTATTTTTTTGTGAGCAGGACTCGTGACTTCTGACTTTCTATGAGAAGAGTTGTAACTCATCAGCAGAAGATGTTAGAATCATAACATGCAGAAGCACAGGACTATTAAAAAAATGAAAGAGAACAAAATAACAGAGAAGAAGAATGATGAAAGAAATGAGAAAATAGTAGCCCTACAATTTGTGATATTCAGGACATGACTGCTTCCCTTTGAAAATGGTGGGCAATTTTACAAAACAAAGCTAATGAACAGCTTTTGGGTTGTCCAGAAAGCTTTGTTATTTGATGGTGTTTGTGTGGTTTGTTCTCTCTCTCTCTCTCTCTCTCTCTCTCTCTCTCTCTCTCTCTCTCCCTCCCTCTCTTCTCTGATCTGTCTGTATCTATCACATCAAGAAAATTAAGAAGCCAGGGCTCAAATTAAGAAGCCAGCTCAGAAAGCTGTGATCACTGGTGTTGCAAGAGACTGTGATTTTGCTGCACATGAAAGTGTGCAGGTTACCTGTGCAGATGGTTTTGAGAAGCAGAACATGAGACCTAGGTTCTCTGACAGTCAGTGGATGTCCATCCTCACATCCATGAGGATGTAACACACAAAGAACTACTCATTTTTCTGATTTACCATATTTTTAGGGAAGACGAGAGCACTGGCCAGGATGTTTGGTATTTGCCAAACAATATTGGTTTAATCCATGGGGAGATTAGGATAATGGTTCTAAGACTTTAATGAATTTATGAATCACTTAAGAGCAATTTTAATTTCCAGGAACCACCTTCAGAAGTTCTGACTCAGTGAATTTAATTTGGTGTTTTTAGCAAAGGAAAGCCAGGTGCTTTTGCTGAAGATATTTGGGGACAATACCATGGGAAATATGAATCCCATAAACCTATTTGAGGAAGTGCTTACGGACTGGCCTTCCATTCTTTGTGGAGTTCTTGACCATTGCAAAATTCACAGTGATAATAACTCCTGATGAAATGTGTTCTGTGGTCTTTTAGAACCTTTAAACTTTTCAGACAGGAAGCTGTCTCATCCAATTGACATAAATACAAGCGTAGATCCAGCTGAATTTCCTTTCTTTCTGTTCATTGAATGAAAGACAGACTCCCGCAGTCGAGAACATTTAGAATGATTCAACTAATACTTGGGCGGCTTGATTTGAACTCTGGCATCTTCTCATTTAGGCACGCTGACAACTTGAGAGGCATTATGGCACTCCATAAGTTGGACTGTCAAACCACTAACCATGAAATATGAAGAGAATTTCAAAGTGGTTTTTGAAAAATGAAATGTGAATAATAAATCGATCTATTCCATTTAGTCACTTTTTATTGACAGAGAAGCTTCCATCTGAATATCTGAAAGAAACATTCACTACCAGATCATTTAAAGTATTATTCAGTGCCCTTTTAAAATAGAGGGCATTTTTATTACATGAAATTCCTTTCTTCTCTCCCTTTCAGAAAGTTTTTTTTTCTTTTTAACATCTTAGCAGGTGCTGTATTTATCAAATAAGAAAAATGGATCAAATGTACTTTGAAAATGTAAAGCTCTATGCTCCTATAAAATGATTCAGGGGATGGCTCACTGGTTTTCCCACTACAATAGTATAGGCCACTTGCAAATAAGAATCTGTCCTCTCTTCTCTTTGTAACCCTCATAGTTCCTAGCACAGGCAAATAGAAGGCACTTGTTGACATATTTGATCACTATCTCTAAGTCTACATTTATTGTTTACAACTTCTCTCACTAATGCCTTATAAAATCAGTTCCTACTATGATTATAGTTCAAACATATCTGATAATGACTATACAAAAATTGGTTGCTCTAAGGTCAAAAATGGAAGATCTAGGTTTTTTTCCCCCTTGTTTCTTTATTCTGTGATTGAAATTGTTTTTGACCTTGGATGCTCTTTTCTGATAATTCTGAATGTGACTCCAAAACCCTTCTTCACACATATCCTACAATTTCTTACTAGGGTTCCCTACCAATCAATCAAGACTCAAGGTAACATTTTTAGTATCCTTCTTCTAGATACCCATTTCAAGTTAAATATCCAACAGGAATTCTGGGAGACAACAAAACAAAACTAGTTATAGCATCATAAAACCTGGGCATTTAGTGCTGACACTTCCACAAAAAAGCAGTGCCACCCTAAGCAAATAATTTAATATCATGGGGCCTCCATTTTCTCATTTGCAATGTAAGTTATTTGCATGAGATGATCCCTGAGGTGGGTACCTACTGCCAATTATGAGAGTTGGTGATTTGGTGAATGGAAGCCAGCAATCACAACCATGCTGCTTTTCCATTCTACCACCAAAAAATAAAATATGAATAGCTGCTAGACATTTTCCATGAGCTTGTGTTTGCAAATTCTTGATGATACTTTAAATTTTATAGTCCTCTGTGAGGAGACCAGTCACACTGGTTATAGTGGAAGTAGCTAAGTGTTGGCTGCACAGAGTATTTTGGAAAGGTGTTTGGAATCACTAAATTTTACTGTAACCATTTATTTTCTGGGTTCCACTAGAATTACACTTGAGACAATATTTGCACCTAGCTCTAAGCACAATCTCATGCCATATCCCATTTTGAGAGGCTTTGAACAAGTATGTCATTTGTCTGAATCAGAAGCCTCCTAGTAACCATCTGATCAGTCAAGAATGTTGTGGTTGGAGAAATCCCAGAAAGTTGGCTTCTCCTCTTTGTCCTGCTTGCACCCTGAGCCCTAGGACAAGTTCAACAGTCCCATTAAGAGTGGAGCCCAGAAACCGCTGTACCTTATTCTGAGGAGCACATGCAACAGAGGATAGGAAAGCCCTCTGTCCACTGGAGAGCATAAGAAGGGTGTTCTCTGAGCAGCAGCAGCATGTTGCATAAACATGTCTGAAAATAGTTGTCGTGTTATGAAAGCACATCCTGAGTGATCAAACGGAAAAATGTGTGAGTATTTAGAGCTGTTTCATAACTTCTTGACTAAAATGCAAGTAAGTGAAATCATACAATCTTTTTCATTCATGATCGCTCACAAAGATCCATACACACAAAGATGGGCTCATTGATGGGAGCACCTGCTCTTTCTCTTGCCATTTCTTTTTTCCTCCCTTCACATTGTCCCCCTTTTCTCTTCCTCCATCCTCCCTTTGTGTGCCCCCCTTTTTTCTCTCTCTCTCTTTTTTCCTCTCTTCCCCTCTACCACTCTCTCCCAACAATCCAAAGATTTTAAGTCCGATGCTATCTCTGAGAATTTGGGACTGGGTTCAGTTATTTACTATAGCTTTCCAAAATTTCTTTCCCTGGAATTTTTCATCTTAGAACAGAGAAAACATCTCTGGTTGGCTGTTAGGATGACAAACACTCATTGTCAAAAGCTCTTTCCCCCTACTTGCGGGCTTTGCTGAGTTGTGCTTGCAACCCTGTTGTTTGTGGATTAAAAAAAAAACAAAAAACTATTTAATTTGTATTTTACTGAAGATTCACTTGAGCATGTATCAATTAGCTGTAAACTATAAAAATCTTATCAGAGACCTCACAATATACTTGGAATTTGTGTGGCATCTGAGAATTCAAGAAGTGTCCTCTGATGTGTGACAGAGTATTAAGAAAATGATTTTTTTTTGCAGAAATTCCATACTTCTAGAAAATTAGAAGGAAATATGAGGACAAGCAGAAAACTTTTTTGTTTTCCCTATGAAATAGGTGTTAAGACCCCTATTTCCTTTATCCCACGCGATGAGTAAATTTTAAACTACTCCGACTTTTCAAAACATAAATTCATGTAAAGTAAGATTTCATGGATGAACAAGTTAAATATCCAACAGAAGCTACCCCTCTGACCTCACTTCTTAGAGAATGTGGTTTGTCATGGTGATGGGAAGTTATTATAATCAGAACAAAATAACAGATCTATTCAATATCTGTGAAAATTTTCTTCTTTGGTTCAAGGTAGGCTGAACCAAAGTCTTCTCCTAAGATGTCTATAAAATGGACATCCAAATACTGACACCTAGAGTAATGCCTAGGACATAATACACACTTCTTTTTTGTTTTTTGCAGTACTGAAGGTTGAACCCAAGGCCTGATGCATGTGATGCAACAGCTCTACCCTGAGATACATTCCACAGCCCCACAGTAAAGTTTTAATCTATATTCTTGTGTAGAAATCAAACATTTTCACATGTAAAGCAACATATCTTCTATATTATCCTGAGATCCAAAGGGGACCCAATTAAAAGGGGTGTGTAAATCACCATTGGAAACCATAGAGCCCCTGAAAGATGTAGAGTCACCTGTAGTTCTAGGCTAGCCTTTTTATTCCTGGAAGTGAAGGAAACCTGGAGTCCACACTTGGCATGTGCAATATTAGTTGACATCCTAGTGAACAGTTACTCACAAATCATTATAGTGTTTTTGTAAGATCTGTGCTGGGTACTGTGTGTGAGAAGCACACATAGCAGTAACAACATCCGCATACTTTAGGGCATAAAGCAAGGGGTAGATATGATGCAGGGATGAAGCCTCTCATTCCTGGTCCTTATCATATTGTTTGTTCACATGGGAGTGGAGGGCCTGGAAGATGTCCCTGGCTTGGTAGGTTTATGACAGGTGCTGACCTTGTGGCCCCACTCTGAGAGTAGCATGGATGTGTCGCCTGCTGCAGGTGCAGTGAGCACTGGGTAATGGTAGCTAATGCTGATGAGGATAAATGATTACAGTGGTTGGCCTTGGAAAAGAGACTAGAGAAGCCAAACAGAAGTGCAGGTGTCTGAGCAGTTAGACTAATTCAGTCTCAACTGCTGCCACATTTGATTTGGAAAAGAAGCCAAGAGAAGTTATGGGCAGGCTAGAACCTGAATGTAAATGTTGATCTAATTTACTCACTCATAGCAAGATCATCATGCAATGGGAGAACATTTCTCCATTATAACAGAGCCTAATATGTATTGGATAAATGGGTAATAACACCTAACATGTATTTCCCAATTTACAATGCAGAGGGTTAGATACTATTTTACATTTAATAAATGAGGACCTTGATGCTTAGATAAACTTTGTAATTGTCCAGTTAACTGGGGCTTCTATTTGAGATGCTTTTTTAAATTTTTAATTAATTCATTAATTTTTATGTGGTGCTGAGGATCCAACCCAGTGCCTCACATGTGCTAGGTAAGTGCTCTACCACTGAGCTACAACCCCAGCTCTAAGATGCTTTTGTTGTATACTAAAACTCTTTTCAGAGGTCACTTTCAACCTCTCTTCTTCCTATGTTTGATGGTTTGTCATTAAAAAAGCAGAACTACATTATCATTTGTAATTCTTAAAATTCTCTCGAAAGAGTATTAAATGTCAATTGTTTACAATATGAGGGCAATATGGTTATCTTTGAGAAGGGAGAAGAGAATATGATTATATTTTTATCTTTCAAGAAAAGCTGAAGTACCATCTATACAGGAACGATATGAATGATCTTGTTTGGAAAGCATGGTAAATGCATCCAAAAATAATTTCTTATTTCCATCTTCAGAAGAAATACTAAGTCCTTAGCTACTCTTTTCCTATGCTGAATGAACTTGAAGCCACATTTGTCAAGTAAGAAGTTCAAACAGCACCAAGTTTTTACAGCATGAGCTGAGTAATGGTGAATTTACTAGACTTTTTCTGTTAGGGAGGAGTGGAATTTTTGTTTGTTAGACAGAAATAGTCAGTGTCTACTGTGGACCAATGCAGTCAACAGGGATGTTGGGATCTGTCTTTTCCACTCTGGGCTTCCTACTGAAAGTTAACTCTGCCCTGAACTAGACCAGAGGTTACCTGTGGAGATAGAACCAAGTCAACCTGCTTAGGAAACTAGACTCAGAAGTGTTTACATCTCTGGCCTCACGGTGGTTATCTATCCAATGTCCCTGACCAATCATAAGTCCTATTTCTGTATGGCTTGCCTGCTGAGCTCTATGCTTTGTGTATAACAATGCATGATGCACTTGGGCCCCATCACAAAGTTGCCTTGGATGCCTAAGTATCAATCAGAATCAGAAAATTACCCTAGATACCTTGAAGAGGCCAGCTCCATCATGGGACTTCTCAGAAGGCACGGAACTGTACATTCATGCTGATTTTCCTGCCCCAGGGTTTCTGGTCCTCATTCCCATCCATCATTTTCCTTTTTTGTACACAGAATGATGAGTTGCCTTTTTATTTGGTAAACTCTGTAATATTGAAAAGTTGTCATAATGCACAGAACCATCTGACAGTGAATCAATGGTGATTATGAAGGCAGCCAGGCACCTTCTCTGATCATGTGGCAGGGAATAAGAACACTTGATGCCTGGGTCACAGCAGCCATCATTAACTGACTTCTTGCCACCCTAAAAATGCATAGAATCAACACAGTTCTCCTAACATGGAAACACAGCTTTCATGTTTTTATTCTACTTTTACATTAAGGTTCTCAATTATTTTGATTATTTCAGAGCACTGACCAAGAAGGACAGCCACATACTTATGAAAACACATACTTACATAACAGGTTTTAAGAAAAATCACAAGACATGTTTGAAAGATGTGATTAAAAAAAAGCTAACAAAATTCTTGAAGTGATCAGAGCATAGGGATTATGTACAAAATGAACAGGCAAAAGCAAGAAGAGATTCTGCACCATGGTCTCTGCAGTAAGGATGGATACCCAGTTATCAACCAGTAGTAGGCTGATTAATGGTCCCCCAAAGGTATCCTCATCCTATAACCTGGAAACTGTGTTACCTTATTGTCAAAAGAGGGCTTCGAGCATGCGGATCCAGTATTATCCTTGTGAGCCCTAAAGGCAAACAGATGTATCCTTGTCCCAGAGAGGCAAATACCAGAGATGGGATGGTGGAAAAATGACCATGGAGAAGGAGATTGGAGTGACATGACCGCAAGTCCAGGAATGCCAGCAGCCATCAAAAGTTACAAGGGGTAAGGAGTAGCTTCTCCCCTGAAGCATTCAGAGGATGGTGGTGTTCACTTGGTTTCAGCCCAGAAATACTGATTTCAAGCTTCTGACCTCCAGAACCATGAAAGAATGAACTTCTGTGTTCTAAGCTGCCAAGGTTGTGATGATTTTTTTTTTTTTTAATAGCAGCCTCGGGAAACTAATCTACTTCACAAGAATCAATCGAAAAGGGAAGACAGATGATACTCAGAAAGTACTGATTTCAAGTTAATGATGCTCTTCAAAAAAGGAGTTGGCAGCTGAGTAGTGGTAGCACAGACCTGTAATCCCAGTGGCTTGGGTGGCTGAGGCAGGAGCATGGCAAGTTCAAAGCCAGTCTCAGTAGTTTAGTGAGACCCTATGCAATTTAGCAAGACCCTGTCTCAAAATAAAAAATAAAAAAGGGCTGGGGATATGGCTCAGTGATTAAACACCCCGGGTTCAATCCCCAGTAACCCCCTATATCCCCCCAAAAAAGTTGACAGGCAAGAATCAAGAAATCTCAGAGTGGCTTTCTATCTCTGATTCTCACCACTCTCTCTAATTCTCTCTTAGAAAAAAAAAGGCAGAGTATTAACTTCATTTAGCAATTGGGATGATAACTTGGACAGTTTTATCAGCACAGAGCAGAGGAGAAAGAGAAAGAGTGATTGGTCCTGAGACTGGAGGCAGATGCATAGACAGGCCATACAAGTGGTTCCATAGTGAGTAAAGACAAAATATCTTCTCCAACATGTTGTGCTAAGGATCAGGAAACTGAAGTCTCATTGTCATTTCTTATGATTTTTCTATGTGTCCTTGAGCCAATGGCTTACCTTTTCTAGGACTCAATTTCCTCATCTGTAAAAGGAGTCAATTAGATATACTCAGCAACTCCTTGAACCCTTAATATTCTATGACTTAATCTAGGCCTGAGTTGAAATTAAGATTTGTTAAAAGTTCAGTTTTAGGACACTCAGTTTGTGATATATATATATATATATATATATATATATAGGCATTTTACCACCCAAACCACAAATAGCTGGAATTTCACGTGTGTGTGTGTGTGTGTGTGTGTGTGTGTGTGAGAGAGAGAGAGAGAGAGAGAGAGGGAGGGAGGAGAGATATGGGGGGGAAGGAGGGAGAGATTTCTCTTCCCATTTAAAAACTTCTGGATGAAATAATATAGTACATTAGAATAAATAAGTTTATCAATCTTTATTGTAGCACTTTTCTTTTTGTTATTGTCATACACACGTTACACCACAACAATTAGTTTATGTCTGTCAATACAACTAAGCAACTCAGAGAAGAAACTAGATATAATTCATTATTGAATCCTCATGACCAAGCACTTAAGTGCTGGTTCAAAGTAGGTGCTCAACAGCATGTCTTGATAGAATAACAGAAGGATAGTAGATGGTAGAGAAGTTTCCAGAAAATGAGGGCACAGAAACATAATAGCAACAACAAAAATACATTGTCTGTATTTCCTACTTACCTATGATGGGTGGTACCATTTATAAATCATCTATACCAGATTTTTTCTCATAGCTGGAAGCCTTTATCAAGTTTTTTTTTTTTTTTTTGGGGTAGGGGGATGGGATGAGGCATTTTGTAATCTTTATGAGAGGTTTGTTTTTTGTTTAAAACATTCTCTCTCTAAAGCACCATTAGACTGTTAATTAAAGTAAAAGAGACTTAATTTGTAACTGGGACTTGATGAAGGAATCAGAAACAAATGCTGCACAGCATCTAATGCTTTCCTGATTATTAGCACGTCTTTTGATTCTTTTAAAATTCCTCTATCCTTGAATTTCAGTAGATGAATTTTAGGTATTTTTCCACTGAAAATGACAGCAAAGAAAATTGCCAAGCAATGACACATTAAGCAAAGAAATGAGTATTTGGTTGGGCTATTTTTCATGATCTTTCTTGCTATTTTTTTAAAAATTAATCCAACTTGCAAGGGAAAATATATGGTGAGTTATAGCCCATTCTGCCTGCAAAAAGTAGTCTATAAACATAATGTTATTAGGGAAGTATTGAATTTGATATGTAACAAGTTACTCTATAACCCTCAAGGCTTTAAAAAATAATCCAGAGTGTCCTCAATTTATAGCATCTTAGGAGAAGATACCTATACTAAATTAACAAGAATCCATTCACACAGGAGACCTTGTGTTTAAAATGTCTTCCATTACTCAGAACCAAGAGATGTAAGATATTTTATTTCTTTTTAGGCTGATCTGGACCTACTTTCAAGAGGTCTGGGACACTTTTTCACATCCTTCTCAGGAAAGCCATTCAAATCACAACCAGGGCTTATAATACTAGGTAATTTTAAAAATTTCACTCAGATACATTGTTATCTATAAATTACATACTTGAATAAGTGATTTACACATAATTAAGCTGGACATGCTTTAATTAGTAAATAAGATTTCTTTCCATCCAAACTAATTTTCCATCTCTGTCTCCAGGAAAGCTGGGTCCTTCATAACTGGTCTGTGGGAATAAACAAAATCAAATCTGAATGACTCCTTCCTTCTTAATTGCTAGACCACCTCCCCTTGTAATTAGAAGTCTTGGACCACTACCCAGAGCTTCCTTTACACCTCTAGTCCCTGCATCCCTCACCTCAAATCATACCCACATTGCTGCTCCTCACTGTTCAGTAGCTTTCTAACCCTCGTCTTTGCCTGTTTCTTAGGAAATAACCTGTCTTTCTGATTCAGTCAATCACATGCTAAAATGTCGCCTGTTAGTTAGGCTCTGGCTTATTATGAAATGGTTATTCCCCAATATCTACCTATCCACATCACATCATTAGCTATCAATAGTGCAAAAAGTACTATTTTCCAACCCTTATTTCTAGGATGGGCTTTTTTTTAAATTTTTTTATTTAAATTTTTATTTTTTTTAGTACTGGGCATTGAACTCAGGGGTCCTCAATCACTGAGCCACATCCCCAGCCCTATTTTGTAATTTATTTAGAGATAGGGTCCCACTGTGTTGCTTAGTACCTTGCCCAATGCTGAGGCTGGCCTTAACCTTGTGATCCTCCTGCCTCAGCCTCCAGAGCCACTGGGATTATAGGCATGCGCCACCATGACCAGGCTAGGATGGGCTTTTTAAAATATATGACTAAAGCTTCATCTGGAATTACATGAAGAGTGGCATGAGCTCTTAAGTTCTGTCATACATGTTACTGTGGTGCCTCAAAAAGGTTGAAAGATGCTAAACCAAGTTCCCTGGGAAATTTGGAACCCTCACAGAAGAGTTATCATAAGGAGTTTCAATCACAGGAAGATTTACAGCATTATCATTCACATTAACCCCATTCACTACTCACCCCAGACTCTAAAACCAAAAAATCAGCAACCAATCACTAGGTAAAATATCCCTAGTGTAGCAATGTTCTGTTTCCCACGTCTTTTTCTATCATGGGATGGAAGTTCATTGTGAACATATTCTTCCCGCAGGAGATACAGAGGAGATGAATTCTTCAAGATTTCTTATTTGCTTTCCTATTATTTTGGGGTATGCTTATCCTCTTACCTAGGGAGTAAATGCCTTAGATTTAAGACTTAGATCATAATTTAGACTTAAGGAATGGGCCACTAGATCCTTGGACCCAGGATCACCCAACTTGGGTTGGTCCCTGGATATTAAAACAACACTAGAAAAAATGTTACTTATTCAACAGATCACACACACACACACACACACACACACACACACACACCAAAGGGGAAAAAAGTAGAGAAGATTAATTGGAGGGGGTAAGGTGCTATTGGAGAGAAACAGGTTGAGTGAGGCAGATAGATAGGATCTCTGCTACCTTGACAGATAGGATCCACTTTGGGTCCAGAAAGGGTAGCATTCCTCTTCCTCTAGAGAAAACTTGGTTTCCCTTCAGATGTCTTCATTAGTTGCAGATTTGCAGTGCTTCCCTGGCCTTACTTCTGAATTCCACAGTGGTCCCAGATTTACTGAATGACTTTGGTAGCTATCAATACTAACTTCCTTCATTCAAATCAAGAGTTTATAAAACATAGCATTTTTTAAAAGAATCAGAGTAGTCATAAAACTAAATGAGACAGTGGGACTTGAACAAATTTAATATCCAGGTCAAACCAAATTCACCCAATAAGAGGAACACATTTATTTTGTTGTACCCAGTTTCCTCTAAGCAGATTTTGATTATGTTGCTTAGCAAGACAAGAATGCACAGCAAAGAAAAACAGCCCTGACTTACAGTCAGAAATCTAGGCTCTTGTTCTGGGTTTGCTATTAACAAACTTTGTGACCACAAGCAAATTACTTAACCACTCGGTGCCATTTCTACCCATTTTCCTGTCTGTAAAAACATGAATAATAATGCTTGTCCACCAGTCTACGTATATATTTTTATGTCACTGAAAACACAAAATAATATGTACCAGAGTGAATCATCCTAATCCAACTTCCTTCCCTGCTTCTCCAAGTCAGGATGAAGTCACAGTGTGCTCAGTCAACTAACCTGAAGCTGAAAACCTATAGAAATGCTGTCTTATTTAGGAAGAAGAAACTGAAGTTTAAAGACAGACAAATAAATAGCTCCTTGGCTCCGCAGTGTTGCTTTCCTTGGGAGTGAAATAAACTCAGGACCCTAATTCTGACAAAAGTGACTGATTAGTCATCAGGTGAGAAGGAGGGCCATTTAGAAAACAAGGATGACTATGATTTTAGCTGTCTGCAGAGTCACTTCCTCCCTCAGGGTCAATGGTGGGGGCCCTGTGAAATAAATCTGAGATGGGTGCCTGGAACCTTCTTGTCGAGAAGTGTTCTTTGACTAGACACCATTCTTCAATATTGCACATCCACTTTTGCTGAGGGATAGGAAAGAATTTACGTCCTCCCCCTCTTATATGTGCCAGATTTGCCAAAGGAAATGCCTGGATGTTCTCAGTTTCTAAAAGATTAAACAAAAGGCAGAAAGCCAGGCCAATAAAAGCTCACAAAAGAGAGGCTTAAAGTAGCACTGCTTTCTCTCCCTATAGAAAAAATACAAAATATGTGTATATGATCTATTGATTGTATTTTTTTCTGAACACTCGACTTGTGGTCTGTCTGCTACTTAGCCAAGGACAGGAGGATTTGCTTAAAGATTGGGTTGGGCAGTGTCTGCGTGTACATATACCCATATGTATCAGGATCCAGTCAAAGTGGCAGAGTTTTCCCTGATGGATTCAGAAAGCTTAAAACTTGGCCAGTTGCAAAGAGAGTAAAGATTCAATCAGGACTTGAATGCAACTCGGGCAGTTGGAAGTCAATAAGTTTTTCCTCTTTCTACTCTGAAGCAATAGCTGTGACTCATGTCCCAGGCACTCACTTGAGATGAAAGAGTTTGAAGTGATTTAAAAGAGAAAGGAAGACCTCATTTCCCATCCCATTCCTGACCTTTCTTCTCACAGCTTGCGAAACCCTTGATGCTGCTGCCATCACTGACACTCATTTGCAGTGTGTGGGTTCACCGGATTTTCACAGATGGAGCTGTCTGCGTTTGTTAGCTGCTAAGTGGAAATTCATCATGGGGACCCTGGGAAAGTGAGCAAGAAAATATCAAGCAGGAAAATGTTGCTACCTAAAAAAGTTAAGCAATTTATCGAGTATGAAGTTTTTGATACTTTGACTCAACAAAAAACTTTTATAGCACTTCCTATAGGCGGATACTATGAGTGTCTTATAATTATCAATATGATGATTCTCTTGAGAACCTGATGAGGAAGATGCTACCATCATCTCTATTTTGCAGATGAGAGTTAAGGCACATAGTGATTTAGTGATGTTTGCCCAAAGTCATGAATGTAGTTAATGACAAAGCTACAATTCAAGCCTAAGTACTCCAGTACCCATGCTCTTGAGCATTCTGCTTTGCAATTTTTAGAAGACAGTGGGTATAAAAATGATATAAACAAAGATTTAGTAAAATGCCTAGTTATTATGATCCTGAATGTTGTCCCCTTTGTCTACAGCTTTTCATTAACTACTCATGTGAAAGTATCTGTAGGCAGTTAAAGTTAGGGGTTTAGCATCTAATATATCCCCATTTAAAAATAAATTGAAGCCTGGCACGCTCATGCCTGTAATCCCAGAGGCTTGGGAGGTTGAGGCAGGAGGATGCCTCGTTCAAAGCCAGCCTCAGCAAAAATGAGGCACTAAGCAACTCAGTGAGACCCTGTCTCTAAATAAAACACAAAATAGGGCTGGGGATGTGGCTCAGTGGTCCAGTGCCCCTGCGTTCAATCCCCGTTACTCCCAAATAAATAAATAAATAAATAGATAAACAAACAAATAAATAAAATCTTGGTTTTCCAAAAGGACACACTTTCCATGTGTATTTCCAGGGCCAACTCTGCCTCCTTCTGTGCACTGGGTACTGGAGGTGGCGCAACACTCTCTCATGGGTGCTGGGGATAGGGTGGGCCCTCAGGGTTCAGTGAGTGAAGACTACATCTTACCCTCTCAGTGGCAGGGGTTTGACCCAAGTGCTGAGGGATGACTTTCTGCCTCTGGTGGACCTTGAGATTCATGCCTCAGTCTCCATGAAGAGATTCCATTCTCCATTCCCTTGCCTTTTTAAAAATTTCAATCGTCTTTTTTTGTAGTTTTCCTCCTTAGACCTTATCCAAGTTTCAAGCCCACAAAAATCTATAAACATTATAAATGCTTGTTTTATGCCAGTAAGTTGTGGAGTCAATTTGTTATATGGCATTAGATAAACTGGTACAGTTAGGGTGACATCACTAGAACATTTTCTGGGGTCTTTCAATTTTTAAATTATTCTTAAATTTACTTAATATTACCCACTTTTGAAAGAAAAATTTCCTTTTATTCAGATGTTTCTTAGCTATCACCTAATGTCTCTCCTCTCTTCACTGTAAATTCCTTGGAAGGATGTGTCTGCCATTTCATGTTTTGGGGTTTTATCTTTCTCCCTCCACTACAATGGTATTATTAAAGTTATCAAGGACACTACACTTGTCAGAACCCAGGTGTTGATCTTGCTCAACCTCAAAGATTTTGTTTTTTAAAGTCTTTACTGATTACTCTTTTCTAGACCTTCTTGGTTTACCACTCTTTCCTTCCTTCTCTAAGTTTCAAGACCTAATGCCCACCTGGATTTTCACCTGATGTGACTCGGCATGACTTGACTGTCTCCCTGTGACACCTCCACTCCCAATAAGCTCCTAGCTTTTCAGGACTCCAGTGTTAGGTGGCAGTTAGATATGTACAGAGGGGTCAGGAGTTCAAGAAAATATTTAAAACAAATCAGTTAATCCACAGTCCTGACTCAGTGGTGCCTCAAGGTCTGACAAGATAGTTACTTCAGGACCCCTGCGCAATGTCAACCCTAAAAAATATCCCTCCTACTGGAATAGGAGGATAGTTAATTCAGGTGAGGACTAGAACATGTTTGCTCAGTAGGGCCCAATTGCTAAAACATCTTACAAACAACACGGACTAGAGACTCCCAGACCTAGGAAAGCCCGGTGACCATAAATACTGTAAAACCAGTTCCAAGTAGGACCTGTCTGCCAGGACAAGATGATTAAGAGTTGTCCTTAGGTTGTTAATAGGTGTAATCTTGTCAAGCCAGGACAAGAGTTGAAATGTGGGCAGGACCTTCTAACCATCTCCCTTTTACCCCAATAAAAGTTGTAACACAAAAAAGTAGGTTATTGTCTATCTTAGAAGACCCACTTTCTCCTTTGAAGGTGTCTCCCCACTTCTTTTTCTTCTAATAAACATGGATATACAATTACTAAGTCTTGTGTCTTGCTTGAAATCCTATCATGAAAGGGTTCAAGAGCTGAGAACAATGCAAACTTCAGTGAGATTTTATTTCAGATATCATCTCATCTCTATTATTACAGACATGACTCCTAGATCTTCACCTCTTCTTTATCTGTTACTAACTGTCTCTTTGAGAGATTTCATACTGTCTTGTGATGAGAAAGGGCATCATTCCTACAGTGCCTCTGAAGCTCTGGACTTGAACTTTTTGTTTTCTATTTAATTTCCATCAGGGCATCTGTTTTGGTTTGGATACGATTTGTCCCACAAAGGTCCATGTGTCAAAGACTTTGTCCCCAGTGCGGCAGTGCTCAAAGGTTGAAATTTTGGGAAGTGGTTGGATCATGAGGATGCTGACCTCATCAGTAGACGAATTCATTGAGAAATTCATATTTAATGGCACTGTTGGAAGGTGATGGAAACTATAGGCAGTGGGGCCTCCTTGGAAGAAGTAGGTCCCTGGGGGCATGCCTTGGAAAGCTGCATCTTGTTCCCTGTCCCTTCTTCTTTATTTTTCTCCTTCCCAGCCGTCAAGAGCTGAGTAGCTTTCCTCCACCATGCACCATTGCCATGATGTTCTGCTTTGCCTCAGGCCCAAAGCAATGGAGCTTGCTGCCCATGGACTGGAACCTCCAAAACTATGAGCCAAAATAAATCTTCCCCCCTCCAACTTGTTTACATCAGTATTTTGGTCACAGCAACAAAAATGTTGAAAAACATATTATCTAATCAACATAACGCTTAACATGACCAAAGTATTCTTACAGATTTTTGTTGCAAAATGAACCTCTCTTCAAGTCTTGCTTCATAGAATTTAATGTCATCACCATCCACTTGATTGCTCAGGCCAAGATTTGATTTCTCTTTTTCCTATATACCTCACATTTACTCCATTAGGAAATCCCATGGCACTATTTTAAAAAATATACCCCAGTTCTTATATTATCTTTAAACTACCTCCATTCCATGCGCCCTCAAATCAGCATCAAATTTGTAGATTTTAAATATTTATCTTCACCACTAGAAGGTAGGTCCTTGGGACCCTAGAACAGAACTTAAACATAAGACATCCTCAATAAATATTTTTTGACAAGCTGACTAAATGATTCAGGAATTATGATAAAAGAGCATTCTCCCTGAAAAAAAAAAAAAAAGCATATGTAAGATAATGTCTCTAGATGTTCTTCTGGAATCTGTACCTGAAAAAAAAAAAAGCATATGTAAGATAATGTCTCTAGATGATGTTCTGGAATCTTCACATGGGGAAATTTTAAAGAATTCCCCTGGTTATTTTCTATTTTAAACAGTGCTTATTATGGAGCTTGCATCTAAATTATTATTTACACTTTCACATGTTTTATACATTTTGTATATATAATATTTTATCCAATATAGTGATGTGTTACAGGAGTAGGCAAATTAAGGCCCTGAGCCAAAGGCAGCCTGCAGCCTGCTGCCAGTTTTTAATATAGCCTTTTAGCTAAGAAGGGTTTGCGCATTCTGAAAGAAGATGAAGTAACAGAGACAATGTGTGTCAAACAATCCTAAAGTACTCACTATAGGCCCTTTTTCAGAAAATGTTTGCCATCTGCATTAGCATATAAGGTTCACATTGATTTTTTATTAAAAACTTTATTTTATGTTATTTTATTTGGTACTGGGGATTGAACCCAGGGGTGTTTTACCACTAACCTACATTCCCAGATCATTTTATTTTCATTTTTATTTTGAGACAGGGTCTCACTAAGTTGCTGAGGCTAGCCTTGAACTTGCAATCCTTCTGCCTCAGCCTGGGATTACAGGTATGCAAAATTTTTATTATTATTTTTTAAAGCAACTTTAGGTTCACAATAAAATTGAGAGGAAGGTACAGAGATTGTCCCTATATTCCCTGTCTCACATAAGCATAGCCTCACTCATTATCAACATTCCCAAGATCAGATCTTTTTTTTTTTTTTGTATTAAAATTTATTTTTTTTTAATCCCCGTATTTTAAGATGGGGATTTGATGAAGAAGGTGATGAATAAGCAAGTGGCCCGCAGCTCTGCGGACCTGATGAAGACAATTCATATGAAATCCATAAATAATACAAGTGCTTCTAATTGACAGAACCAGGGTCAATTAAATTTAACGCCAAAGGATATTAAGGAGAGACATAATTGTTGAATATTAAAGATTTCAAAGGAGTAACATCTGTGATTCAGTGTTCATTTAATATAAAATTTATGGCATACATTTTAGAATAGAGTAATTTTCCATTTCCTGAGGGTTTAACATACTTTTAACTTCATATAGCTTGTAGATATAATTTTATATCTTAAGCTTAAATTCTCATTCCATATCTTCAAATTGAAGACTAATTAAAATATTAAGCATTAAAATATTAAATTGATTATGTGAGGGAAAAACTATTAGGTAAAATATTAATGGAAAGAATATGAAAATGTTTGGGCCTGTATTAAATATGTACTAGCTATAGCCTTCAATAAATTAACAGTGTTGCCAAAGTTTATATTGCTGCTGCTACTATTATTAAAAGTGGACACAAAAATAGCCCTTGCATTGGGTTGAATAAATTAACTTTCAAATGAATATTATTTCATTTAATGAGTTTCATCTTGCCATCTTGAATATTTATATTAAATATGAACTTTTTGCTAATTCAATGCATAGCATGGTGACTATGAATCTGGATAAGTTTCGGACCAGAGTTATAGTTTTAAGAATCTTTTTGTTATTCTAAAACAATGGCAACATTTTCTTCAAGCTAAACAAACAGGTGTAGTTCAAATACATTTGTGCTATTGTACCAATAGGCTACATTTCTTTTGGCATCCATTCCCTCTACCAGTGGTAAAAATTGTTTTTGTTTTTTTTTTTTTTTTTTTTTTTTTCCTTTCGGGGGAAACGCCTCTGACCACCAGAAACTGTAAGCAATAACCGAGTTGGAGGTGTCCATCAAGATACCACATCTTCCCTTAACAAAAGCTAAGATTGAACTACCCTGGGCCAATTGGATGGACCCTTCTGGCTTCATCAGAATGATTCACAGAAGGAAAAAGCAACTTGCTTGTCATCTGGATGTCTGAGCTCCTCAGCTTCTTGTTCTCTCCTGCCTTGAATTTGGTGAGCTGCCAAATCTGTACTCCCAGTCAATTTTACTTTTCTTTTCTCTTCCCAATCCAAACACCTGGCTCTGTCTTTAAGTTAACAAGAGTCACTCTTTTGATTCTGATACCTCCTCTGAAAAGATTCATTTAGGATCACATGATACAAAAATGAAGTATAACATTATGAACTACATCTGAAAGACAAAAGCAGATAAAAACTGGTGAAAATGATTTTGCTTTATTCTAATGTGTGTTTATACACACTCACCTAGGTTTGCTTCATCTAAGCTGCAAACACTTTTTAAGCTATGAATATGTTAGTAGCAAGAGATGTTGCACAAATTGTTTCTCGTGTGTTGATGTTAACCCAGCATTCCGGCATGACCTACTTGTCAAGAGGAGAGTCCTCTCCAGCCCACTGATACTTATTTGAACTGTGTGAAGCTAATGTTGATTCAGGCAACACCACTGAAATGAGAGTAAACACTAAGCAAACACACTCCTTTATCATAACAAGGGAAAACATGTGGTTTGACAGCACCACTTTCCCCTATATCAAGAATGTGCTAACTGAAAATTTTCTCTAATTTCCACAGAGATTTTTATTTTTAACTATGAAGCTAAGGGGTTGCAGAAAGTGCTAAGAGGTTTGGGGAAAGGATCATTTGAAAGAAACAATAATAACTTCTGTTTATAATGCTAATTATTACTTTTATCTTCTAAATCAGTCCTTGAAACAACATAAAAGGAAGGCATTTTCTCTTTTACTCAGGTGAAAAAACTGAGATTCAAAGAGGAAAAATTAACTTGCCTGAGGTCACCCTATATTTATGAAGGGACAGGACTGAAATTTGAACCAAGGTATCTCTGTCAGCAAAGCCCATGCTTTTAGACGTTGCACCATTTAATTTCTGTAACAGATTTTATACTCTGTTCATCCGTCCATGAAAGAATATCTACAGGGCACACACAAAAAATTGGATACAATTTGTCACACAAAATAGCTTTTTAAAATCAACTCAGATAAGAGACTTGGGTAGGTTGTATTTGAAGAAAATAAAGTGATTGGAATATGTATCTTACAAATTCTAGCCTCTACTTTCTTACACTGCTGAGTAACCCTCTCCTTCAGAACTTGGAAGTTCTGACTACCAGAGACAAGTTCACAACTCCCTTTAACAAAAGACAAAACAAACAAACTAACTAACAAAACATCCCCTCAAATCTTGAAGCATTAAAAACTAAAAGAAAAGTGCCATAATTTTATCTATTCCTGTCATAAACCAAGCCTTGAAAATAGCCATTAATTTTTTTTTTGGATGCTAAAAATCTCATTTACTAGAAGTTCAGAACAGAATGAAGGTTATCAAAGCCTGGGAAGGTGCTGGAGAGGAGGGATGGAGAGAAGATGGTTCATAAGTCAGGGATGGAGAAAGAACTTCTAAAGTTCTATAGGAAAGTAGGATAGCTATGGTTGATAATGATTATTTATATATTTCAAAACAGCTAGTAAAGAGAATTTAAGATGTTCCTAACACACACACACACACACACACACACACACACTAAATATTTGAAATATGCTAAATACCCTGGTCTGGTCACCACACATTATATACATGTATTGAAATGTCAAACTCTGCTTCATCAGTGTGGGAAATTATTATGTGTCAATTAAAAATAAGAAATATATTTAAAATAGAAATTTCTAGAAAAGTGCTTGCATAATTGTGCTTAGTAGAGAATATAGAGTATGGTTATAGAAGATCAGTGTTACCGTACAAGAATACAAATTCCTGCCAAATAAGAAAGACATTTCTACTAATAATTAGATTGAAGTAAAATTCAAACCAAGTCTTTGCAAGACCATTCTTCAGCTGTGGTTATTAAAGCAATATCCCTGAACCAACAACATCAGCATCAGTATCACCTGGGAACTTATTAGAAATACAGATTCTAAACACTCAACTTCCTGGATCAGAAACTCTGGGAGTGAAGCCCAGCAATCTGTGTTAACAGTCCCTCCAGGTGATTCTGAAACTTGCTCAAGTTTTCTGTGATAGAGGTACAAACAGGGGTCTACTTTGTAGATTTAAGGGACACAGCTCCTGCCATCAGATAAGACTCAATGGAACTTTTCGTGGCAGTCGAGGGAGCCAGAAGTAGTGCAGCTTTTGGTATCTATCTCCCTTTGATTTCAACTAGGAATCTCAAGTGGCCAGTTCATGTAAGTAGCAAATGCAGATTTTGCTTCACACTTAGGTATGCAAGGTCTGTTATAGATCTTTTGCTCATTCCACATCGCATCAAGTTGGCAAGGAATCCAGTCACAGGCAAGCATAGAGCTTCCGTCCCCGCTGTTTGAACCAAATCATAAATGATCATGGTCTGTCTTGCCAGTTGTTTCTGTAGGTTACTCATGCACTAGCCTAAGGAGAGTCCATACCTTTGTAATCTCTCTGTGTGCTGGCTGCCCAATCACAGAAGCAGGCTCTCCTGTCTACACGTCTAGAACACTATGATGGGTAACTGGTCCTAACAAAATTAACAGTCACACTCCAGTTTCTTTCTTTCTTTTTTTTAATTTTATTTTTTTAGTTGTAGATGGACACAATACCTTTATTTTATTTATTTATTTATTATACATGGAGCTGAGGATAGAACCCAGTGCCTCACATAGGTTAGGCAAGCGCTCTACCACTGAGCCACAACCCAGCCCCACACATCAGTTTTATTTTTTTATATATCCATTGAGTGGCAGACATTGTGCTAGGCACTTTCCATAGGTTCTTTAGTTTACTTTCTCAAAATAACCCTGTGAGGAACTTCATCTTTAACCACTGTAAGCAGCTTTCCCAAGTTCACATGACTTGGGCCGAAAGAAAGCGATCAGGGTTAAGCCCCAGTCCTGTCTCCTCTCCCCAGTACCTCACAGAGGGTTTGGCTTCTTTCCTGTGTCACACCACCTCTTGCTCTGAGGTAACCAACTAATGAAACACACCTGCATCAATTACCCAATGCTCTTTAAAACAGGCCAAAGCAGTCACTATGAGTTCCTTGGAAATAATTAAAATGACTGATTAGTAATGTTTTCAGGAAATCTCTTGATGTTGATGTGTGCTTTCAGGTCCTGCCGTGTATCATAAATCAGAGCTACATTTTGAGTAAATAGAGTATTACTTCCCAGGACTAACTGTAGAAGGTCAGTCCTCAGTGTGAGGACTCTGTGCATCCAGAGTCTTGATTTTTTAGCGGGCTTAAGGGCCAGAATAAAGAGGTTGTGGATTTTGAAATAATTATTCGACAAGGCTTAAAAAAGGAAAACAAGGTGAATTTTATAAATTCACATTGATAGTAATGTTAAATGTTTATCAGCATTGGACTTTATGCTAAACAGCCCAAATATGATCCTAGCTAAGACTTTCCAACACTCTCTGAAGCTGCAGTTTGGATCTGGATCTCCCCCAAATGTCTGTGTGTTAAAGATGTGTTCCCTAGAGTGACGCTGTTAGGAGGTGGTGAAGCCTTCAGGAGTTGGAGCTTAGTGGGAGTTTAAGGTCAGTGAAGACTTATCTCTGAAGCAGAGTTGTGGGACACCAGTCTCTTCCTCTTTTGCTTCCTGGCTATAAAGTAAGCAGTTTTGCTTGATCAGGCATTCCCACCATGATGTGCTGCCTCAACAGAGGCCCAAATCAATAGGACCAACCTATCATGGACTGAAACCTCTAAAACTGTGAGACCCAAAATACACACCCCTGCCGCCATTTTCCTTCATAAGTTAACTATCTTAACATGAAGCTGGATGACAAACCCTCTGTAAGATAGAGGGTATAAAATAGACGTACTAACATCTCCTTTATAGAGTTACTGTAAAGACTAGATGAGCTAATAGTACCAAATATTCAGGAGGGGCCCTGGCACATAAAGGGCTCTGGACACAAGTTATTGCCATTTTCTTCCTTTTATATATGGGAGGATTGTGGCTTGGCTATACTGCATAAGTAGACCAACAAGGCCTGGTAAGTGGGAGAGCTGGATTTGCTCCTGTAGGATTGTGGGAGCCATGCTGGAAACCCCACCCTCTCTGGCTAACTTTGCTTTCTTTCAAAAGCCAGGGAGTAAGATTTTTTTATTTCTCCCATCCCACAGTCCAGAAAGTACTTTTATCTACTTAAAAAAATTAAGAACCTCCATTTTTTGGAGAGAAGGTGCAAAGTTTATCACAAAGAAGTTGAAAGGAATGGAGATAAACTTCTCTGTGATAGCCATTGACACTTTCATTAAACACTGACCTGCCCACTGAAAAGTTCTGCTTTGATAGATATCCCCAGTATGGCTCTCACAGAAGTAACCCAACCCGTCTGCCACAGTAATGCAATCAGGTAACCTTTGTCTGTGACAAGCCCCAGGCTGGCTGGCGAATGTTAAAACACAAACAAAAGGAAATGACTTTTTGATTGACATGACTATTCTGTGGATTGGTCCTACAGATAAAATCAGTCAAAACAAATCAGTTTATGCACCAACACATACTTAGAAAGATTGTATTTGGAAATTTCACGGCAGATGTGATCTTTTCTGGTTTTGCTTTTAAAGTCCTTGGTGTCTTCTATCTCACGATAAGAAAGAATGTTAAGAAAGAGAGTCGGCTATAGTTCTCAGTTTTTAATTACATAAGATCATACTGGGAGTCAGCCAAGAAGCAGCTGTCTGGGTCTCGAGAGAAGAAATTTTCATTCTGTAAGTTTAGAAGCAAGTCAAAGATTATATACATAGCATCTATATATATGTAAAATATATTTTAATTTTTTAAAAAAAATAGAGCCAGAGGTGTCCGTGAGCCTTTGAGAATCAGGAGATGAAGACAAATTGACAAATGTTTTTATATTAATAAAAATGAATACATAGATTGAATCTCACATATACTCTTTTGCAAGTGAATGATTACAAGAAACTATCTTGGTAGGAAGTGGGCACTGGGCTTTTCACTTTATATTCCCAGTATGTGGTATATATTGAGTATTGTTGAGTGAATAAAGAATGGAGAAATGAGCACCTTAGGATCTTGCCTTGTTTTGGTGTCCTTGGTTTGCTTTGCATACTGTGTATAATCATTAATAGAGGAATTTCATTTTTGTACACATAGTATCCATGCAGGTACTGTTGAACAAACTATTCCTTAAATAGTCCCCAAAGCACAAACTCCCAACTTACAAACAGGCTGTCTTTCAACAACCTGGGTGAAAGAAGGTCCCATTTTTACAGGTCTCCTGATCACTGCCACTACAGCTGCCCTCAGGTACAAGACAGCCTCAGACAACAGAATATCAACTAAGCCCCTGGTCCCAATTCTCTACTTGCACTTCCAGAGATTCTCCTGCAACCCTCCTACTTGTTCCCTGACCCTGTAGTCCGCTAGAACTCTGGGGGAACTCCTGACTGGCCCCCTCATGCACCCTCTTGTCCTAATTTTCATAGAGTTAATGGAGTTGGTGCTTTGGTAGAGCCCGTCTATGTAACATTGCTTTCACTCAGCAGATTGAGGAAACAGAAGCAACTTGAAACTCTTTCTAGGTCTGGTTTGCTAGGCAGGAGTCATGTGGGACAAACTGTGCTCTCACAGTAGACCCTTTCCCAGCCTTTATGACAGCTGGCTCATCTCAGAGCCAGTGAAGGCATTAACTCCTTCACAGCAAGCCTGAGTGCACATCTCCATAAAACATCATGGCCTCCTATTCTTCCTCTCTTTAAATTTATGCCTAAATGATCCAACAGAAGCATTTAAGGTAGGAGTAGAGAAAAGAGGGGGCCCACTTGTTGAACCTAGACAAAAAGTTTTCACCATCACCCTTTCTATACTTTGTGCCAACATTTGAGGTACACATCAGTGTCCTCCTTTTAAATTTGAGGAAATCTCGGAGAGCTTAGGCAGCTTTCCCAAAGCAACCCTGTCAATGGCAGGCTGAGAAGAGCCTGAATCCCAGTTTGGTGTGACATCTTGTGTTCTTCCTCCTCAAACATTTCCTCCCCAGTGACAGGGCAGAATGAACACACCAAAGAGCCTCCCTTCCCCAAGTCTCCTTCTCCATCTCTAAGCTCATGTGGATTTTGCATTTCCACAATATGTCTGTGAAGGACTGAAAGTAGAAGGAAGGATTCTTTCCTCAAAAGGTCAAACAAATGACACTCCAGAGGTGAACCATGCTTTCTTTGAGTTTTGAATGCCTCTAGCAAATTGGCAGGGATGGGGGTGTTTCACCAAAGGGTGAAACCTGTATCTGCCACTGAGTTAGTCCTAGTAACTGAACCTGAAAATGGTCTCAAGTTGGAACTAAAACACTGGACCAGTAAATCAGGAAAATAACACACTTCAGTTATGTCAAAATAAGACCCTTACTTTGATAGACATGCTCAATATCCAGTTCAGTGGATCAGTTCATTTGGGTGTCTTTGGATGTGATTTGTCTATTAATTATTACACTCAGGTGGCTCTTCAGTTATTCCTTTATTCAAAGGCAAATGCAAAAAATTCCAGCCTTTTTAGAGAGTAGAATTAAGGGAAAGTTTGACTTTATTGAACAATGAAAGGTATATATCACAATACTTCCACCCAACAATTCCAACAATTAGCTCCAGAATTCTTAAAGATAATGTATGGAAGAGGAAAAGATTTAATTTGTGAAATATTTGGTAAGGTGTACGCAAGTTTTGCTTATAAGTTTACAGGTCTCAATCTCCAAGTGAAACTTGTTTTTGTTTTTTTTTTAATGAAGGACATACCTTTTATTAAATGTATTAATCAGCTTTCCATTGCTGTAATAAATATCTCAGGTAATCAACTTTTAAAGTGCAAAGGTTTATTTGGGTCACAGTTTTGTGGGTTCCACTTCAAGATCAATTGGCCCCAATTCTTTGGGACTATGGTATGGCAGCCTATCATGTCAAGAGAGTGTGGCAGTGCAAAACTGTTCACCTCATTAATTAAGAAGGTAAAGGGAAAGAGGACGAGGTTGAGGTTCCACAGTTTCCCTTCAAGGGCACACAAAAATGGCCTAAGGATCTCCCACTAGGCCTTACTTCCTAAATGCTCCAACACCTCCTAAAAGTTCCTTACTGGGAACCAAACTTTTAACACATGGATTTGTGTAGCCCACCTATTCAAACCATAGCACCATGTTTAAAAAATCGCAAAAACTGCTTTCAAAGCATTTTATATACCACTCCTCGCTTAGGCTGAATTTCCTTGCACCACAGCTCCAAAATTTTCTCCAGGAAAAACAGTGAATATGGGTCTCACCTTATGTGTTTCTCCTTCCCAAGGATCACAGCTCTGCTTTGGCTCTAGTTTTCTGTCTACAATTACTCTCTATACTTTCTGCTGATTATATAGTTGCTTAAGGTGGGAAAATAAGTTCAATACTAACCATAATTTTGCTTGTGTGGTCTTCAAACAACACATGTAAAATCATGAGACTTATTTCAAAATGTTCATTTATTGCCAGGTTTTTGACAGAGAAAAAAGCTCAGGGGCAACTTTATAAGCATTTCATAGATTTTTCCTGAGGATTTATCAATTTAATTAAAATCTTATTTGAGAACAGTCAACTGACTTCAATCATCACAGTGAATGATTATTATAAAATAAAAACTAACAGACCAAAATAAGCCTAGGTGATCATTATTCCTAAAAGCTTCCATGTAATTGAGTTTTTAAAAATTGAGAATCCATTGTCCTCTGTAAGCACTGTTGACCTTGGCAAGTTTATTTTCCCAATGTTAATGCAGATTTAGGAGAACACTTTTTAGGATACATACCATAATTTCTTTGAGACAATAATGTCCAATGTGCCAATTAGAAATAAATTACTTCCATAAAATGTTTCTGATCACCAGCCCCCAACCAGGCTAAAACTCTAGGAGAGAACCCTCCCCCTCACTAACTCACTTTTGCATCCTCCTGTCTACCCAGAGACAGAACTATCCCTGTCACCTTGGCAATTTATAGAGAAATCCTTCTCCCCTCCTCCATGTCTAGTCTTCTTCCCCAAACAATTCTAGGCACCTCACAATAAAAGCATGAATGTTAGAGAACCATTTAGAAAAGAATAAAAGAGCAACATCTTTTTAGAAACATCACAGATAGGTTATATTTGTAAGAAAATGCAAACTTCATTTTAGCAAATGGCTCTGGCTTGTATTGTTGAGGCATTTAGAGGAGTAAATTGCTCAGAAATGTGGTCAAGGTCACTTCGCTGATGGTGAGAGTGACTCAGACCTGGTTAGATGTTTCCAGACATCTCTACCTCAGCTCTAATAATATTCTTTAACTTGACATCCTCCCTGGTGTGTGTGTATGGTTGTGCATGTAAGAAGTGATCTGCAAGGATCCATTACTTTCCCGTCTCTTTTAGGAATCATTGTGCATCTCTATGGCTGTAAATATCTCAACTGGACAGGCAGAATGTCATATGGAGTGGGGCAGGAGACCCTAGGGATGCATCTCTCTTGTGAAGCCCTAACTCTGGAGTACCTAGACTGTGATCTCACATCATCTTAGCATGTCCACTGCAAAACTGATCATCAGCTTTCTGATTTCATTGATACCCAAGATAGGAAAATAATTTCATCTCAACCAAAATTCTATATAGCCACTTTGAATATCATGCCAACATAGCTTTTAGGCTACTTACATCATGTGGTCAACACAACTGTTTCTTTATCTTTTGTTTTTGAAGAATTTCTTCTGGCGTTTTCCCCACAGCATGCATCTGTCTAAAGGCAGCATCAGCTAAGTCTATGTAAGTGCTGTGAGTGTTGATTTGCTGGAAGAGAGGACATTTCTGAGATGTTTCCCTTTTAGAGAACATGATTTCTCTTTCTGCAATGGCCAGCAAAAGGACTGTTTCTCTTTGGGAGAAAATAGTCATAATACAACATTGGGATTGCATGAGCTGTGCAGAGTAACTCTGTAGGGAATGAGAGAGCCCTGGGTCAGCCTCTGAGTGGGATCACAGGCCACTGACTCAAATACATGAGATGGTTTCTTCATGTGTACAATGTGTACAATGAGGTCTCTGGGGTACCTTCCAGCTGTAACTTTTCCCACTGTAAATCAGACCCTGTATATTTAATATTTATAAAAGAACCCTGTTCTCCAGATACTATGTCAAGGACCAAGAACAAAGGACCAGGATTTTTTTTTTCTTTTTCATCCTTTGTATCTAAACTTATTTCATAGATTTGGTAATCGAGCCAAATAAAATCAGTCTCATCCCCCTCCCAACACAAATGTGCACATCTGGAACACAGCATGCAGATATGGGTAATAAAATACAACATCTATGTAAGTAATAATCACAACTAGACTATAATGTATTGACAAGGAAATTAAAAATCTGAATAAGAAGAAAACCAGTATACTACAGCACACTTAACATTTTTAAAATTATATGACTATTCTCTTAAGGGAAAAATAATACTGTTGTGTTTTTTTTTTATGATTTACAAGTAATCAATTGAAAATAAAAACTAGATGTAGGTATGTGCATTTTATAAAAATTCAAGGAAGTGTATACTTTGGAGTGATGTACTTTTATGTCTATCCATTATTTTTAATGCTGCAACTGAGACTGCATCTGAACTACATTGATAAATAACATGATTTTTGTTAGAAGACTATTGAAGTATTAATAAAATCTAACATATTACATAAGAAACTGTAACACTGATGTTTGGGTAGGTATAAGTAGGTCATAGATAATGCCAAGAGCAATAAAATGATTAGGCTACTTTTTTGCAAAAGGTAGGTATGCTTAAAATGCCAATTTCACTTAGGGTGTGGCTACTGAAAACATGAATATAAAAAAAATTGCAAAGATTTCCACAAAATCTTTGTATGCATTGTATTTCAAAATCCCTACCATAATTAATTAAAATGGTTACATATTTAGGCTCACTCAAGCGACAGAAAAATAAAAATTCAAAACACTTTGGATGGGCCTTTGGCAAATTAAAGAGTCTCTCTCTTGGTAAGCTTCTTTATCTTTTAAAGGAAGCTTGAAAAGGAAGAGACCCATAAATGCTGTTCCAGGTACTATTTCTGACCTCCGAAGAGCATTCTACCAGGAATGATAACCCCAGTGGGGAGCAGAGCGGAGTGAAAAATTATTCAGTTTAACTTTTGAAACCATCTGTGAGGAATAAATATACACTATTATATAAAAATTGAATAAATATACACTATTTACAAGGATAGATCTAGGGCGCATTCATTGTGAGTCATAAGCCCCATTCCTCAAGTTCTTTGGTTATTGAGGTCTCATGAGTTTGAAGATGTAAGGTCATCTCTGTAGCTCACAGCAGAGGCACTATTGCCTGACCTTTGAAGGAATCTCCCTCTTCATCATCTTCCCATCATCTTCTGTAGAGCAACAATGCTTCAAATCCTTCTATGAATGGAAAGAGACTGCCTTAGGCTAATAAGGCAATAAAACATGACCAAGCATGTGTCAGCAGTGATTAATCACATCTCAAACTTCTGCTGGGAAGCAAGAAGTGAGGATGATGCCCTTGATGTTCAAAATAGTGAGTTAAAACCAGCGGAGGCCCAAAGTGCCTCCTCACAGCTGGTATAATCTCCAGAGAGATGCTGTTTGAATGGTGATGCCATTTTAGATGTGTGCAGGCAGGAAATGCAGCATGTGTGGCTGAACTTCTTGAAACTAGAATGGGTTTGTCATAATGCAGCAACTCAACTTTTAATTATACTTTCCCCACACAGTGAGAAGGAGTAGGTATTTATTGTTATGCACAATAAATAAATAAATAAAATTTGAGGGAAATAGAAATTAAGTGACTCAACCAAATATCACAAGCCCAAAACCAGGGAAAACAAGATGTAAACAAAAAAAAGGAAATGAAAGAAACTGAGAAGATGAATTTGCATGGAACAGAGGTTCACACAGTTAGCAAGATGGTCCCTAAGGCAGAGAACCTTCACTGAGTGGCCAAAGCATTGAAAACAATGGGAATCTGTGAATGCTATTTGGTGAGAGTGATATAGCAGAATTTATGGAGAATAGTCTTATAGAACAAGATTGGGACCAAACCATCTATGTGAGTTGATACTAAGTTATAACAATAAAAGCTGGCAGTTGCTAAGTTCCAACACCTGCTCTAGGGAATTAACATGCATCTCCCCTTTAATCCAAAAGAGAAGTAACATTATTAATTCTATCATGTAAATAAAAAAATCATGGCAGAGAGAGGCATTGCTTAGCTAAACAGCAAAGCCTGGATTCCAACCCACATCTGCAACTTCCTGGTGGTCAAGCTCGAATCACTATGGTGCGTTCCTGGCAAGAGGTAGTGAAATTGTATGGACTAACATACAGTTAAGGAGTAACATACAATTGCCTTAGGCTACTTAGGCCAAATTAATCACATCTTAAACTTTGCTAGGAAGTTTGACCACTTAAGTCCAGCCACCATCATCTACCTACTAAGGTTTCTGCTTTCATCTCCCACATCAGCTAGACATTGCTGCATAGCAAATCACCCCAATATTTAGCTTCTTAGAATAACAAATGAGAATTAGCTTACTGTTTTTGAGTCAGGAGGCCAGGAGGCCTTAAGCTGGCTGGTTCCAATTTGGATGTGTCAGGACGTTGGCAGGGACTGCTGTCATCCAAAGGTTGGACTGTAGGAGGAGGACCTGCTGTGTGGTTGGTTGCCTCACTGGCAGAAGTTCCCAGTATCTTGCCAGAAGGTCTTAGTTCCTCATGGCAGGGCAGATGTCTTCCTCCAGAGCAAAAGATTAAAGAGCATTTGGTAGAGGCGACCTTGTCTGTCTTAACCCAGTCTCAGAAATTACAGGCCATTCATTCCATTGTAAGCTAGTCATTAGGAGTGAGTCGCTGAGCATATCCCACCCTCAAGAGAAGGAGAATTATGCTCCATCTCTTGAAGCAAGAAATATCAAAGAACTTGTGGGAACATTTAAAACTGTCATACTTGCTCTTGAATTAGTTCTACTTACTAAGTTATCTTAATCTTTTGGAAGCAATTCTGATCATATCTCTATTCTTACTAAACTTTCAGAGGCATCTCATTGGTTTGAAGATTAAAACCCAAGATTTTGGCCCTACTTGATGTGGCCACTTACCCCCATCCCCGACAGAATCATCTCTTACTCTTCTCTGGCTCTCTGGCCACGTTCTCTTGCTTTTAGTTCCTTCAGTATGGCAAATTCCTTTTGTTGCAGGGCCTTTACATATGCTGTTCCTGTAGTGCAGAATGATCTTCCTCTTGCTTTCATTGATTCACCTCAGGTTTTCATCCAAAATGCACTTTGTCAAGAAATTTTCTCCAGCCCATAAGTCTTCACCCATTCCTGAGCTGCAAGTTCTCCTTGTCACCTGTACTTCTCATCTGTTTACAGTGACTCATTCATCTGATTTTTCAGGTATGGCTGCAAGGATTCTGCTTACCACTGAATCCTAGTGTGTGACATAGAGCATAGCTGTTGTAAGTGCTCAGTAAATATATCTGCACTGAAGAGTCTGTTCCTGGGGAAGATAAGTTGATAGATTCATCTGCTTCAAGATCCACATTAAAAGAGATAAGCAAATACATCTTTAGATCTAATTTTAAGTAAAGACCAAAAGAAAAACATAACATAATTGAATATGCCAATAATGGGGACACCAGCAGGGGAAGAACAATTAGAGGATGGCAAGGAAGAGATTCATGCAATCACAGCTTGGCTGCTGTGTCTCAAATCTGGCTGGGTCAGTGAAGAGAGACAATCCAATCTTAGTGCATTAAACTGGAACCAGTGATAGCGGCGAGGGGAGTGCATTGCCCCCATGTGCCGCGTCACTGTGTGGGAGAATGATGAGTCAGGACGGCTAAAG
This sequence comes from Marmota monax, assembly GCF_021218885.2. Classification (NCBI taxonomy): domain Eukaryota; kingdom Metazoa; phylum Chordata; class Mammalia; order Rodentia; family Sciuridae; genus Marmota; species Marmota monax. Next base: position 1,192,304 of record NW_026694856.1, read on the forward strand.
GCTATCTTGTTAGGAATTTCCAGCAATAGTGGGTTGCTCCGGAACCTGGAGGAAGGATTTCCATCACAGGAGGATAAGCTATGGGGGCTCAAGCGAGAGATTTGTCCGCACGGAGGGTCACACTGCTTATTCAGCAAATCGCCCCGTGGCTAGAGTCTGTGGCGAGCGCTGGGAAACGAGGAGATAGCGATGCAGGGATACAGCGCTACAGTTTCCGCGGGCTTCTGCGAGCTGTGCAATTACCATACTAAGTGCTGAATTCTGGGTTTGAGATGAGGGAAGGAAGCAGTCCAATTCAGTTCTCCACACCGGTCAGACCACAGAGGAGGCCAGCGGCCACCATCTTGGAGAGCTGACGTCACCATCCCTGTTTTCGACTGATCGCAGCTCATTCAGCCATAGAACAGGTAATTTCAGGCTGCCATTCACCTGCGGCTTGCAGACAAATTACTCAGGCTCAGTGCTAAATAACCCGCGGAAACTGCTTCTTGGAGCCTGCTCTTATCAGAGCATACACCGAGCACGGAGCGGCAGAGTTCTGGCTCCCGGAACTGCTCTGGCCCAGGGCTAAGGAGCCCGCAGAAACTGCTTCTCGGCCCAGGTCCTGCTGAGTACTGTGGAGGTAAATACCAACCGAGCCTTCGTGGGCAGTGGCAACAGGACTGAGACAGGGCCTGTGAGGGCCGGTCAGGACTCACCCATTGCTTTGGTCACCCCGCAAAGGAAATGAAATGTTGCCATTCGCATAGGATACCAACATGGCAGAGATCTGATGTCATCAGAAAGCGGCGGAGGAGAGAACTTCATCAATACCAGCAGCGACAGAAACAGTTGGTCTCCTGGTAGGGAGGGTGAGTCACAGACACCCGAGTCTCTCTCGCTTTGTTGTCGAGCCAGAGGGGAGGAGCAGGGCCGCCGCCCGCGCCCGGAGCAGGCCCAGCGGCTCCCTGGTGTGGTGGTCACGTGATCCCAATTGGAGAGGGGGCGGAGCAAAGCCGGCTCCGGTGCCTGCAAGGTGGGCAGACCTGTGACTGACTGGCAGAACAGGCCCAGGGGTCCGCGGGCATGGTAGACACCTCACACCAATTGGAGGAGGGGCAGAGCAGAGCCGCCACCCGTGCCTGCAAGGTAGGCAGACCGCCGCCCGACCCTGCAAGGGAGACTTTTCAACTATACAAGAGCAATATAAATATATAGGGGGAAAAATTTTTCAAAAACACAACAGTTTCTCCAAGCAGAAAGAAACGCAAGCAGTATGAAAAGACAAGGAAAGAAAGGACCACAAGCAATGCAGGTCAACTCAACTTTAGAAGAGGTAACAGCTGCAGCAGATGGAATGTCAGATAAAGAATTCAGGATATACATGCTTCAGATGATCTGGAGTATCAAGGAAGACATTAGACAGCAAAATCAGACAATGAAAGATCACTTCGACAATGAATTACACAAACAAATCCAGGAAGCAAAGGATCAACTATACAGGGAGATAGAGGTTATAAAAACAAACAAACAGAAATCCTAGAAATGCAGGAAGCAATAAACCAACTTAAAAACTCAATGGAGAATACTACCAGCAGAGTAGAATACTTAGAAGATAGAACATCAGACAATGAAGACAAAGTATTTCAACTTGAAAAGAACATAGACAGCTCAGCAAGACTGTTAAGAAACCATGAGCAGAACATCCAAGAAATATGGGATAACATTAAGAGACCAAACTTAAGAGTCATTGGGATACAGGAAGGTATAGAACTCCAAACCAAAGGAATGAGCAATCTATTCAATGAAATAATACGAGAAAACTTCCCAGACTTGAAGAATGAGACAGAATCCCAAATCCTAGAAGCCTACAGGATGCCAAATGTGCAAAATCATAAGAGATCCACACCTAGACACATTATAATGAAGATGCCCAACATACAGAATAAGGAGAGAATTTTAAAAGCTACAAGAGAAAGGAAGCAGATTACATTTAGGGGTAAAGCAATCAGGATAACAGCTGATCTTTCAACACAGACTCTGACAGCTAGAAGATCCTGGAATAACATATTTCAAACACTGAAAGAAAATGGGTTCCAACCAAGAATTGTGTATCCAGCGAAATTAAGCTTCAGGATGGAAGATGAAATTAAAACCTTCCACGATAAACAAAAGTTAAAAGAATTTGCAGCTAGAAAACCATCTCTTCAAAACATCCTTGGCAAAACATTACAGGAAGAGGAAATGGAAAATAACAATGAAAACCAACAGTGGGAGGTAGGACAGTAAAGGGGGGGAAAATAATCAAAGAGGAAAACAAACCATGTTTAGTAACATAAATAAACAAATATGGCTGCAAGAACAACCCATATCTCAATAATAACCCTAAATGTTAATGGCTTAAACTCACCAATTAAGAGACACAGGCTAGTAGAATGGATCACAAAACAAGACCCAACAATATGCTGCCTACAGGAGACACATTTGATAGGAAAAGACATAATAGGCTGAAGGTGAAAGGTTGGGAAAAATCATATCACTCATATGGACTTTGGAAACAAGCAGGAGTGTCCATACTCATATCAAATAAAATAGATTTCAAGCCAAAGTTAATCAAAAGGGATAAAGAGGGACACTACATACTGCTTAAGGGAACCATACACCAACAAGACATAACAATCATAAATATATATGCCCCTAACAATGGTGCAGCTATGTTCATCAAACAAACTCTTCTCAAGTTCAAGAGTCTAATAGACCACCATACAATAATCATGGGAGACTTCAACACACCTCTCTCGCCACTGGACAGATCTTCCAAACAAAAGTTGAATAAGGAAACTATAGAACTCAATAACACAATTAATAACCTAGACTTAATTGACATATATAGAATATACCACCCAACATCAAGCAGTTACACTTTTTTCTCAGCAGCACATGGATCCTTCTCAAAAATAGATCATATATTATGTCACAGGGCAACTCTTAGACAATATAAAGGAGTAGAGATAATACCATGCATCTTATCTGATCATAATGGAATGAAACTGAAAATCAACGATAAAAGAAGGAAGGAAAAAGCATACATCACTTGGAGAATGAACAATAGGTTACTGAATGATCAATGGGTTATAGAAGACATCAAGGAGGAAATTAAAAAATTCTTAGAGATAAATGAAAACACAGACACAACATATCGGAATCTATGGGACACATTGAAAGCAGTTCTAAGAGGAAAATTCATTGCTTGGAGTTCATTCCTTAAAAAAAGAAAAAAACAACAAATAAATGATCTCATACTTCATCTCAAAATCCTAGAAAAAGAAGAGCAAAACAACAGCAAAAGAAGTAGAAGGCAAGAAATAATTAAAATCAGAGCTGAAATTAATGAAATCGAAACAAAAGAAACAATTGAAAAAATTGACAAAACTAAAAGTTGGTTCTTTGAAAAAATAAACAAAATCGACAGACCCTTAGCCATGCTAGCGAAGAGAAGAAGAGAGAGAACTCAAATTACTAGCATACAGGATGAAAAAGGCAATATCACAACAGACACTTCAGATATACAGAAGATAATCAAAAATTATTTTGAATCCTTATACTCCAATAAATTAGAAGATAGTGAAGGCATCGATAAATTTCTTAAGTCATATGATCTGCCCAGATTGAGTCAGGAGGATATAGACAACCTAAACAGACCAATATCAATTGAGGAAATAGAAGAAACCATCAAAAGACTACCAACTAAGAAAAGCCCAGGACTGGATGGGTATACAACAGAGTTTTACAAAACCTTTAAAGAGGAACTAATACCAATACTTTTCAAGCTACTTCAGGAAATAGAAAAAGAGGGAGAACTTCCAAATTCATTCTACGAGGCCAACATCACCCTGATACCTAAACCAGACAAAGACACTTCAAAGAAAGAAAACTACAGACCAATATCTCTAATGAACCTAGATGCAAAAATCCTCAATAAAATTCTGGCGAATCGGATACAAAAACATATCAAAAAAATTGTGCACCATGATCAAGTAGGATTCATCCCTGGGATGCAAGGCTGGTTCAATATACGGAAATCAATAAATGTTATTCACCACATCAATAGACTTAAAAATAAGAACCATATGATCATCTCGATAGATGCGGAAAAAGCATTCGACAAAGTACAGCATCCCTTTATGTTCAAAACTCTAGAAAAACTAGGGATAACAGGAACATACCTCAATATTGTAAAAGCAATCTATGCTAAGCCTCAGGCTAGCATCATTCTGAATGGAGAAAAATTGAAGGCATTCCCTCTAAAATCTGGAACAAGACAGGGATGCCCTCTCTCACCACTTCTGTTCAACATTGTTCTCGAAACACTGGCCAGAGCAATTAGACAGACGAAAGAAATTAAAGGCACAAAAATAGGAAAAGAAGAACTTAAATTATCACTATTTGCAGGTGACATGATTCTATACCTAGCAGACCCAAAAGGGTTTACAAAGAAACTATTTAGAGCTAATAAATGAATTCAGCAAAGTGGCAGGATATAAAATCAACACGCATAAATCAAAGGCATTCCTGTATATCAGCGACAAATCCTCTGAAATGGAAATGAGGACAACCACTCCATTCACAATATCTTCAAAAAAAATAAAATACTTGGGAATCAACCTAACAAAAGAGGTGAAAGACTTATACAATGAAGACTACAGAACCCTAAAGAGAGAAATAGAAGAAGATCTTAGAAGATGGAAAAATATACCCTGTTCATGGATAGGCAGAACTAACATCATCAAAATGGCGATATTACCAAAAGTTCTCTATAGGTTTAATGCAATGCCAATCAAAATCCCAACGGCATTTCTTGTAGAAATAGAGAAAGCAATCATGAAATTCATATGGAAAAATAAAAGACCCAGAATAGCAAAAACAATGCTAAGCAGGAAGTGTGAATCAGGCGGTATAGCAATACCAGACATCAAACTATACTACAGAGCAATAGTAACAAAAACAGCATGGTACTGGTACCAAAACAGGCGGGTGGACCAATGGTACAGAATAGAGGACACAGAAACCAATCCACAAAACTACAACTATCTTATATTTGATAAAGGGGCTAAAAGCATGCAATGGAGGAAGGATAGCATCTTCAACAAATGGTGCTGGGAAAACTGGAAATCCATATGCAACAAAATGAAACTGAATCCCTTTCTCTCGCCATGAAGAAAAGTTAATTCAAAATGGATCAAGGAGCTTGATATCAAATCAGAGACACGCCGTCTGATAGAAGAAAAAGTTGGCTACGATCTACATACTGTGGGGTCGGGCTCCAAATTCCTCAATAGAACTCCCATAGCACAAAAGTTAATAACTAGAATCAACAAATGCGACTTACTCAAACTAAAAAGTTTTTTCTCAGCAAAAGAAACAATAAGAGAGGTAAATAGGGAGCCTACATCCTGGGAACAAATCTTTACTCCTCACACTTCAGATAGAGCCCTAATATCCAGAGTATACAAAGAACTCAAAAAATTAGACAATAAGAGAACAAACAACCCAATCAACAAATGGGCCAAGGACCTAACAGACACTTCTCAGAGGAGGACATACAATCAATCAACAAGTACATGAAAAAATGCTCACCATCTCTAGCAGTCAGAGAAATGCAAATCAAAACCACCCTAAGATACCATCTCACTCCAGTAAGATTGGCAGCCATTATGAAGTCAAACAACAACAAGTGCTGGCGAGGATGTGGGGAAAAGGGTACACTTGTACATTGCTGGTGGGACTGCAAATTGGTGCAGCCAATTTGGAAAGCCGTATGGAGATTTCTTGGAAAGCTGGGAATGGAGCCACCATTTGACCCAGCTATTCCCCTTCTTGGTCTATTCCCTAAAGACCTAAAAAGAGCATGCTACAGGGACACTGCTACATCGATGTTCATAGCAGCACAATTCACAATAGCAAGACTGTGGAACCAACCTAGATGCCCTTCAATAGACGAATGGATAAAAAAAATGTGGCATTTATACACAATGGAGTATTACTCTGCATTAAAAAATGACAAAATCTAGAATTTACAGGGAAATGGATGGCATTAGAGCAGATTATGCTAAGTGAAGCTAGCCAATCCCTAAAAAACAAATCCAGATCATGCATATAATAGCTAAAGATTCCTCGGTCAGGGTTACATATATTTATAAGAGAACAAATACCCACAGATTTAGCTAAGGAATGTTGAACTCGCTTGATA